>NC_132845.1:3398395-3745891 GCF_048164855.1 Canis lupus baileyi
ATTTGAAGGGGGGCCTGGTTGGCTGAGTCAGTAGAGCATGTGACTCTTGACCTCAGGCTTGTATGTCCAAACCCCATGTTGAATGTAAAAATTACGTAAAAATAAAATCTGTAAACAAAAAGCTTATATTTAATATTTATGCACATGAAGAAAAAAGCATATTAGCCCTATTTTAAAATACAGAGTAGATTGATTTCCTACTTACCAATGGCATAAAAATCAAAGAAATTCTACAGTAAAAGTATAAAAAATATCTAAAACTTTAGGGTATTTGTATTTTTTTATCTCAAATTGGTCAATCTCTTTGGTATTAGATATTAAGTTCCTATTAAAAAATTGAGGAATACTAATCTAAAATTAATCAGTTTAACAGTATATTCACCTAATAATGATCAGAAGAATGAGACATAGCCTATTCATGTGTTCAGAGGAAGAAAAGCATTTTCAATTTTGAAATGTTAAGATAATAGTCTTGACTCATTCACAAAGTCAGAAGAGGATTTTGGCCTAGAGATAGTATTTTTTTTGAACGACCTGAGAAGTTTTACGTTTTCAACGTCACAATGGCCAGTGTGCCATGACTAATCATAAGACTCATTAACCAGGAATGACGGAGAGTCTATAAATAGTAAATAATTTTTCTTTCCAAGTCTGACTGACTAAAGGCACTCAATGACATTTTAAAATCAGGCTGGTTGGTTTTTATAGTATCAGTGACTAGGGAGGCTAATATGTTCTTTCTTAGCGGTAAGTCAGGGTCTTTTAATTTTTTCTCTTTTTTAAAATTTTTTATTTTATTTTTTAAAGATCTTATTCACCTACTTGAGAGGGAAAGAGAGGCAGAGACAGAGTCAGAACATGAGCGGGGAGGAGGAGGCAGAGGGAGAGGGAGAAGCAGACTTCCTGCTGAGCAGGGAGCCTGATATGAGGCTGGATCCCAGGACCCTGGGATCATGACCTGAGCTGAAGCCAGATGCTTAACCAACTGAGCATCCCATTTGTTTTCTTATTAATAAATTTTTATCCTTTCTAAGATTTATCCTATAAAATGTTTATAGACATCAAAACATTTTTCAATGAGAAAATTACTATACAATTTGTTTCCCTTAAAGTTTAAATAAACTTTCGAAGTTTAAAACATATCTTGAAATAATTGATATCCAAACGTTCTGCTTCAGTGAAAAAAAAAGCCATCTTTTACATATATGCCTAGGACTACCATGGAAAAATGTGTGCAAAGTTAAAATTCCATGGGGAAGAAGTCCATTTATTTTTTCATCTCTTTCAGAAAACTGGAAAATCAAACCATTGTCCCTCCTTGGATGCCTGCTAAACAGTTGCACCAAGTTATTTGTCACTGGCTTCTGAACTGCTTACGTAAATATATAAAAGTTTAGAACGTAGACCTTAAAAATGAGACCGGGGAAAGGGGGAAGTTCCACGTTGAGTCAGTACTGACCTCTGAATTTCAGAAATGGAGGATCATCCAAGGGTTAATAGGGAGACAGTGCAAGCAAGGCCATCTGTAGGAGCTGACCTGCTCAAAGGATCAACAAGTAGTCGACAGAGATTCTTTGATACCAGATGGTTGGGAAAAGAAGATAGGGATTTAAGCCTTGAAAGAGTCCTTGAGCAGGGATAGTTTTACAATGGAAAGGAACAAATACTGAGGAAGAAATTATTGAGAGCACACACATTAGGAGCCCCAACTCCTTGAAACAGTTAAAATGTTACACAACTGCATTTCAATTTTATAGTATCTGCATGTAGCCCCAATTACCCAAATTAAAACCAATATTTATAATTCCAATTAAATGTGATCTAAATTCATGTGTGAAAGCTTTTTTAATTAGGGTTAAAAGGTCTTTAATCCAAGGTCATATTATTCATAGTTAGGAACTACTTTATTTAGATAAGAAGCCATTTTCTTTCGTTTCAAATCAGGTTGGTCTGAAATTTTCCATATTCGCCTCTTAGTATCCAGATCTCATCCAACAGGAACTATTGTTGGCTTTTATCAATTATCCAAAATGTCAGTACTATGAGTCGAGGATCCATTCTCATGGGTGCAAATTCTCCTCTGGCTCCACAGTTCTCCTTATGGCCTTCCTATAAGATAGCCATCGGGAACACCTGAGTCTTTTCACAGACCTACAGAGAAAACATAACTAATGAAGGAAAATGTCTGAGTTTTACACAACCAGTAGAACCCTTGCTGATGCACTGACTGCTTAAGTATTTTTTCATTCTCTACATCACACCAAACAATTATGTCATTGAGTGTGAAATCCTGCTCAAGGAAAGGCCTATGCAATTTCTTTGATCTGATATTTTATCACATGGTACATGGGAGGGGGTTAAGAACTCTTATAAAGGATGGTACAGTGGAGTTAGGCCAAATTTCATCACAGTACAGTGTCATAACTCGTGAACTAGAAGTTTAGAAGTAAAATAACCCCATGCTTTCCCCTATTAGTCTCTGGTTTAGTATTTACA
Organism: Canis lupus baileyi; assembly: GCF_048164855.1. Taxonomy (NCBI): domain Eukaryota; kingdom Metazoa; phylum Chordata; class Mammalia; order Carnivora; family Canidae; genus Canis; species Canis lupus. Next base: position 3,400,892 of record NC_132845.1, read on the forward strand.
CATGCATTCTTTATCCTAGTCATGCAAATAAGCACATTACTTATTGTTATGAATTAAAATTATTTATTACATTCACTTTATTATATTGAATTGTCCAATTATTTTTGAGGCAATTTAACAATGTAAAAAATCCCTAAGCATATTTATTTAGTTTTTTGAAACAGAAATAGTTCATTTTCATTTAATAATATTCAAATCATCTTAATTGCCTTCACTGATACATGTAATGTTTTGAATCTTAATAATTAGAGTTATTTAACTTGCAGGGTAGCCAACTATGGACTGGAAAATGAGGGCAGGGCTCCAATTAATGTGGGAAAAGAATGTTTGCATGTTTTAATAACTTTTAAGAGGAAACATAAGATTTAAGCTGTAACCACAATTACAGAAGATAGAGATGGAAAGCACATTTATTTGCTCAACTCATCTCTCAGTATGTACAGAATTATTCCACGCAAAATGCAGATGTTTTGCTTAGTTAATATTAATTTAACCTGGGAAAGATACATTGAATGGAAAAGACTGAAACAGAGAAATAATGCAGGCTCTAATTGTGTGTAGGTATGAAATAGAGAATAGTGAAAGAAAATATATAATCACCATCACCATTATTATCTTCATAGCTTAAAAGTGTAAAAGAGTTTAAAAATATTTCCTATTTTTAATCTTCAAGTAATGTATAAGAAAATGATTTGAACATAAATCCATGAAACCTTAAAACAACCTTTTTCTACTCTAAAATCATCTGATGATGACATTAATCTTAGCGATGTGATCTGTATTTGTTGAGGTATCAATGAAGCAGCCATATGGACCTGTCCAAAACATTATATTAATGTGTGGTTGAAATCTGAAAATGACGTTTGAATTTGAGACATAGTAAGTAGAAACAAAATGATGCAAAAATAAAGAATGACCTTGATACTTATTTCCCTAAGAACCTATCATTACTACTACTACTACTATATCGTTACTACTACTAGTACTACTCCTACTGCTACTACTAGTGCTAATAATAAGTATCTTTTATTAACTATCTCTGACATATTGGTAATATCATTAGTACCTGATACATGACTTATTTATTATGCTTTTCCCTTCAACTAGAATGTAAACTTCATGAAAACAACTTCCAAAGGTTATCTTAAATACTGCTAAATCCCTAGGTCCTACTGTACATGGTATGATCTAAGTGCTAAAAATACTATTATTGAATGAACAACCAAGTACATTGATTACTAACGTAGGAAACTGGCTTACAGAAGATGGAACAATCATCAAGATGGAACCCTGGGATAGGAGTTGCCTCCTAACCAATGCAGGGCCTTGTAACACTAGATGAGTGTCTTTTCAAAGAACTTTTTCTTAAATATGAGGCATAAATATCTTTTTTTTTAAGATCATGACCTTTTTTTTAATTCATGAGACACACACACACACACACACACGGGTGGGGGGGGGGGAGAAAGAGGCAGAGACACAAGCAGAGGGAGAAGCAGGCTCCAAGCAGGGAGCCTGATGTGGGACTCGATCCTGGGACTCTGGGATCATGCCCTGGGCTGAAGACGGCGCTAAACCGCTGAGCCACCTGGGCTGCCCAAGGTATAAATATCTTATATTTGATTTTTAACCATAAGATCACAAAAATGGGGAAATAATATAATTATCATAATGTTTATTTTTCTTCAAAATATCACAAATATTTGTATTGTTAATTGCAAGTTCAGGCAAATTAAGGAAGAAAAGGTCTTCCCATTCCTTTTTCTTAGAAACTGAAAGAGGCAGACATAGAAGTATATATAAGTTTAAGGGCCCATTAGTAAGGACAAGACTGGATATCACAGCACCAAGACCCACTGCTCCAGTGCTTATTTACTAGGTGATAAAATATAAGTGCAATATGTGATCAGTGTGCTTTTATTTATTTTTATTTATTTTTATTTTTTTTTTCAGTGTGCTTTTAAAAACTTAAATCCTGAAGAACCCAGAGATGCATTCATTAAGGCTTGTTTAACACAAGGGCATTTGTCAGTTTATGTATTTTTATTGCCCCCTCAGAAAAGTTAGAAATTAATAGCAGTTAAGAATCTTCCCATAAGGGTTACTACTGAAAAATATCTTAGTTTATTTTAATTCACAAGATACTCAGAATCATTTATTCTTACAAGGAGCTCAAACCTATTATAGGCACTGTATTTATAGCAGCTGTGCTCTATGTGATGATTTGCTTGGTCAGATACTGTTTATTTATTCAGCCCCAAAATTCAGTGCTATACAGTGGGACCTACCCACTTCTTCAAGTTTGACCTAAACCTCTTATAAGTTGTTATTTTATCTCAAATATAAATCTATCACTTCGGAACTTAATAAATTTTACCTTTTCATACTCTAACCCAATATCTGTAAGGTCATGACTGAAACTATGATCATTTTTAAAACATTCATCGCTAAGTGCTCTACTAGAGCACATATAATTTATCCTTTTTTTAAAAAAAGATTGATTGATTGATTGATTGATTTTACTTATTTGAGAGAGAGAGAGAGCACAAGTGTGGAGGAGAGGTGGAAGGAGAGAGAATCTCCCTGGTGAACATGGAGCCCGACCCCATGACCCTGACATCATGACCTAAGCCAAAATCAGAAGTTGGGACGCTTAACCAACTGAGTCACCCAGGCACCCCTATAAATTTTTTAATGAATACATTTAGGTAGCACAATAACTACAATATGAGCAACAAGATGTTATTGCTAATTCTAAAATACACTTTCTAATATATATCATTCATATTCACTTATAGATTATATTTTCATGTTTCCTTGTGATAATTGCTTATTAGCTATATTATGGGACCAGGATAAACTATTTGAGGCTAGAATCGACCAATGAATTATTAAAATGCTATGATTAATCCTCCTTTATCAATTTCCTATTTGTAGTTTTTAATCTATCTATGAAATTTAGTTACGTTAAGAATAGGGATATCCAAACGAACTAGGGGTGGTAGAAGGGGAGGAGGGCAGGGGGTGGGAGTGAATGGGTGACGGCACTGGGGGTTATTCTGTATGTTAGTAAATTGAACACCAATAAAAAATAAATTTAAAAAAAAAAAAAAAAGAATAGGGATATCCTGGGGCACCTGGGTGGCTCAGTTGGTTAAGCACCTCCCCTCAGCTCAGGGATCAACCCTGTATTGGGCTCCCAGCTCAGCCGGGAGTTTGCTTCTCCCTCCGCCTGCACGAGTGCATGCTCTTTCTTTCTTTCTCTCTCCCTCTCAAATTAATAAATAATCTTAAGAAAAAAAAAGAATAGGGATATTTAGATCAAATAAAGGTGAAGAAACTTGTTCCAAAATATGTAAATCTCCAGAGATCACAGTCAAAAGATCATAAAACTAAGTTGTCTTCATATTACTATTACGCAAGCCCACATTTACTTCTCTGCACCAATACAAGCCTTGCTGACTTTTGATACCACTGTGATGGTATATAACCACTTTTTAATGTCCGTTCATATCTTTAGTATATTTGCTAAAATAATAAATCTTATTTGGCTTAAAATTCTTCTGCTCCCCAGCAAAATTAAAGCAGGAATTTTATTTTCAATGCTATTTCTTTGCACTTCATTTTATAAAATATTAACCAAACTTGACAAAAGATTTTTATATGATGATAGCATTTCAACTAAGATATTTAATATGTCAGGTATTGTTAGTTTTAAATCAGTCAACGAGCCCCATTATGACCTCAATCTTTCATCTAGAGATGTCCTGGAAGTCCCATGACTAAGGTGATGCATTTAATCATGTGACAAGACTGATCATCTATAAATTTTGGTATGTGTTCAAACACATTTCCGTTACACATTTTCTCTCTTTCTTTAAAGGATCTCACATATATATTTATATAAATAATAATTTTCCTATCGATTAATCAGTCAGATATGTGGTATGCATGCTGTTATTTATTGACTTTAATGTTAGTGTGCAGAAACAAATTTCTGGTCTTATAATTTATATCAGTCTTATTTATTCATTTAATAACAACTGATTTATTACTTTGCTTTTACTATTTACATGGTACAAGAGCTTCCAGTGATGACTTCATCACTCTGGTATGTATTATATTAAAGTGCTGTAGTCTATCTTTTTATCTAGCCCAAATGAAATCCAGTACAAAACAGTGCCTTAGGGACAAAAGCAGTTGTGATGTAAGGGGAGCAGCTACATCAATCAGCATCATACCAAGAGAAAAAGAGGGAGCTTGGGTATGTTTATTAATAACATTATTTTGGTGCACCTGGGTAGCTCAGTCAGTTGAGGGCTGACTTAATTTTGGCTCAGGTCATGATCTCAGGGTTGTGGATCCTAATCTCCCATCAGGCTCTGGGTTTGGCACAAAGTCTGCTTGAGATTTTCTGTCTCTCTCCCTTTGCTCCTCCTCCTGCTGTGTTCTCTCTCATAAATAAATAAATAAATAAATAAATAAATAAATAAATAAATTCTTTAAAAAATAACATTATTTCAAGGAGATATTACTTAATGAAATTAATTTATATTATTAACAGATAAATTATATTATACATTATAAAATAGCATGGTTAACAACTCTTATGTGCCAATTCTACATGACTGGACATAATTGTTTGATGTCTGTGGCATGATCTCCAAATAATAATCAAGTTGACTTTCTTTTCATTCTACAATTGTCATGGTAGACACAAAGTCTCATAAAGTACTATAAATTTAATGTAGTAGCGATGTTCCTTAAACTTTTGAACACTGTAAGTCAGGATTTATTTCTGTGTTTCTTCCAACATAGGGCTTGGCAAGACTAGCAGTCTCTCTTTTTTTTTTTTTTTTTTTTAGGATTTATTTATTTTATTCAGAGAGAGAGAGAGAGACTGAGAGGCAGAGACACAGGCAGAGGGAGAAGCAGGCTCCATGCAGGGAGCCCGACATGGGACTTGATCCCAGGTTCCCAGGATCACACCCCAGGCTGCAGGCAGTGCCAAACCACTGCGCCACTAGGGCTGCCCAAACTAGCAGTCTCTTCTTAAGAAGTAACGTCTGTCTGCATGAAGGCAGCTGGGAACAAATTTACACTAGAGTTTGCATAGGCCAATCCTTACACAATTTCCTGTTTCTGCAAGCAAACTCACTGAAGAATGGTCACATTTATTAGAATTTCTACTCATTTGGCATCCACGCACTCAATCGGTGTCCAGAAAGAACTCAAAATCAAGACAACACTGGCATCTGGCAATTTTACTCCTGATACACACATCTGTGTAGAACAAGGCTGTGTGACCCCACAGTCAGCAGTGTGGATTCTACTACGTATCATACCAAACATGCGAGCCTACTCCATACAAAGCTTCCAACACAGGCTCAGTAATCCAGTCTATCCCTAGTACAACTTTTGAATGAATGCTACAGCAGCAACCTTCAGTATTTGCAAAAATAGAATGTTCCCAAAGGATTATGGAAGGTTTTTTTTTTTTTTCTTCTTCTTCTTCTTTAATCCGGGCATTTTTGTGTAATCAACTTGTTTTTTTCTCACTATGTAACTCTGTCTTAAGAATACAGATATTTGATCCAATATTTTGGTTGAGATATTTGAAAAAATACTCAGTTTCAATTTTCAAATGAGTTTTTAATGCTTCTGTGTGCAACAACAAAAAAAGTTAACTTTTTCTCACTATAACTGAAACTATGTGTTTAGATAACGTTTATTTACTTTAAAATCATAATATTTTTGTTGAATTAAATTTTTGATGAATTAAAATGTAAAATTCTCATCTATTCCTGTATTTTTAGATAAACAGTTTTCTTTATATTTATATATTACTCATATTAATGAAGTTCACTGTTTAGTTGGAGTTTTCCTCTGACCTAGAAGCAAATTCTTAGAACAATGTAAATATAATCAATAAAAATCAAAATCATGAAGATTACTTATTAAGTTAAACAATTTGAGACCCATTGGCCATTAACTCGTCTTTCAGGTTCTTGATGGAACAAATAAAATAAAATTTACTTTCTGAGTTTAACTATAGTCTAGAATAGTCTCTCTGATTAAGGAAGAATTAGGGATCCCTGGGTGGCGCAGCGGTTTAGCGCCTGCCTTTGGCCCAGGACGCGATCCTGGAGAGCCGGGATCGAATCCCACGTCGGGCTCCCGGTGCATGGAGCCTGCTTCTCTCTCTGCCTGTGTCTCTGCCTCTCTCTCTCTCTCTCACTGTGACTATCATAAATAAATAAAAATTTAAAAAAAGGAAGAATTAGAAAGTAAAATAAAAAGAGAATATGTTTAAAGCAGGATCCAATAGTAATTGCTTTCCGAAGAAATGAATCCATATATAATAAGAGATTTAACACATTATTCTCACAGGCAGATTGGACAAGCACATTAAATACACTTATGATTTAATAAAATGACATTTTGAAGCCTCATTAGAAATATACGGTCTATTAACTCTTTCTCTGTATCAAAACCATCCAATCAACTAAACAACACAATACTAAACAACACAATACAGTATTAGGTGAATTGTGTATTTTGCATCCTGATAACCGGGATTTCAGGTGTTCCTAGAGGCAGCCCCTTATCTCTTAGCTATGCTTAACTCTTACCTACCTCCAAGAAGCAATTAGTAAAGACAGTCTTTAGTAAGTCAGCTGAGGATCAGAAAGATTCTCCCTTTTACTTTCACCTCTAGGATTTTCTTATTTTTATTATTCTTATTTTAATTACCAGCCAGCCCATGAGGTAACTCCAGTTGTTTCCAGGGAAAAACATGATAGGAAATAATTTCCTCTTGTCTCTGCCATATGGTGCATTATTTCATTCTCTACCAGTACTTTATTTGAAAAACTTTAAACCAAAAGTGATCAATATTTATAAGAGAATATACTATTTCTAATTCAATGCAGATGAAACACATAAAAAGAGAGCATTTTCATAAAGATTTAAAAGCAAATTCTAGGTCTGGTCTCTGTGTTCATTACTGTATCTCCAAAGTAGGTGTCTAGAAACTACATAGCACTTACTGACTCCAATTTAATGTGAACATAACTGGCCAATACATTGACTTAACCTTTGTTAAAAGCATGAAATAATGTATTTGAAGAGATAAAAAAATAGCAGAGACAGAATGTGAAAAAGACACCAGTTAGGTCCAGCTGAAATAGTCACTTGGTCTCTTCTCTATAACATGCCTCTAAATCTTCTCCAGCACAGCTTTCATCCTCATTTAATGCAAACATGTCCAAAATCTTAACCACAGTTACAAGTCTGAATTATGACAATTTTAATTCAAACACTGAACTATTCTAGCAAATGTGCTGGAACTCCAAAGAGAACAGAAAGAGAAAAAAACGAACATGAGTCCAACATGAAGTGTGACAGGAGCCCCGTCAGATGCTTCAGTACTATATAACGTCCTCAGAAGGTGGACAACTCACCTCAAAAGGTAGAAAGGACGCTCTAAGAGGTCCTCCAACTGGGAAAGAAACAGATTTTAAACTTAGGTCTACTTGACTCCTTTTGTTACTACCTTTATGACCTATCAAATCGCTCAACTCCAATGGGTCTTGGGACCCTTATGGTAATTTCAGTTTGATGCCTAAACATCTTCCACATATACACTATATTATCTTAACTCTGTGTAATCAGTTGTCATAGTTATTAATCCCTTACAGCAGCATCTAAACCATCATGTGTCTCTATTCCAAATTAATTCGTGTGTTAATATTTCTATTTCCTATTTTCTATTTCCTTCTTTTCTCAAATCTAAGAAAATGAGCTGACTTATTGTTCCTTATTTCTTAAATACACGTGCAGTTTTAAAACAGGGTAAAGTTTAACTGTTGACATAGGGCAAATCACTTGAAAGCACTCAGGTTTTTAAATATGGAATTTCCTATGGTACCAGTGGTTTTAAGGGCTCTTGCTGCTGAGATACTTGGAGAGTTCCCTTTGGATTGCTTATGAGGCATTCAAAACAATTAGTCTCTGCTACAATGCTCTGTGGGCACCATCCTAAAGATGAAAGGTGTAATGGTTAATTCACAGAGATGACGCTTTGGAGAAGGGATTGCTTCATGCTGCTACATAGCAGGGCGTATCTGCAGGAGCCCATTTGAAATGGCTTGTGGCTTTTCTCTCATAAAGTGGCCCCCCAAATCAGGCAAAATAGGACTGAAAACCGAAGAGTGTTTCTCTACTGGGCATGATTCTGAAAGTTTACTTTTTTCTTTCTTCAAAGATACACCCTAGAATAAAACATAGCCTTTTAATGTTCCTTGTGTTTGTTGAACATGATTGCTTTGTTACTGTTTGGTTAATCTCACCAAACCACTTCTAAATTCAAAAGCAATTTTTTTTTTCTATCTTGCTCTTTTTGTTCTGAGCTAGGACAAGATGATAACAGTGGCTGGCAAGAGTGAGTTAATTTTATAACCCAAACTGACATCCCATTCAAGTACCCACAATTTAAAAGAGTAATGAATTGTCAGTTTTAAACTGGAAAGGGGATTTTATGTGATTTTAGAAGTCTTTTGAATATTTATTTTGTTCCACTTTACACAAATCTGTGTAAGATTTATCTTGTTAGTTCTAGATGTAAGTCTCTCTTGGCCAGATATGGAAAATAAATCAGACTTCACAAACATTATGAATACTGAATCAATATATTAATATTGAGGAGGTGTTTGAAAGATTTATTAACCACAAAAAGATAGCAAATTTTACATCAGATATGTTAAATATGTTTAATCAAAGTCATCAATTGTAGTTATGCATAGACTCTATATATAGTACAGAGATTTACTTAAATATGTTACAGATTCAAATGAGACTATCATATGATTGGATGCTTACAGACAGAAAAGGAAAAAGTTAGAATTGACAGATGGAGTAGGAAAGTGCATTTTGTTTTTCGTTTTAAGCTTTTTTCCCTCCTTATCACTGATTTTTAAAAATAGCTCCACAAAGTCAGACATTCTAAGTCAGCTAATTAATAGTCAGGGAAGAGTCTCATTCATTCAACAAATATTTAACGAATGTCTCTTGGAGGACAGACCACATGCTAGAAGCTGAAGATAAACCGTAAATAAGACATCATCTTAACCTCTGAGACACTTAGAATCCAGTGGATAAATAGGCAAACAAATAACTACGATCGAAGTTTGAACATTAAATATTGGAATATTTTGAAAGGGTTCTTAGTCCAAACTGATTTTAGAGGTGTGCCAGTAATGAAATGAAATACTTACATACCTATTAGGTGAGAAGAACCCTCAAAGACAGGCCTGATTATCCTCATTTCACAGCTGATTAAACTGACCCTCATTGATTATATAACTTAACATTTTTCATGAAAGGAAATGATGCTAATCACGGTAAAGTGGGAATTGAAATCTAGGTAATTTCACTTAAAAACTCCATTCTATTTCTGATTTACAGCTCTGCCTACATTCTCATCAATTAATAAGTAAAATTATATTCAAAGTAGCATTCAGTTTATTTGGCAAAATTCTAAGCTTCTAGAGTAGGTTACATGATCATATCTAAAGCTTTTCTTATAGCCTTGGCTTCTAGTCAGAGTATCCTGTGGAGCTTTAAAAAAATATTTCCAACTACTGACACCACCCTGGTAAGAGTAACATTATTCTGTTTGTTTTCTTTTATTGGAATTATTCTCTAGATGTAAATATATGAAACATTTTGCAAAGGAAAACTAAGACAATATGTTGTTAGTGACATTTCCTCAATGGATTTGATTAAAGTATACATTGGCTGGCAGTATATTAATTTTATCAGTATTTAGATGGGTATAGAAAGGAAAGCATTTGGTAAGAATCTTGTATTGCAATGTTTATTAAAATATGACTAAATGGATTACAGTGGAAAGAGCTTTGGTTAGGAGACAGATGACATCCATTTAAGACCTGGCTCTGCTATTTACTATCTCTTTGATCTGCAACAAGAAATTCAACTTTCCTTGCACTTCAATTTTTCATATTTATAAAATGGGAAAAATGTACCTATTCATCGGCCCTTCGGGAATTGTAAATAATGCAAATAAGTTGATGGATACAAAATCCTTTTAACTGTAGGTATAAATAAAGCCAAGGAAGGGACTCAGTCCCATGAGAACAGGGAGTGTTTGTGGGCCATCAATACCTAAATAAATTGAGGCCAAGAACTGTAAGATTATTTAGCCAAAATTATATGGGAATTTAATAACAAATTTGGAATTTGGATCTTTGTCTCTTAAATATAGTCTCTTTCCACTTACAGTAGAGTTTCCCAAAATAAACAGGCATATTGGAGAGAAATGGAGAGTTTTAGTGTCAAGTAAGTTTGGTAAAAGTTGAGCGATAAGAAATGTAAAGCACCAATTCTGTAGTTGGTCTTTAATTTGAGCCCTAGATTTGCTATTTCTTATTTGTATTATTTTGTATAATTTGTCAAACCTACATGAGCTCCCCTCCCCCAATTTCCTTGTTCATAAAATAGGGATAATTATAATATTTATATTTTATCTCCTTTGAGGTTGATTACATATAATATAATAAGCACTTAGTACAGAGTGTGGCACACAGTAAATAATCCAACAGACACAACCCATGTATTAGTTGTTTATGGCTTCTCTGACAAATTACCAGAAACTTCCTGGCTTAAAACAACATGAAACTTACTGTCTTACGGTTCTGTAGGTTAGAAATTCAAAAACAGTCTTCCAGGGCTACAATTGAGACATAGGCAGGTCTGCTGCATTCCTTTCTGAATGTTCTAGGAGTGATGTTTCTCCTTATTTTTTTTTCCAAATTCTAAAGGTTGTCCACATTCAGTGGCCAATGGCTCCTTCCTCCATCTTCAAAGCTAGGTTAGTCTTCACATCACATCATTATGATCTATTTTCTATCCTTCTCTTCTACTTTCATGGACACCTGTGATTACAATGAGCCTACCCAATAATCTAGGATAATCTATTTTAAATTCAGTTAATAAGCAACCTTAATTCCATATTCAACTCTAATTACTCCTTACCATTTTTTTTTTTTTTTTTTTTATTTATTTATTTTTTTTTTATTGGTGTTCAATTTACTAACATACAGAATAACACCCAGTGCCCGTCACCCATTCACTCCCACCCCCCGCCCTCCTCCCCTTCTACCACCCCTAGTTCGTTTCCCAGAGTTAGCAGTCTTTATGTTCTGTCTCCCTTTCTGATATTTCCCACACATTTCTTCTCCCTTCCCTTATTTTCCCTTTCACTATTAAGGTAACATATGTACATCCTCCAGGGATTAGGACATGAACGCCTCTGAAGGCCAATATTCTGACTACCACAGACACCATGATGAAAAATTGCTTTTAAAGAATCTTATACACATTTACTCTGTATATGCTTTAGAGGAGAGTATAGTAATTACAGTTTTTAAGTTTATTTGAAACCGTTTATTTGCAGACTACTGTTTGGAATTATTGCTCCAAAGAATATACTTTAGACAATGATGTATTTATCATACTTCTAGCATATTATCTCCAATGCATTTATTAGTAATGGACTACAATTTGACACATGAGTGTGTATGCAAGCATTTACCTGCACCTGTATATATATATGTATGCATACTGTTATATATGTGTGTATATGTGTAAATAAAATAAATAAAAATAAGTAAAATTTACTATTAGATTTCATATTTTAATTACTTCATAGTAATTTCCAATTTTACTCTTTAAAGTAATTTTCCCTTTTTTTCTGACATATATTTAGCACTAATTTTAATTGTTTGATACAAATGATTCAGTGCAATTCTGTAGAGGAAATCCTTATCAGTTTGAATGGGTTTAAAAGTTCACAATAGGCCCTAATTCAAATATTTCTAGCCACGTATATTTACTAAAATACAGAAGCAACCCTTTTCTACATTACATTTTCCAGTTTTATTTAGAATAGGCAAAGAAACAAAAAAGGAAGCCTGCATGATGTCACTTGTAAACTCATGGTTTTTGTGTGATATTCCTCTTTTTCCTAATTTTGGATTTCTCAATCTTAGAGATTAGATTTTGAAGAATAAGACAATATGTTAGAACTGAAAGAAGACCCAATGCCAAATGGCATGCTTTCATCAACTGATTAGAATTTTTTTCTATTCATTTTACCCTGATTTCATTTCCAATTATTTTCTTTCTAGTTGTTCAGCACTTTCTAATCTCTTATAACAAAAGAAGAGATGGCACATACACACAAAAGAAAAAAAAATAGAGCTGCTATTCCTGAATTTCATTATTTTATAGTCATTAACACATGGTTACAATCTCTGACACAAAATATTTCTCTGAAGACAAAGGAAGAAAAAACACTGATAACTAAGTACAGCCTTTGGTTTAAGCAAGACAATCAATATATTTCTGGGCATATCTCTAATCCCTCAGTTGGTATAAGCTCTTACGTGAAGAATTGATCACAATAGGAACGTTCTCTCCCATTAACATAACAAATGCTAAACTTAAAACAAAAGCATTCTAATTTGAACAATATGAGAAGATTGTGAGATATTTCAGGCCCTTGAGACCAGAGTTTATGGTCAACCCAAGAGAGGACTCACAGACAGCAAGCCTGAGTGAGAATTAACCCTTTCTGAACAAACCCACACTACCATCTGTATCCTGTAAGAAGACACTGGCAGGACACTCATGGGAATGCAGGACCCTGGGGCCAGTCTCACCACTGACAGACTTCATCCTTGACTTCAACAATCAAAATGTCAGTGCTTGTTATGTTGATACATGTTCAACCCTATCATTTCTATTTTTTTCCCTCCACTCACATTTTCTTCCACTGTATTTCACAGAAAAGGTACATGAGGCACAAGACTATTGCTGCAAATGAACAAATTAACTAGAAATACCACTTGCCTCTGGATTTCCAAAGTATATCACCAAAGTTTCCATAGGGGACCTCTCAGTAGACATGGGAATGTAAAAATAAGATTCGTAAGGAAATCTCTTCCTTTAGCTGACACCAAAAGTTTTCCCATTAATATGGTCCGTAATTAGTCTGCCATTATGCAAGTTAAAGGCCACACAATGAAACATATATACTTTTTAAATAGCTTTATTTGTCAGCCTGGGAGGTAATGGGTCTAAAATTAAAAAAAAAAAAAAAGATTGGCAAGAATTTCATCAATTCTAATAAAGCGCTTGGGTGGCATTTTAAGACATTTAGTTTTGACAACAAAGCCTTTTTTTGTCATTATGAAGTTGAAAAATGTCTTGGCCTATGCAGTCTCCTATGTTAGTGGTCATCTCCCCTCCAAAAGAAAAAGAAAGAAAGAAGGAAAGAAGGAAAGAAAGAAAGAAAGAAAGAAAGAAAGAAAGAAAGAAAGAAAGAAAGAAAAAGAGAAAGAAAGAAAGAAAAGAACTAGAAAAAATATAGGAAGTTAGAGAAATAGGTAGCTAGTATTTATAAAGATTCTCTTTGACACCTCTATTAAATAAGAAGTTAGAGCAACACAGAAGTTGAAGCGTTTAAATAAATCACTGATCTTTTCAACTGACTATAAACATACATTAAGATCTTTTAGAAGACCTGCACTTCAAATAGTAATAGCATCATTTGTTGAGTACTGACTCTGTCCAGTACTTAACATATCTCATCTTCTAATTCTTAAGGTAATTGTGTAACCTAGATTTCATAATCCACAAAGACCCAAAGGGATTAAGTGTCTTAAACCTAAAATCACACAGTTACTAAGCATGAGAGCTAAGACATATGCTCAGGTAAGGCTCCAACACATTAGCCCTTTCCACGGCCTAAACCCTGTAATAGCATCATAATTCTGGAGAAGCTATTTTTTGTTTCTTGTTTTTGTTTTTTTTACAAAACATGGTCCTAGGACCAGAGGCACACCAATCCTGACAGCATGAATTCATTATGAAAATATTTATTAAGTACAAATGAAACATATTGCCTGTCCTCATGTGCTTTACATCTTAGCCAGAAACACAAGATACATTAACTAATAATAAACTATGAAAGAAGTGAAGAGAGTCAAGGACAACTGAGAGAAAGGGTGATTAACTCTAATCGGAGGGAAAGGAGAAAGTCAAGAAGGAACAAGAACCCAGTGGTGTGAAACACCAGAGTTCTTCAAGGCGGCACCTGCTGGGTAAGGGTTGTTTCATTGGGGGAAGCAGGTAGTGAAGGGTTTGCTCGTCCTTCTGGCCATACTTCTTGCCAGAGAGAGCGCTTCCAACTCTAATCATTTACTTTGAGGCCTATTATGTACTTTTTGACATTCACAAAAGTCTTTGTTAATTTTGTAACTGAAAAAATCAAAGTAGAAGTGAAAAACATAATGAATCTTATTAGAAACCAAGAGCCTCATATTCTTTCTTGTAACCACCAGGATTGTAAGCAATTGCCAATTTGGTGGCAATGTTCTGGATCATCCGGAGATCCTTAAAAAAACATACCCCTTCGTCATGAAACACTGAAAATATAAAGACGACATCAGCTCAAAATATCAGAACACAGAGACTTTTCGATCCCCAATACGGAGTATCATTTCCATCAGAGAGGCTACTCCAAATGATAAGGCTAGTGTCTTATCTAAGCCATATGAAAAGTTGTCGGGCTAGACTCAAACAAGGGGGTGCCCTGGAGCCGCACGTGATGGAAAACTTTTGATTATTTCATTGATGAGAGGAGCCCAGGAAACAAAGGTAGAGGCTGGGGTAAGCTCCATGGGTATGTGTGTGCCCTCTACGTCTCTGGCCAGGTGAACGTTTCCGCCTGTATGTGATACTCGGAGACAACTGAGGACATGCTTGGCACAGTACGTGGCTACTCTTAAGTATCCTTCTGAGGATGACAGGGAATGGCAAGTACTGCAGCGAGGGGGACAAGGACAGGACTCAAATTTATGCAGCATATTAAATCAGAGTGGTAACATAACATTTGGATAGTAACGTGACATTAAATAATAAATATAAAATAAATCTAAAAATAACCCCTCTTCTTTCAGAAGGTGAGGAACCAGAAGGCTGACCCCTACCCCTATCTTAAAGAAACAAAGTAAAGGACAATTGTGCTTCGGAAATCTCTAGCTCTTCCTATTTTGATTAAAACCATATTTTAAGCCTTAGTGTGGTCCAAGAAGTTCCTGTGAATTCAAAGTGTCCAGGGATTTCATGCATTCCCTCCCTTGATCTTGATAAGGCCACACCATTTTTTTTTTTACTATATGCAAATGCAAAAAGTAAGTCATATTATACTTTGGCAGCAGCCAAAGTGGATAACAAACCACACTTCAGAAAGCACAGATTGAGTTAGGTTGCCTTTAAGGGAGATCTCGCTGCTGTGTACTGCGAAGTTAAAAGAGGAACATATCATACTGTCAAAGACAAGTGGGCTGTGTGAACTGCAAGCTCAAAAGCCTCCCAGTAATCCCAACCACATGCCAAGTCTCAGAAAGTGGGGCAGGGCCTCCTTTGGAGATGGGGGGGGGGGGAAACGCTCCAAGGTACACAAAGCTGAAGAGCCACATGGACCGTTCTCTGCCTTCAAACAATTGTTCAAATGCTCTGCGAGGCATCTTCATTCACTAAATAAATACCTTGAGACCAATTCCTATTTGTCCAGATCAGACTTAAAGTAACTATTTCCAAGAGTCTTTAGGAGGTCAGGAGCTTCAAGGGTAAATTTACTTTGAAAAATACACTTAGCTTTCCTGTTAAAAATGGTCTTTTGAAAAAAAAAAAAAAAAAAGAATACGGTTTGTTGCACCTAAAAAAAAAAATGAGTATGCCAAACCTAAAAAAAAAAAAAAAAAAAAAAATTGAGTTTTCTACTTTGTGTTGTTATTCTGACATTGCATTCTCAGTCTCTCAAACCCCAATTCACTAATATACTCAAAATCTGACTCACCTCCCTTCATGTTTTTGTACGCTCAGTACAGATTATATAATGGGCAAGGACTGAAGGTCCAGTTTATTGATTAAAACCCACGGCAATGAAGCATCTATTAAGTGAGGGTAACGGACTCTCATGTGGCTTAATCCACATGGAGTTTTTCCAGATGAAATGATTTTGACAGAAATCAGCAACACCGCCAGATTTAAACAAGATAACCGTATAACTAGATATAGTATAAGATGAAAATGTCCACATTCACAAGTTAAACATCTCCCCCTTCATGTCATCCCTTCCGCTCCCCCAGGATCCATGTTAGTTCTCAGAGCTTCTTCAAGTGCGGACTCTTGTGATACTTCCCCAACTGGATTTTCTTTCTCAAGTCCTTAAACCATATCTTTGTTTCACTCAAAAAAAAAAAAAAAAAAAAAAAAAGAAAAGAAAAGAAAATCTGTTATTCTGCTTTTACTTACCCCATTTAAGTGAGTCCATATTGGTTCCCAAAGATGCAAACTGAATCATTAACGCATCAAGGTATATTATGTCACAAAATATTTGAGAAGGGCAGTCTCATAGTAATGCTAGATCGTGCTAACGTGACTATAACACAAATTCATCCAACAACAGTGCCGTGTGTGGATAAGCTGGTGACAGATGTTACCAAGTTCTCCATGGCTGACCTTCTTTTCTGGCTTCTTAATGCAAATGTCTTACCCTATTTTAGTGTCAGGAACTTTAAGAACAGGATAAAAATGACAGTTATTCTTCCCCCGGGGCGGGGCGGAGGGGGGAATATGAAAAAGTACCAAACTTTAGATATATTCTCACACGTTTTATGGTTAAAGAATCCCTCATTTTAGAGTCATATCACCTTGTTTTAGTTGGTGTAACAGCTAAACAGTCTTCAGGGTGAAAATGTTCCTCAGTAAACAAATAAACAAAAACAAAATGTCACAGCACATCAGCCAAGGATGCCCGAGTCAGAGTTTGAGGAAATTTGTTATTTAAAAATCTCAAACTGGGGCGCCCGGGGGGCTCAGTGGTTGAGCGTCTGCCTTGGGCCCAGGGCGTGACCCTGGGGTCCCGGGATCGAGTCTCACATCAGGTCCCTGCATGGAGCCTGCTTCTCCCTCTGCCTGTGTCTCTGCCTCTCTCTCTCTCTGTGTCCCATGGAAAATAAATAAAATCTTAAAAAAAAACAACAACAAACTTCACACCTACTTTGTCAATCTTGTGACCCATTCACTCATCATTTCTTTATGTACGTAGGACTGTGTTTCAACCATGGCCAACTGCCGAGATGGTGGGACTGGATGGATGACTCCAAAGTCGCCACAGGATGCCACTCATGACCGGCACTTCCCTTCCCGTGGCAGCTTCTCAATCTGGGGAAGCTCCGAGCCGTAGCTCCCCGGGGACCCCTGCTTAAACTCTCGGCAGCTGCTCCTCTCGGCAATGAATGGCTCCAGTCAGCAGTCGAGCCCAGCAATTACAGCCTCCTACAGCTGCTCCCCAAGAGTCCCATTGCTTCTCACATGCTCAAACAACCTCCAACAGCATCTTGATCCCCCAGCAGCTGCACATTCGAGCGTTTCTTTGTCAGCACCGCTTTAAAGGATGTCTCGTGGCAATGCTCTAATGGAGCCATTCCCCCAATCTTAAGAGCTGGTCCTGTTCCCAAACAGCCCATCCCCCAACCCTCATTCCACTTTATGGAACAAGCCAATGTGGTGTCAGACTTTTAACTGCTTCCTCAGCACTTGCTGGGTCTTGAAGTAGCTGCTCATTCAGTTCTGAGTGATTTGTCCTGCACACAGAGAGGAAGTCCCATGCACTTTCCTATGGCTGACCATCACTTCCCCCATGGTAATCAAACCTCAAGCCTCTCTACCTCCCAACTACCTCACTCCGAAAGTTAGATGCGACCTCCGTCAAAAGAGGGCCACTTCCTTCATAGGCACCCTGGGTAAATATGTGTCCCAGCCCTCATCTACCCTTGGTGCACTCATTTGCCTCATGACAGTATTGTCCCACTGATTTGTATACAGTTCCTTGAAGGGAAAAACGAATCCTTATTTGTGGATATTCGTTTTCATAACGCCTACAACAATGCTGAGCATAGGGCGGATGCTTACGGAATGTGCCTAGGTTGCCTTAGAAGTGGTGTCCAAAGTTAGGTGACTGGTTTACGAGAGAAGAAGTCCCAAAGTGCTTCACTGGTTTCCCCACAAGGCACAGGGGCAGCCGTAAAAATCGAGACCCAGGATATTGTTGCACAGCTCATGGCTCCCAGGGTAAATACACAACCACAGCTCTATAGCCCCTCTTTAGGTTATTTTTCTTAAAGTTACAATCTGTGTGAATAACGAAAGACTGCCATTTCCACTCATGCCATTGTGTATTTGTAGCTCTAATATTCATTAAAGATGCAACTGAAATGTTAATGATAATTGCACCCAAAAAGCTAATAAAGAGGAGCCCAAGGCTCACATAAATGCCAGCATTTAATAATTATGCATACTTTTATCTTTTCTCCTTAATTTATCTTACTTTCTGATAATTAGTTTAGTAAATCTGAGATCCCAATGTATGCGTAATTAATTTTAAAATTTGCTTTTAAATTTGTTTTCTTTTATACTTAGGAATGAGATATAAATTTTTTTTCCAGAATATAAAGAGGTAATCATCATTATATAAAATGGTTACCTATATAGACGATAGAGCTTAAAACATACCTCTTGAGAGTATTTACAAGTAGGAAACGCTTGACATTTTAGGAAAAAAAAAATGTCAAGATCCAGCCAGGAGAAGAGAAACCAATTTAAGTATTTCAAATAAAAGGGGTTTAATACAGTGAGTTGTTATAAAGGGCTAACAAACCAAAGCATGTAAGAGCAGAGAGACTCAGATTTGCAGCAGGGAGAAGACACTCATAACTCCTACAAACACGTACGGTTATCAGAACCCAGAGTTCGGGAGCGCTCCCGGGGAGGAGAGCCACAGCATGGGCCGGCCTTGCATGAGCTGCGCCAACGGGAGGACGGGCTGGCCAGTGGGAGCTGGAGCCCAGGAGGAGAAGGGCTCTCAGAACGCACGGCCTGCAGCCAACAGACAGGGGGGTAGCCCGACTTCCTCCTTCCTGACCTCCTGCCAGGGTCCCTTACTGGGTGAGTCCCATCAGAACCAGAGAAGGGAACAGCCTGGGAACATGCCCACGGGGTCAGCCAATTCCACTATACAGGGCACAGCAGAAGAGGTACAAAGCATGACTCTGAAATCAATAGGGCAAAAGTGACTACCGCTGTACCTTTTCCTTAATTTTAGGTAGTAATTAGCTTTCCCAAAAAATGTAGAATCCTAATTATTGTAGCTCAAAATGTATACCTAACAAGGTATACCTAACATTGGTATACACCGATCATATCTTTTCACGTGAAATTTGTCCACTGGAAGGAAAAATCATCAATTTTATTAATATTTTACAACTAACTCTGTTATCTATATTCTTCAACAGACGTCACTGGGAATCAATAGTGAGACCAATCTCAATTACGTCCTAATTCAAAAAAGGAAAGAGGAAGGGATCTGCCTATACATGATTGGTTCATTGGAGTAGGAAGACTGTAAGATTTATTAAATATCTACTCTGAATCAGACAGAGGATTTGTTCACATGCCTAATTGTGTTTTTTTTAAAAAAAATTTCATAGCAAGCCGGAGCGTTAGGTATTATTTTTTACTTCTCAGAGAATGAGAATGAGTTGTAAAAAGATGGAGACACTTAAGTTCATCTACTTTATACATATCAGAGCAGGCTGCCACCTGCGGTCCATCTAATACGTACGCCACACTAAACTACTTAGGAGAACGCTGGTATTAACTAGATTCAAAGGGAGAAATAGCCCAAATCATTATTGAATGAGAAAAAAAAAATCTGGAGGAATTTTTTCAGGTCACTAGCTAGCTTCTACTCTTAAGGAACTTCACTCAGCCGCTCTACTGTGTCTACAGCATTTATTTTAGGCCCAAGTACTTGCCAGCCCCTGTTCCATTCACTAAGGGTTAGGCAATAAGATGAATGAGATTTATAGTTTCATGGAGCTTATCACAATCTGCCACACATTGGGGAATTAAAGCACGTCTCTCTCTATCTTTTCTCTTAGTTTAGTAGTATCTCATTCTGGGGTGATTTTTACCCCAGCAAGGTCCTGAGATATTGTGGGGTGTCACAATCAGGAAATGCTACTGGTGTCTCTGGTGTTGAGGCCAGTATTCTAAGTCCATTCAGGCTACTATCACGAAATATCATTAACAGAGTGGTTTATAAACAGCAGACATTTATTTCTCCTCGTTCTGGGGGTTGAGAAGTCCAAGATCGTGACGTCACCAGATTCAACGTCTGATGGGGACCCATTTCCTAGATGGCCAAATTTTCATTTTTACAGCCTCACATGGTGTGGAAGGGCGAGCGGTCACTGCAGGGGTCTCTTGTGTAAAGGCACTAATCACTTTCATGAGGTTTCCACCCTCGTGACCTAAGCTCCTCCTGAAGATTCCACCTCTAAATACCATCACGTTGGGCACTAGGTTTGGGGGCATACAATCTTTAGCAGCCAGGACTGCTCCTAAACATACTACAATACACAGTCATTCCCACCTCCTCCAACACACACACACACACACACACACACACACACTATGGTCCAAAATGTCAATAGTGCAAAGGTTGAGAAATCCTGTTCGAGGTGTATAAGAAGTTGTCTTTATTTTTGAATGTGTGTGTGCACTGGTTTTCTATTTGCTGCCATAAATTACTACCAACTAAGAAGCTTAAAATGCATTTTCTTTTTGGGGGAAAATTTTATTTATTTGTTTGAGAGAGAAAATGAGAGAGAGATAAAGAGAAAAAGAAAGAAAGGGATTGCACGAGTTGGGGGAGAAGGGGAGTGATAGGGGAGAGAGAGAAGCAGACTCCCCACTGAGCAGGGGCTCCATCCCAGGACCCTGAGGTCATGACCTGAGCCAAAGGCAGATGCTTAACTGACTGAGCCATCCAGGAACCCCTTAAAATAAATTTATCTTTAAACAAATTGGTCTTACAGTTCTATATGTTGGATGTTATAAGTCTCTCCCAGCAAAAATCAAAGTATTGCCAGGCCTGCATTCTCTTCTGGAGTCTTTACTGGAGAATCCATTCCCTTACCTTGTTCTGCTTCTAGAGGCTACCCATATTGCTCAAGTCATGATCTTCTATCTTTGACGCCAGTAAAGGCACGTCCAGTCCTCCTTCTATCAATTGCCCTGACCTACTTCCATAGTCATATATCCCTCTGATTCTCCTCTGCCTTCCTCTCCCACTATTAAGGGGCCTAGTGGCTTCATCTGATCCACCTGGGTAATCCCAGATACCATCCCCATTTTCAGGTTAGGTGGTTTGCATACTTATTTCCTTTTTGCCATGTAATCTAACATATTCACTGGTTCCAGAAATGAGGACATGGTACATCTTCTGTGTAGCATAAGGAAGAACACATGTGCAACTTTTAGCAAAGTTATTTGCACAGACTTGGTACTGAATTGAAGTGAGACCACCCAAGTATTTTTTTTTAATTAAGCTGAATGAATCCTAGATGTCCCTTTAAAATGATTACCTTTAAATGAAAAGGTCATAAGCAAAGGGAAAACAATATACACGTCTTGCCTAATTCAAATAGCTCTGAAATCTGTCCCTCCTTAACTCTTCAATATGTCATTTAAAAATGTGTCCATCCACCAACTGGCTCAAATCAAAACCCTAAAATAATGAGTGAAATATCTGAGAGGAAATTCAAATTGTGTTATTCTTATCGCTTTTAAAAAGTTAACCTCTTACTTGGTCTGACAAGGAACCCTTGGCTATTATCTTAGTAGCTAACTCTGTCTCATATATATATATTTTTTTCTCAAAATAACACTGCTCTATATATAGATTCATAAATTATGAATCTATATATATTCATAAAATGCTGGTATCCCATTTATTATTTTTTCACTACAAAATGCAATCACTATTCTGCACTTGTAAAAACATGGGGATTAGCAGAGGATAAAGATGCTATGACCTGGAATGGAAATAAGCAACCTAAGTCATGAATGCCTAACTAATCCTTTTAATTTAAAATTTTTCCTGTTATGTCAGCATTCCTGATGTTATGCCCTAAAGATAGCATCAATACATTAAGTCACAGCTTAAGCGAAGTGACTGGCATGAAGCCAGGGAGAAAGAAGTATGTACATGCATACAACCAATAAATGGCTATTGAGTCCCTAACATTTGTCAGGCACTTTCCTGGATATTTAGGAGTAAAAAAAAAAAAAAAAAGGATTAAGACTCAGCCCTCCCTACAAGGAGTTCACTGGGGTTCTTAATGGGAGTCCACACGCAGATTGATGGGGTTCACGTGCATCCTGCTCAAATAAAGTAGTCAGTAAAATGTTAACGGTATATATATTTTTTCTCCCAGGTGTACAAGTTTCATCAGATTTTCAAGTGGGTTTGTGACCACAAAAAAATGTGTAAGGACCACTGGTCTGGATGCAAGACAAGTGTGGGTGAGGAAGTCCTGACAGCTTATGCTGAAGGGATGGGGAGGTAAGTGGTGTGGGGCAGAGAGACGCGAGGACATGGAGCCACTCTACGATTCTGCAAACTGAACTTTGCCACCAGGCTTCACTATGCCTATCTTCCTCTTGGCCCTACACATAATTAATTCTTATTGTTCTGCTGCAAATCATAAGATGTAAAACAATAGCATTCAGAGATCCAAATTTTCTACTCTGCTAAGTTTGACATATCTAAGGGTTCTAAAGGGGTATGCCATTTAGAATTTAGTTAATGGAAACAGCAAAATCCTAATTATCTTGGCAGTAATTTCTTAACTATCCACATAATTTGGGGGAAGTAAACAGTAAAATTATTTCATAGATCAAATCGTATTGCAATGACTTCCAAGAAGACAAATTATTTCACCAGGCTCTCATTTTATTTGCAGGGTTTCTCAAAATAAGCAGACCAGCTAAAGCTTGGTAATCTTTTATTTATAGAGAGATTTTCATACTGATAGTGTACATTGCATTGGGATTTGACACATAGTTATTTTCTTTGTTTTTTAGGGGAAAAAATAAAGATACTCCAAGATAGGCAACAAATGCAGGTATTCTGAAATTTAACAACAAAACAACTCAGAATTACAACCGAGAAAATAAAAATGTCATCAGTCTGAGCTTTTAGATACTTAACCAAAATACGTGTTTCAAGAAGTAGAATAAATATCCATTAATTGTTGAAGGGACTTTTAAAGGGCAGCAGATCTTGCTTAGAGGGTTAGTTCCTTTAAAATATTATCACATTGTATTTTGAACAGTGTGGTTAAAAAAAAAGAAAAAAGCAAGTATTGCTTTACTGAGTCTTAAAATGAGTGATAAATATTGTCCTACTTCTTATACATCCGTTCTTATATATCCTTTTAATTACTATTTGCCGATGTGATTCAAAACTTAAAAGCAAGGACAAAGCATGTCAGAGCAGAGTTTCTTTTCAACAGGACGGGCTACAAACTATTCAACCCTTTGATTTCATTGCCCCTATCCAGCCACACCTCAAAAAATGATCCAACTCATGAGCAAATCAGAAGTACCGAAGAAGAACCTTCCTTGTCACAACTCACTAGTAAGCAAAGATGCTTATTTAAATTCCAATATTATCCTTCTTGCTCCAATTATGAAGCTCAGCAGTTTTCATGAAAGTTCCTTCTATAGAAAAAGGGATGATTCAGATGGAAGCCAACAGTGTGCAATATCTATCAATATTACTTTTTTTTCTCTTTCTCATTTCTCTCTCATTCACAAATGACAGCCTATTGAAAGTTTATCAGAAATACCATCAACTTACTCATTCCTTCTATGTACAGGAAGCAGTACATTATGGATTTTTGCACCGTTTTGATGTACAAAACTGTTCTAATATAGGATCTTGTATTGACTGTACATAAAACTTCATGTACTAATTTGTGGCCAGGAAAAGGGGATTACTAACCTCACTGAGAAAATCTTTTTCAAAGAAAAATATTATTTCATTGGAATTTACCTTCTCTTTACCTTTATTTTACTTCAATTACAGAAAAATCACAGCCAATAACCTTTTCTAAAGACTATAAAAGAAAAAAAGAATATTTAGAAGAGAAGAAAGTGTCTATTCTGGAAGAAGTGCCATTATTCAAATGAGAATTTCACTAAAAAATAGCTCAATTAACCTTATTTTTCATGGACTCTAATAGTCAAACCAATAACCGAATCAATGTCGATACACTCATAAGTAGAAGTAAGGTAAAGATTTCCTAGAAGCTGGCCTGATACACACTGCCAACTGCCATGTAACCACAATGATTCCAGCTGGACTGGAATTTCTGAAAAAAAAAAAAAAACTGAAAATAACCACCAGAAACAATGCATTATTTAAAAAAAAAATTACTGTGTTAATATGCACTGCCTAAAAAAGCCTATTCACATAAATCCAGATGAGCAGACCAGAGTTTGTGAAGGTATTCTTGAGGGAACAATTTTATTGAAGTCTACATCCCAAATGATACCCAAAGGACTTATTTTTTTCCAAAGTTTCACAAATTAGGCAAAATTGTTCTAACTGTTTAGATTCCACATCATTATCTATCTGAACATCAATAAATACTACCTCATGTATGTCAATATAAGTACTTCGCATTTCATGAAGAACCAGGGGAATACAATGACAGTCCAGTTAAATAATAAGGTATATGCTCCAAAATGCGTATAAGTTATTTGTCTATAAATTGCAAATCTGGACATTTTAAACCAATAGAAATAGAAAAAGGCATATTTTTAGGTATGGCTCCCTCATTACTACTAGACTAATAGACCCTTATTTACATCATTTATTCAACTTTTGACCCAGTGATCAGTTATCAGATATTCATTAGTCTGAGTGAGCTCTGTGTATTTTGGCTCCTCTTAGCTCTCACCATAATGAGAAGTGGGGCAAGCAAAGAATGATTTATGGTAGAACAAGTAGGAATTCCCTGTAGAGGGATCGAGAATGAGTATGTACACCCCATCCATGTAAGTTTTATATTAATAATTTGATATTAATTAATTAATTTTAGAGAGTGAACTATGTTTTCTTATAGGTAGATAATATACATTTATTATCACATATAAGGTGAACTTAGAAATATGTCTGATATATAGTTAATACATTAATGATATGGATTGTGTACAAGACACTAATATTATTTTTGGGAAATATTCCTCTTAATTTCTCCCTTAAAAAACCAAAACCAAAAAATGACCTCATGGATTCAGAGATGATAAAACTGTGGTTGCCAACAGCAAGATAATGTGGGGAATGACAAAATGGGTGAGGGGGGGTTAAAGGTACAAATGTCCAGCTATAAAACAAAGTAAGTCATGGGGATAGAATGCCCATCATGAGGACTACAGTTAATAATATTGTGGTACATACTTTAAAGTTGTTAAGTGAATAGATCTTAAAAGTTCTCAACCATAAAAAAAAAATGTATAAAGTGTGGTGATGGGTGTTTACCAGACTTATTGTGGTGATCATTTCACAATATGTACAAATATTGACTCATTGTACATGGCATGCCTGAAAATAACATAATGTTCTATGTCAATTCTATGTAGTATTTTTTAAAGACTATCTTTTATAACTATTTTATCTTGTATGTATACAGGGAATGAAGTTACCTTCCCTAAAGCTAAAGGTTCTTCAGATGGGATAATGAAACATCATGATTGTAAGGATCATTTTTATTTCAGGTGGCTCATTATTTGTTTCTATGTTAAAACTATAAAGGGTATAGATTTTGGGTCTTTTCTTTGCATTTGACAGCACGTCCAAAGTTGGGTTCCTATGTATAATCTTAATCTCCCCAACAAGTATAAAAGGAGCTTAAACAAAACTGAGTGGCAGGCAGTCTGCCGGCCTTGTCCTGAGCTGTTACTGCATTCAAGCAATGACTATTTTGACATGTGTCGATTCTGTAAGGCTTTTCCCAGTGCTGACAATTTTTCTTTGGTTTCATTTTGTAGCTTATTGAAAAGATTTTAATGTTTACTGTTGCAGAACACCAACTTGAATTTTCTAATGCATGTGGTATTTTGACATGCTTTTTTGACCATCATAGCTTGTGGGTCTTTCAAGGAAGGCAGGTCTATGATCTGTGATGCTGTGTTATTGCCCATCAGTTCAACCTGGAGCAGAAGTGTGGTGTCTTTCTCTTCCGCCATGTACCTTGTCAAGGCCTTAATATTCATAAAACGAATGTTAACAATATACTAAAGTGTGCTGCACTTTAAAGAATACAGCTCTATAATTGTGGCCACATGGAATAATTGCTCTCCAGATACTCATTGGCAGGTCTAATCTTGAAATATCTGTACCTGAATTCCTTTTCAAAGACCCACTGAGAGAAATAATATTTGTTGAAGTTTGACTAAGAAAGGACAGGTCCTAACATTTACTTACAGATTTAGGTAATAATCAAAAAGCTATCTTCCTGTTATTGAACTGGCATCTTTGTGAATTTACTTTCAGGTTTTTAATTTTTTTCTTTACTCCCCTGCACTTTGGGTTATATTAAGAGGTGCTATAAAGAACAGGTCTCCCAATGAGTGCGGGGAGTACCGTACAGCTACTGTTGAGATGCCCCTTACAGCTCACAGTGCTTCTCTGGGCTGATTCACAGTAGAGATGCTGCTCCGTCTTGAGTGACAGGACCAGGATACTAAGAAATATAAGTGTTAACTTTGTGGATCATGGAATAAATAATTAATCCTGTTTCTCTCCATGTACTGGCTGCTACAAATCTTAGAGCTAACTTGACTCCCCCCACTCTCCGAGCTCGAAAATTACTTGGAAATCACGACGTAACTTTTATGTTCTAACCTCACCACGGACTGCATCCCACTCTGCTTTGTTATCATTGCCTCCAATTTCTTCTATTTATCCTGGTGTACTAACTACTTCTTTATAAGCCTCTTTAAATCCTTTCCGATGTAAAAACAGAATGTTAATAATAAATGGTGTTTGAATGTGTTGTCTTTCTGTTTTACAAAGGCCTTCTCCAAACAATGACTAAGCCAGAGACAAGGTGCTAATAACACTGTCATAGTTTGGGATCTTTGGGAAGCAGACACTGACATGAGAAGGAGTCTACAATGCAGGGTATTTATTAGGGAATACCCCTATGTAAATCCTTGGAGAAGGAAGAGGAATGAGATAGGACGGAAGAGAGCAAAAAGTTCAGCAGTAGAGCTGGTCCACTGTTGTGAGTCGAAATGACTCATCAGAGTTATCCGACTTTGGGCTGAAAGGGAGGGGCCTCTCTCTCGTTTCCTCTCTCTCTTTTTAAGATTTCATTTATTTATTCATGAGAATCTCAATGTTGCCGTCTGTTGAAAACACTCCCAGCAGCTAGAAAACCAAACCCATCCCTGGAAAGGGAAGCGCGCCAAACCCTCGATCACTGATACTCTAGGTAAGCCAGACAGGCTGAGAAAATAGGAACGACCTGGGGAAGTTAACTTAAACACCTTAAGAAGTTATTTTGGTCACAGAGTCATGTGTGCCGGGCAAATCTTTGACTCTACAATTATTACCTCACTTTCTGCCCATGTACATCTTAGTGGATCATCTGTCCATAGTCTCACAAAGCTGTAGTCAAGGTATTCTCGGGGGCTATTAGGTCTTCGTGTGTTTAATACACAGTATCTCTGAGTGTCTACTTTGTGCTATAAACAACCTAGACCTCAGACATGGACTCAAAGTAGAAGCCATCTCTATCATATTCTCAAGTGTGCAGTATTTACGTTCCACGATCCCTGTTATTGCAGGATTGTTAATAGGCAGCCCTGGCTTCATAGCTAGCCCTCCAGCCCTGGATGCTCTCACACTCATGAACAAGAAATGTTAATCTTAGTAAATGCTGTACCACATTATTTAAAACACTGGAAATTTAGGTCACTTCATTTATCATGGTATATTATATATAGGTAATGAAAACGTTATTTTCTCATTGAGTCTATTTCTAAGCCCTTGAAATGAAACTCCAGTTCTACATATTCTTCACATTTCATCATTATATATATTGTTCTGCTAAATTGGTAAGTGCAAAAAATAAGAGAACATACTTGCAGCATATATACTGAAAGGTACTACTATGTCAAACTTAGTTTGCATTGTGTTCATTGCAAGTGTCACACAAGTATTATGGAATATTTTTCATTTTTTAACCTAGAAAACATTTTTTTTCCCCTTGCAAATCATCTGTGGCTTTTTGTTTGTTCATTTGTTTGTTTGTTTTTGTTTGGCTTGGTTGTTTTATTTTTTGTTTTTATTTGTTGTTTTTTTTGGTGGTTGTTGTTATCATCATCTTTTTTGTTTCTCGTTGGCATGCACCATTTGATCTTCTAACCCAAGTCTTGCTCTTTCAGATGAGAAAACTAGAGTTTAGAGAGGCTTGATAATTACCCATCCATGAGAGAAAATTCAGAATTGGAATCCAGGTTTTCCAACTTCTACTTCAGTATTTTTCCCCCATTATTCCAACCATTGGTATTAAAAGCTTTAAGAAATCAAAGCACCAACAAATTTCCAGTGCACAATGTCTGTGTTAGCAAGATATCCCTTCTATTATCCCCTTTCTCAAATGATTTCTTTAAATAGCTTCCTTGAGTATAGAGTTGCAACAATTAAAGACAAGCTTTGTTTTTACTACCCATGCATGTGTTTGACATCAGTGATTAATACAATCTTCTCTCAGTTGCTAAATTTCTTTATCCTGGTGAATAAAGACCTGACAAATTGTTAGGCAAAGAGCGTACACTTCAAAACTATTGAGATATACCTGAGTATCAGACAACCTAGGAAATATAAAGACCGAAGAGATGTGCACATCAGCTTATTTTCATTCATCAAGAGGAAATGTAGCTTAAGTGGAGTTGACTTTTTGTGACATTTGCTTAGTTCTTGAATTGACTGACAAGCCTATTAATGTATTCCCTGAACTTTATTAATGTAATTGGAAAACGGCCCACATGTCAATCAACTTCTAATAAGTAATTATGTTCATAAATACTGTAAAATTATTAGCTTTTAATTTGACCCAAACACATACTTTCAAAAGAGTAACATGAATTTTCTTTTTCTAGAAGAACAAAATATTATAGTGATAAAACATTCAGTAAGTATGTTCCTACGATGCACTTCCTAAAATGGAGTTCAAAAGTTCACCATCACCAAATGGCCAACAAAAAAGAATGCCATAGGAAGGCGTGTAAGGGTTTTAAAAATCTGGACAATGTCAAACAATTTATGTAGCATAAAGTTATAAAGACATGCTATGAAATTAATATGTGCCTGCCCATGGCTCATATATCCATATATCCCATAGTCTGGTTTAAAAATATAAGCCTACTATGGAACAAGACACAATGGGCAAAAGAAAAGAGGACATATTTAGTGTCCAGAAATACATCATTTAAATGTATCAGAAGCAAAGCATCTATATCTCTAGTGACTCAAATATAATTATATCCAAGTGTATTTTTCTCATCCAATAAAAATCTTTCATAGTCTTTGAGCTAGAGAGTCAAGTCAAAGGGCACAGACTAAACAAGAGAACAAAATTAGGCCTGGATAACAGAAGAAATGTGTTTTTGACTTGTAATCCCATGCCAGTTTCTGAAGCTGGACAAACTCTCCTGCCCTCTAGATTCCCTGGTAATCTCTGAATAAAGATAGACTTCTGTAAAAACTTTATTATATTCTCATAAGAACATCACTGCGGTGTGCAATGGTCTGTAATAAGAAAAACCACTGGGGAAATTCCTGGACTTATTGTTTACCTTATACTTACCTCCCTAAAGTTAATTATTTAATTAATATATTTAAACTTCATCAAAGAGTTAAAATATTTACCTTATAACTGAAGCTGTATTTGAATCCAGGTTTGCCTTTATATAAGGAAATAAAGCTCCAGATGTGAGTTAATAAAGTTCCAGATGTAAGCCATGTACCTAAATTAATTTTTGAAGGGTAAACTCAGAGATAAAACAACTAGCTTGCTCACTCAGCTTTCTTATTAGGAATAAAACATGCACTCCCCGGCACCACATTATCATATAATTTGTTATTAATTTTACTTAGAAATGCTACGATGTCGTTTTGAGATCCACAGCATAATATTTCTATGCAACCACCACATGATTAATCTGTAAAGCACAAGGAAATAATGTAAAAGGGCAAGAATATACATTTTCTATTCTACTAGCATTATAATTGCATTTTTCTTGAGAAGTATTTATATTGGGGATAAATATGCTCTTACATTTTAGTATTCAGGAAAAATAAAATAACTTGATGATTCTGTTCGTATTTGGAGATTGTAAGTTAGCTAGAATGATTTATGATCTACTGAAAGTAAATCAAAGTATAAAGCATTGTGTACCATATTTTTTGAATTACTCTGTATTTAAATAAAGTAATTCTAGAAGGCTGTTTCTTTCCATTGTGACTCGAATCAAAGTAAGCAGAATTTGGATTGAGACAGAGTGTTGGAAATCTGCAGGATTACTTTTAAAGAGCTACTATATATATTTCAAAAAGTTCAAATATTTTAACGAATCCATGATGGGTTATCAAACATTAATTTTAATGTATCAATCATGGGTTCTCAAAGATTTATTGAAGGGGTGACTCAAAGAAAGATACTAAGTGAAGCATACATACAAAGAAATCATAATGTGGTGTTAATGGATAATTTTTGATCTTGGCAAGTGGGGATTTGCATGTCTATAATAGCCGTTGCACTTAATGGAATCCAGGAACATAAATCCCTGAAGACAACGACAACGTACCTTTCAACACTGTCAGTTACTTCTGAGTCATTCTGATACCCAAATATTGAACATTGTTTAGTCCTTCACAGTATAGCAGTTTCAGAAATGCATACCTTGCACAGTTAGATGCACCTGCATTGTCCTCGGCGTATGTTGAGTCTGAACAGAACACGTGTAGGGGCCATCGTCTGTCACGTCCACATTCTGTATCTGGAGGCTGTAGTCCCTTTTATTCAATGTTGAAATTGAAACCCGAGGATCCACTGACCATTTATCACCTCCAGCAAAAATAATACTTGACCGGTTCAGCCAGGCACCCTTTGAAGCTCCATCTTCCAAATAACACCTACAAATTACCAGGGATAGAACACTATTAATCAAAATGAAAATGGAAGACAACATTATCTTTTTTTTTTTTTGACAACATTATCTTTGTTCCGAGTACATTTCCATATGCTGAATTATAGCACTGCATCCGACGCAAACATCGGACAGAAATGCAGAAAATGCGAACATATGAACACACCGCTACATCTTCCATTCCCAACGCAACTGTGAAACAATACGTATATACAGTTTTGTGCTGTTTTAAATATGTGTGTGGGATGTGTGTGTGTGTGTGTATGTGCGTTTTAACTTGAAGCCAGTCAAAACCCTTTTTTGTTCTGTCTGGATGACAAGTAAATTTAAATAAAGTTAAATTCATTCAAATAACCATATTCAACACTAAAACGTTTTTCCTCTGGAATTAGAAGTAGGAAAGGTCAATGAGTTGGCTTGTTTTAACCACATCCAATTCTAATACAGTGGACCAGATACTAGATAGAAAGCAGAGAATAGAGAACCATACCATGTTTATTTTTTAAATTATGCCTTTAAAGAGTGGTAAGCCTGTGCACTGAAACTATAAATTGCATTTTACTGAAAATATTGCTGTTGTAATTAAGGAAGACAAGACTTACAGGCTACCTTTAGGAGCAAATTCTTGCTGTCTTTTCAGTAAACTAACCAATAGTCTCTCGAGGAAGCATTCGTTTAACCCACAAACATCCATGGAGCGTCTACTATTTATGGATTTAAAAACGGTATTGCCTTTGCTCTCCAAAACTTGTAGTCCAGTAAGGAAGAGAGTCAAGCAAGCGAATCAACACTAGATAGAGAGATCGTTTGATTAAATCAGGCACAAAGCATGGAAGAGAGTTATTTGACTCAGAAGGAGCCACTGGGGGTATCGAGGAAGACTTTATGGAACAAGGAATGCCTTGGATAAAGAGGTAAGGAGTGGGAGCCGTGACATTTAGACAGAGGTGCCATCTGTGGGTAACACCAGGGGAAGGAGAGAGGGAGAAAGCCACAGGAAGCCGAGGAAGTACAAAGAAGCATGAGTGCGGCGTGGGAGGGGCGAGAGGTGAAACTGGAAAGGGAAACTGGAGCCAGATGATGACAGCAGGGGTGATGACACTTAGTAGATTTTAAGGCCAATTTTGAAGCCATTTATTCAGAGTTGTATATTTATTACAAGATTCAGAAATACAGCTTTGTATCTACTAGAAGTCAGACACCATGATTCAGAGGAGAAGAAGGCTGCGGTCCTATGACTTTGCTGAGGCCTGGAATTCTGTGTTTCATCTGGAAAATGTCCTGATACAAATTAAAGACTAGTTTTCTTAAATGAGTACAGAGCACATCTACGGAATGAAAACACACATACATCGAAATAGTTTGACAGGATTTCTACAGAACACCTCCGGGGATTGAACACAGGGTTTGAGATTACTACAAAACTGCAGGCTGAATGCAACAGGGTAGGCTGCTGCCAACTGTATAAAACTCATCAGTGGGGGAAAAATAAGGGACAAGGTACGCCGCAAAATCTAATTTGCAGTCAGCTTCACCATCTACAGAATCCACCCTAGTAAAGTCATAAAGGTCATTGTTAATTGAAAAGCTTTTCCTTATGTAATTAATGAAGAAAATAAAACCTACTTTCATGACATAATTAAACAATTATGGAATACTGTCATCCTTAATGCCGTGCGGAAAGAAGATAGAGGGGACATAGTTCCCATTTCACAAGATCACGTGTCCCCTGGTATAGTGTAGAACACGGAATCACCGCTACCAGGACTCTGATCATTACAAGGCTTGTAGGTGATATATGGGTCCATCAAGTGTTTGCTGTGTGACCTCTGCATTCACGGCCTTGGCACATCATCCTATCCGGTGCTCATTACAACCCTCCGGGGTATGGATTGCTGTGCCCGATTCATCGCTAGAAAAATAAATGGAATGTTTAGGTCAAATGACTTGCCCAAACCACCCTGTTAGTGGGTGACAAAGTGGAATTCAGAATCAAGCCTGGTATTTCTATATTATTCAATATCCTTTCTTCCATGATGTAGATCAAAGACTTTTAAGATAGGCTTCAGAAATGGGAAGATGATCAGAATGTTGCAGAAATTACTGCAAGTAATTTCTTATTTACTGAATATGACCAACTGTTTAACCTGTCCTATTCTAAAGGAAGCAGAAAATTAATTATTAATGGACGTTTTACCGTGAAAGTGTGACTTAGAACCCTCGGCCTGGCATTTTCCTTTCCCTTGAGACAGAAACAGCTTTATCTTTATTTGGGGAGGTATCATCAGGAAGACCACAGAGATTAACTAGCCCTTAGATACCTGAGCGTTCATAGACCAAATCTGGGTTATAAATCCTGGTCTTAGCATAAGCACTATTTCCTCCGTTCTGGGATCATCGTAGAATTTAACTTCTTCCCCATGAAAAAATGAAAAGGGAGCTTTCTATGTCTCCTTGCTTGGATAAGTATATCTCACAATTGCTATTGGTCCTGACCTAAAGCTTTCCAAGACATACGTTATGAAGATCCTTGAATGAGACTCAACTGAAAAACAAAAGCCAAAAACTTTTTTTTTTTTTTTTGGTATTACTTCTTTCGATTTCTGTAGCATTATTCTCAAATTATCATAGATGGAATTTTATGAATTAGGAATAGCAGAATCTAGGAATGGCTTTTTTTTTAATAAAACCATAAGATACTTTACATAGAGATGTATAGTTTTAAGGAGAACCGTGAGATAATTCTATCAAATATATGAAATAGGTCAAACACACACATAAGCATTCCTAATTATAAGGACTATGTCTTCTTTCTATCTCCTCTTTGTTCTTCACATCCACCCTATTTTTTCCCTTTACAATAGAAAGAGGTATTGCTGGACATGCATATAATGTATTAAGAAGGAATTCTGGAGGAAGATAATCAGGGCATGACCGAGTAAGGTAGGTGTGTGGGGAAGGATGAAAGAAGAATGGCAAGTGGGGATAACTTAGCTTTGTACTCTTCGGGCACCACAAAAATTTCTTTTTCTGGTTTTAAGAATTCTAATGTCTAAAGATATAAGCGTGTTAGAATCCTGGCCCATACAAAATTCCTAATTTAGGAAGGATGATAGAATACATTCATGAAGAGCCCCATCATGCAGAATATGAAGTAAAAATAAATAATTCCGTTGTTATTATAATTGGATTATTGCAATTGCCTGAATGTCTGGTTTCTGCGCCTGACATCTGTAGAGCATCATTTATTCTCTCTACAATAAACAGAATAAACTTTGTAAAGTTTAAATCAGATCATCAACAACCCTTCTTATTTCATTTCCTATTTCCCTCATAGGAAAAATTCTAATCCTGACAGTGGTCAATGATCTCACGTAATCTTGTCCCCGATGCCTCTCTGACCTTAGCAGCTACCCCTCCTCCAGTTTTCTCTGTTCCAGATTGAGGTCCCCTAGCTGTGCTTCCACGTCCTGTGTGCTCTTGCCCCAGGAAGTTTGCATCTGCTGTCCTTCTGCCTGGAACTCTCTTCCCCCAGAGATCCGTATAACTTATTCCCTATCTTCCTTAGGTCTTTACTGAAGTTCCTATGTATTAAAGCAAAAATAACACCACCGTCACAGTCCCATGAGATGCATTATCTATTTAGTTGATGGGTTATTTTCTGTCTCTCCTGCTAGAAATAGCATTCAGGACCTCTATCTGGTCACTTCTGTGTATTCCAGGGGCCTATATGGAGAGTTGAAAATAAATATAAATATTTATTGAATGGAGGAATGAAGGCAAAAATTAAGATACTTTTAGAAGAAGGAACCCGATGATAAGGTCAATGAAAACTTCCAAAGTGCAACCTCCTCGGGAAAGCAAAGCCATGCCCACATTAACGTACAATAACATACAATTAAACGCAAATAAATGCGGTACAAACAGTAACTGCTGCAGGATACCCAGGATGAACTAAGCGATCTGAGACAGCAGGTGGGGAACCAAGCTCAGTGAAGAGAGCAACGTGGGAGGTATGAGGCAGAGGTGAACTGGGCTCAGAACTACTGGAAATAAAAAAGAACTGCATTTAACCCTATATTTCAGGAACCCTTCTAACCCACTGAATATCCTCCTTGTATGTGCTAGGCACTTTGTTAGGCACTTGCAATTACTATCCTACTTAATCTTCACATAACCCTATACAAGCCAGATACTATTATCCATTTTAATAATGGAGAAACAAAGGGACTGAGAGATTGTATCTTGAACAAAGCCAGTTGGTCTACACTCAACCCTGGGCTAGACTATGTCAGACATTCCCAGGGTGAGGGATTGTCCCACTGGTGCTGGAGGGATTAATGCATGAGGGACAGTTGGTGAGGTAGACAGATCACAAGCTGGATGGAACAACAATCCTCAGGTCACAGACTCAGATCCTTTTTCCCCTCTGGACTCCAAAACGAAACATTTTAACAGCTAGTGATCTTAGGATCCCTTTGAAGTAGAGACAACGGCATTATCTGAATAAAAAAAAAATGTTTGATAATGAATATATCTTGAATTGAGTACAGCATGGCTTTTCTTGAAAAAAAAAAAAGGTTTTTTTCACTTGAAAAACCTGCTAGACTACCTACACTTCATTGGGAGATGAGTGAAGCAGCTCCAAAAATACACTCTTCCCCATAAGCTGTGTTAACACCATGCCAACCAAATATCATGACAAATACTTACATTTTGAGTCAATCATCTGGATGTTTTGTAATCATAGCTCCAAACATCTGGTCGCCGGAAAATGTATAGAAAATAACCTGAATATTTAATTTTGTTTCATGGTTGTTAATTATATAAATCTGGGCTTAACAGTGGGTGTTTTTTAATAAGAATGCCATTGCTGTTTCTGAAATGACATTACTACACACTCTTAGGCAGGCCCTGATCTGGGGGGTAAAAAGTCCCATTTGGTGAGCTGCTAGTTGATCAAAATGATGGTGGAATAATTCTAACAGGCTCTGTGATGATACCTCCTGTGATGATTAAATCTGAAAGGTGGATATCAGAAAATTTGGCGGAAATTAGCATATTGGGGCTATTTATTATTTCTTAAAGCTCTATTAAGAAAAAAAAAAAAGCCTATGGCTGCTGAGGATTGATTTCTTTTTCTTTCATATCTCTAATTCTCCATAACACATTCCAAAAACATAAGCCTTAGCACCATTACCAGTACCCAACACAGCAGGATTTATTCAGCTCTATGGAAAGAGACCAGCTTTTCATAAGACATGTTGATTAATGAAAGCTCCTATTAAAGGCACTAATTAATAAAAGAAGAAAAGTGCTATTACCCTTGGAATCAAAGCTAAACCATGTGAAAATGATATTCCTATGAAGGAGCTGGCCAGCTACCTTCACAGCTGTCTTTTCATTGTATCACAAAGTTCTAAATGTGACAGGAGAGCTTTCAAAAGCGTAAAGAAAAAAGAAAAAATAATTCACGATCCCATACAATCGCCATGCTAATTCCTCCTACAAAGAGTTTTGATATCCTGGCTTCCAGACCGAAACGAAGTAAAGGAAGTAAAGCAGAGATTAAACAGACCAGGACAAATTCTATTCCCTTTCCTACCTGCCTTTGCTTTTAAGGCACAGCCTTCTTAATGTCTTTGATGATAGTCATTCCCTAGGTAATATCATACATATGGATATCTACATTATATAATACATGATGTTTGCTAGATAATAATATTATATATAACATTAGGTTGATTTAATATTTCCAGATCTCCTTTACCACTACTATAGTAGAAACCGCCCCGGGGCAGAAAACAAATTCTATTATCTTTCTATTTTCCTGTGTGCAGGGAGTGTGAGATTTTTGTCAAGGGAAATCCGCCAAATCAGCAATTTGTCCGAGTTTCAGTAATTTGGTGAAGTACTCGCCCCTAGAGATGATGAGAATTATACTTTTAAATATTTTTTTAAATGTAAAAATAAAAATAAATAATACATATTTTTAAGAGATACGTAGGTGAAAATGCACTTCTGCAGGTAATGGTTCAGTAATGTTGCTTGTCGTCTATGATAACATGCTATCACGACGGCCAGATATTGTTGTAAGCCCAACGCATACATTTCTTCACAAAGAACTTTTAAAATAGCTCCTGTCGAGTACTGTTACAATGCCCATTTTACAAAGGAGAAAGTGAGGTATAGAGAGGGTGAGTAACTTGCAGATGACTTGCTTATCACAATCTGTAATGCATGGAAATATCTTTATTATGAAACAATTGCATTAAATATCTAGGCACTTATTAGCTAATTAACACTCCCCAAGTAATATTAATGGCACATGTACATTTATTTCTAGAATGGATATTATGTCATGTTGGGCATATTTTATAAACAAAATATCCAATAACATTGATTTCTTATTTTGCAAGAGAAATAAATCTCTTTCCTATATATTTCATTCCAGCACTGCTTTTCAATAATACAGCTATATTAAAACAAAATATCTTGAATAAGAGATTGAAAAGTTATCAGCTACTATCTACCTATACAACCAAATTCTCAAACTACTTATATATTTTTGATATTGTAAATTGGAGGGGAAAGACCTGTAAATAATACTTTTTGGGTGTATATGTGTTTAGAAGGGTCAATGCTAAGAACGCTTATGCTTAGAGTTCTTCAAGACACTATTTGTAAATCACTCAACATATAAATTCTCATTTATTACATAAGGTAAGTATAGAGTGAAAAAGAGCCTGGGTACATTATAACTAAAAGAAGTAGGAAAGTCGTTACTGAGGTCTAATCATCATCCTCTGATAATAGTAGTAAGTCCCACTTGCAGAATGATGACTCTGGGTTAAGAGGTAGAGAAAATGTTTTAATACATGGTCTCATTTAAAACTAACAAAGCCACGCTGCGAGTTAGGTAGGTCCTACTATCCCTGCATTACGAACCCTGAATGCCTGAGTGCAGGATTGATGAAGGAGGCAGAGAATGTAAACAGGAAGAGGTGCCACATATTTGAAAATTTAGTTGAGGACTAGCTTGGCTCCAATGGTTTTAACCATGAATCAAATAGAAAATTTCTTTGTCTTTGCCACTTTTTTAGCTTTCGAATTCAACTAAACCAGCTTGCTTTCTCCCACATGGACTTGAATGTGAGATATTTGGATCTGGAAGGACTTCAAATTTTCTGTTAACTGGCAGGTGCTCTGAACCGCTGTGGGGAGAATTTGTCTGCAGTGCTGTCTCCCCAGCAGCTGCTTCCTGGAGAAGTTGGACTTTCACCTCAGGAGCTATAAAGGGAATGAACACTACATTCAAAATGCATGCAGGAGATGTTTAAAATAGCAGCACCAGAGAGGGAGAATGCAGTCAGGCCCGGAGAAGTGGCTGAGAAAGCTCTGGGGCCTAGGCAGGCCTCTCTATTACAGCCTCTTTGGGATGGAGCCAGGGACAGACACCTCATTCTCAAAACAAGAGGAAAAATAAAATGGAATTCTGTACTAAAGACAATTACCAGCAACTCTACTCTCTTCTAACAACCAGCTTTCTGTTTAGGTCATTTAGAAAGTATTCTATGTGCACGTAAATACAGATGATAAAATAAGAAATATACCAAATGGGTACACAGAAAATCTGAACGTATCTCTTTGGTCAAACTAATTATCAGTCTACGCTGCTTCTTTACAGCATCCGTGAATGCACAAATTCAGAAAACAAAAAGAATTACAAAGATTATACTCCCCCGCGCTCTCTCTGCTTGTATTGGTCTTTAAACATGCTGCTGGTCACTGCTGGATTTTTCTTCTTGCACATTTTTTTTCTAATAAAAATATTCTGAGCACAAATTTTATTTTATGAATAAAGAATGGCTACATAGCACAATTAATTAAAGCCAGCCTTGCAATCATTAACTAAAGTAGCCATTAATCCATATTTATCTGTCCTCTCTTGAGAAAATTGACTAAACCATATTTCAGTATGAGCTATGCCTTAAAATATAAATTAGGAAATATGCCGCAGAGGAAAAAAAAAAGTAGTTTTTTTTTTCCATCGCTTCCTGCCAACAAATTTAAACTGATTATATTTCCTCAAAAAGATGTTAAAAAGTAGTCTTAAATTTAAGTTTTTTTGTTAGATCACATGGACAAATTATTTGTCGCTGAGAGGAAGCACAGTGGAGTGATTAATTACTATAGTTTATGTTGGAGTTCAAATGCAAGTGTTCATGTGTACTAGCTGTGGGACTGAACAACTTAATTTACCTCAATTTTCTAACCTGTAAAAGGGGGTTAGTAAAATTCATATGACAAGATTGTTATGACGATCGTATTAGTTTGTTTAAGGTGTTCAGGATGAAGACAGTTATGTGGTTAGTGTGTAATTAAGAGCAACTATTATTAAAATACCTTCCCGTGGTTAGCTCTGTTTATTTTTTAAATATTTTTTATTGGAGTTCAATCTGCCAACATATAGCATAACACCCAGTGGGCTCTGTTTAGAAACAAAACCAACTACTACCACCATCACCACCAACAAATGACCCTGCAATATGAAGCATAAGAGAAAAAAGAGGAAAAGAGGCATTTGGAGAGTCTGGCTTGATACTGCAAAACATTATCTACACTGTCATAGCAAAGTGCTGGATCGCATGAAATAATTTTACAGATAAAGAGTCAACCTTAAAGTACCTCTCCTATTTTATCATTCTTGAACTTCCAGAAAGGCTTTCTTTTTTCTTTCCCTTTCTATTTCTCTATCTTATAACTTATAAGCAGAATATACAGAAAAAGAGAGCTTTGGTATTTTATATATATATATATATATATATATATATATATTCATTAAATAAATATATAATTATATTGAGATGGAACACTTATGTTTAGAAACTAGCTCCCTGGTTTACTAACTATGGTTTGGGGCAAGTAATTCAATCTCTATTAAAGCTTTACTTATTTGCAAAAAGGAAACAGTACCACCGGTACTAAGAACTCTAATTTTGGAATAAGACCAGATGAGACTGTGCCCGGGAGATAGATTTATAAAGTTATAAAGCAAAATATAACTGTAAATATTTTATATTACAGTATTTTATGAGTTAACTTTCCTCAAAATTCTAGACCACGGTTATACAAATCTCTGTTTGGAGATTACACCAGCACAGTGATGTTCCCAAATTCGGTGAGATGAAAAAAGGTTACTGTTTCCTTTTTACTCCTATGGTCCATGAAATGATTTTCTATCCTATATAAACTCTTTTAATTTTTAAACTGCCACCTAAAATTTTTAACATAATCTTATATATTTGCAAAAATTATAATTTCTGGTTATTATAAATATGGCTATTTTATAATAAACTTGTTATTTCTCACTTTTAAATGTGTCCAAGGAAATCTAAATAACATAGTGATTGGATATTCAAATCATCTATTTAAAAAAATGAACAAGTTCTACTTTAAAAGAAATGCTATATTGTTTCTTTTTATTCTCTAACTCGTATTTCCATTCTATTTCTGCCATGTAGTTTGATCCTAAGCCGATTTTAAAAAATTTTTTCAAGTATTTTATTGATACTTTATTTTCTCTTCAATAAAACCAAACATATAAAAAGTGGTTACAAGAAGCTCTGTATGACTGTAAGAATCTAAGTTCAAAACAATATTCTGGATGAATTTATTTTTATAATTACTAGGAGTGTATTTTTACAATTACTAGGAGTGAATTATATATGTCACATTTTGATACATATCTTTTTAAACGTTTTTTTACTTCACATAGTTAATAATGAATGTCTTAATGAGGCGGTTTTATTAAGATACATGAACAAACTTCCTTGCTTAAATGAGCATATGATTTGCTTACACGAGACAAGGTCTAGAATCAATTCTGAGAAATTCTGTTCTCTTAAATAAGGCTGGAAAAAGTCCCGTTATAGTGACACCACTCAAATCCCTAGATCCATTAGGGTGATGTAATTCTGCTTTAATTCCTAATGCTCTATCAGTGTGTAACTATTAGATCTTTCTGCAGACATGCTGGAAGCAAAGTGGGAATTGCCTAAACTGTGGAAGGATTTGCCAGACTCTAGAATTACTCACTGTCTCTACGTCAACAGCAATATTTTAGTCTCTTGGTTTTGTGACTGAAGGATTTGCACTTTGAGTGATGCTCCTTGATGTGTCTGCACATTCACAAGATTTGGGAAAGACAATGGTGAAAGCAGGAGCTACCAATCCAACCTACTCCAGGCAGGTGACTTTTAAGAAAGAATGCATACAATAATTTAAGAGAAAAAATATTTAAAACCTATCTGTTTCTGCACAAGACTTAGAAAAACCATCATAACCCCTAAGGATATTTTTACTACAGTTTAAAACTTTCTGGTACCTGGAACACTGTAACATATATATATATATAAAATTTTA
The DNA here is from genome assembly GCF_048164855.1 of Canis lupus baileyi. Taxonomy (NCBI): domain Eukaryota; kingdom Metazoa; phylum Chordata; class Mammalia; order Carnivora; family Canidae; genus Canis; species Canis lupus. The sequence continues at coordinate 3,442,541 of NC_132845.1, forward strand.
TATATAAAATTGCTTTTACTGTTAAGCTATTTAACTACTTTTTTAAAGCTATATATATATATATATAAAACTAATTTTACTACTTTTTAAAAGCTAATATATATAATATATTGTAACACAATATGATATATTAATATTGTATTTTATGTTTTTACTGTTAAGCTATTTAACTACTTCTTAAAAGATATATATACATATATTACTACTTTTTAAAAGCTAATTATTAATTTATTATAATATATTATATATATTACTGTTTTTACTGTTAAGCTATTTAACTACTTCTTTAAAACTATCAGCATATTTGCCTCTAATTTTTCTACCTTTTAACCTTCAGTTTCTATCTACAGAGGGTTAGGGGAATCAGAATTTGTGTGAGAATTATTATAATATTAGCTTACAGATCAACTACAGTGTCCCAAAAACATTCTTTATAAAGAACATTTACTTTTCAAGTATAGTTGCTTAAAAAAGTCTTTTCCCGCTGTGCTAATTCTATGTTTAAATTGCTAGAAATATGTTAAAGACATAACCTGGGTAGGACAGGCTGTATTATAATTGCCCATGCATATATCAGTAAACTAAAAATATCCTGTCTCTTAATACTAATAATAATGTCTTAGTTTTGCTAAATCCCATAAGCTTATTTTTTGTTGTTGTTGCTGTTGTTTGCTCAACGTTTTTTAAAATATATGTGTTGGTAATCTCTTGAGAAACCTCAAATATACTTACCTTTTCTCTATCATCATCAATTCTTTTGTTATTCTTAAATCTTTGCTGCTTTAAGAGAGACGTGTGTGCCTCAAGAAGTGTGTGTGTGTGTGTGTGTGTGTGTGTGTCGTGTGTACAAGTGCATGAGGGACAGAGAGTGAGAGAGCAAAAGAGAGAGAAGACATCTGGGGCTAAAATAAATAAGAAATGAAAGTGAATATTTATAATTACAAGAATAGTAAATTATGGCAAAATTTGAATATGTAACCAACATACAATTTATATTCATTTCATCTGAACTCTTTCCTACAGAAAGTACCAGAACTTCCCCAAATATCAATGCATTTCTTGCTTGAGAATCCATCCAGCAGTAGCATCTAATGGACAGCTGGCCCCGTCATATCTCAGTGCCTGGCTGGCTCAGAAAATCAAGTGCCTCCAAGGGATGTAAAATTCCACTGTGACTTAGGCGAAGCTGAAATTTCAGCCATGGGTTTCTGGCTGGACCTTTCCTTGCTGGAATGCTGCATATTTTCTTATCTCCATGAATAAATCATTTCTCAAGGTCAGAATTCTGTGATTTTGCCATTACGTCCTCAAGTCACTCTGAAAGTAAACCCTAAGAGCAGAGAAGTAAACCCCCCACCTAAAAACAGGTGTTCTCTAAAAACAGGTGAACTGGAATCTGGGGAAATGCTGATACGGTTTCTCCAAGGATGACTGTACCCTGAATTTAGAACAACGTGGGGGTTGAATCACAATACTTCCTGACACTTGCTAGCCTTAGAAATTTGCGCACTGTTCAATTTTTTAAGCCTTCACATTTAATTCTTTAAAATGGAAATAGTAACATATACTTGAAAGGGCTATTTTATGAGGATTAAACTGAAATGTCCCAGGGACTAGACCTACCACTGAACCTCAGATGTTATTTCTCTGGGAAGTTCATCCTGACATCCCTATCCCAAGCCTTCAGACAAGTTTAATGGAACTCTCTTAAAGCTTGCATTGCCCCCGGGACATTAACTGTGTGGCTTTACTAACCCACATTGTAAAACTGCTTGTTTAAACCATTTATTGACCCTGCTAAACTATTAAGGGCCCTGGTTGACTTATTCATGGTGAAGCCCAGAAATGAGTTTAGTGTCTGCCACATAGTTAGTGCTTTAAAAAACAACAACAAAAAGTTGTGTGTGTGTGTGTGTGTGTTGAATACTATGGGAACCTTACAGAAAATACTGCTTGACTGGTGCATAAAAGAGGAGACATCATAAACTGCCAGAAACAGGAGTGAGGTAAGACTAGGTCAGGGGAAAAGGCTTAAATACAAGAGGTAGTAGCATTGCGCATACTCCTTACTCCTGTTGTTCTTTAATTCCTTTGCTCCTGGTCATCCTAAATTGAAACCCATACAGAAATCTCCGGATTGCCTCTAGGGTTCAGAATGGACTATATCATCTAGAACAAATGGGCAAGCCCACTGTCTACAGGGTTTACTGCTTGTCCATTGTACTATAAAAATAATAGTGATACAGAAATCTAGCTTTCAGGCACTGAAAGCAGAAATGCTATTTGTCTCAGAAAAACATAATGGAAGCTCATCTTGTGATATTTTCTTTCCTAAATTTCTTTAACATGTGAGAAAAATTTCGGGGGTGGGGGTAGGTTGAGAACTGGTCACACTGAAAGTGTACTTAATAAAGAAATATTTTGTCTAAATATGGGAAAGCCTTACTCATTTGGTTTTCATGTGATCAGATAATATGACATTTTTAATAGTTGTTCTTATAAATGCAAAAATAGGTCTGTAAATTTTCATTTGATGATCTATAGATATGTTCTTGGTTAAATATTATTAATGTTCATGTCATTTAGTTCAGAGTTTCTAGTTTGAGGCAGCAAGTCTTCCATTTCTTAGCAAAAGATAACCATGTCATTTACTCTCCTTAAATTTATCTGTACTTTCCTGATGAATGTAATAGTAATTGCTTTTAGTATGACTTGTAGGTAACACAATATATATTTGGGGGAATATAATTATACATAATACATGTATGGCGATAATAAATTAGAGAAAGAAAATAAAGGACATTGAGTGCTTTTTAAAAATAGAAATATAAAAACAAATTTAAAAATAATAAAATTAGAAATGTAAAATTAAATGATCTTTAAAATGTTGAGGCTTACTACCCTTGGAATTCTTTGTATTTCAAACATTTTCATCCTCAAAGACTTTGTTTTACTCTTGAACTGGTTTCTTATGTAAGGAACTTCTTACCGTTTATTCTGTGATTCTCTACCTTAGCCATTAATCTCTCATGTGAAGCTGTCAAAATCTTTATGAAAATCGAAGTGTACTGTGTCCACTTTTCTTATCTTTCACACTGCCTTATTTCCAAGCGGCCCTGCAAGTTAGTTAAGCACAAACTGCCTTGTAAAAATCATGTTAGAAATACAGCCACACTTTCCTTAGCTTTTCCTCTGTTACCAATATTTCACAATTGTCTTTGCAATCAATACTGAGCACACGGGGCTATTGTTTCCTGGCTTGCTGGTCTCCTGAGCTCCTTCATCTACGACTATCGTCTGAATCAAAAGGACTTCATATATGTCGGACCACATACACACATGCATCTTTTTCTCTCTCTCTAATTGGCCTCTAATTATGAGCCTTTGAAAGAAGCTATTGCACATTTCTCTTTGCTTTCTATAAAGTATCAGTTTATCATATAAATATTTTCAGGATTTCAAATCAACACTGCGCAGTTCTTTTAAAGCCCTACTTTATTTTTCATGTATTAGTACAAAAGGAAAAACAATGAGTTATAAAATAAATATAGTACTTTATGAAGACCTAATAGATTTTAAAGTGACATTTTACTAAATCATAAGTAAATGAATGTATTAATTTTCCTTTGAAACACACATTGGTCCAATAATTAGACGAAGACATTTTCAGCAAAGTGTACTTTTGATTTTGCCAAACACCAAATTTCCTTACAAATAATGAGAAACATTTGTCTTTCATCTTCAGTAATGGTTGAAAGTCGCCACTAACAAATTCCCAGTGACCCTTGTGAAATGAGTTGCTCATCCCAATCAGCTATTAATGAGCAGGCAACTATAGCAGGCCAATCACCGATAGTACCTAAGTAAATTCCACTTTGTGCTTAAATACAGAAAACAAGGTGAGACTCAGATATATCTTATTGGGAAATAACCACACTTCATAATGAATTCAAAATTGCTATTTTTGGGGATCTCTGGGTGGCGCAGCGGTTTGGCGCCTGCCTTTGGCCCAGGGCGCGATCCTGGAGACCCGGGATCAAATCCCACATCGGGCTCCCGGTGCATGGAGCCTGCTTCTCCCTCTGCCTGTGTCTCTGCCTCTCTCTCTCTCTCTCTCTCATAAATAAATAAAATATTTAAAAAAATTGCTATTTTGAGGCAGAGCCTGAGCCAATTCCCATTTCAACTCCCTCAACAGATTTTCGTATTAGTTCTGTCTATACAGATATGCTAGAAAATTAAGACAAATAAAAAGAATATTTCCTTGCTTTCAGTAGGTTTACAAAAAAGAATGGAGGATATGCAAAATATTTACACCACGATAGCCATGGTATAAGTACCATAGTAGGTACAGTGGTTTATAGAACTTCAAGAAGGTACAGATTGCACCTCACTGGATTAAAATAAGAAACTACTCAAAGATCGGGATGCAAGATGTATGTTTATAGACAAGAATCATTCAGAAAGTTAGAAAGGAAAAAGATAAGAGCCGTCAACGGAACTGTCCTCAAAAGAAAAGGAACAGAAGCACAGGTAAAGAGTACAAAATAGGGAAAGTATAGAGTTACATGCACTCTGACATGACTGAAGAGGAGTATAAGAGACAAGTGAGGATTGAGTTTCCAAAATTCTTCTGGAGGTGAATGACTAATGACTCCAAATACCAACCTAAAGATTTTGGAACAGTTTTTGTAGGCAATAAAGATGTGTTAGAGTAGATAAGTGATATTCTTGAAAAAGTCTGGAAAGAGATATTTTTTCTTAGCCTCACCTATGAACTGGATAATAATAATTAGTTTCTTTTTAGCATATTGCACTTGAGTCACAGGTAGCATCATCAAGGGAAGGTGGGCAACAAGTGATTATAAATGCAGTCATTAGGAAAAAGACATATTTAAGAATTATTCATAGTAGAATTACATATGGTCATGCTATAGGATATTACAAATAGAGTCTGAAGGACAGAAATTGGGAAATCCTGCGTATATTCAGGAAAGTGGGTAAAACAAACATATTTTAACATGAAAGCCAAGGAAAGTTTTAACAAAACATTCCTAAGTGTCTAACACTACAGAGGAGTCAAAGAGGGGAACCGAAAACATGCCATCAACTAGGTTATTTCTCAGTGACATTACAGAGAGTAGTTTCATTAGAGTGGGATGATGGAAGGAAGGAAGTTTTTCAAGAGGTTTATGAGAGAGAATGAGGATCGACAGGAACTGTAGGTTCATCAGTGCTCAAGCATACTCTTTTTATAAGAACTAGATTAATGTAAAAATAAAGCTTTCAGGAGCTTTCCCAATCTTCCTGTTATTTCAGTCTCATTGCATCTAATGTCTCTAAGTATTCTTCTCCTAGTTTACTACTTATATACAGCTGCCTTTAGTCAGAGATAAAACTGACCAATTAGGTCATGTACATCCAGGACCTATAGGCTTTGAAAACGTAAATCACAAATTCTCCCTATCTGGTCATCACCAAATTGGCAAGAATCGTTCAACTGCCAAGAATTTTGTTTTTTAAAAATTATATTTAAAAAAATAAAATAAATAAAAATAAAATTATATTCAAAGTCTGTCTTCAGGCAATATTTTTGTACTAAAGTTTCTTTATAGTCTAATCAATATTTTTGTCCAAAAATAATATAATCACTAGATTCTATATTTCCATCTCATTTAACTTATTTGTATGATTTTAAATGTATGACTGTGGGACAGCATCTGACACTCTTATTACTCACTTAGGACCGTAGAAAAATAAAAATGCTTCTTAGGTCATTTATTTCCTTCTCATAATTACATTTTCAATTACTGTGTGTGGAGGGGTATTTTTTTTTTAAGATTTATTTATTTATTCATTTGAAAGAGAGAGAGCTGAGCTGGGGAAGGGAGGAGGGAGAGGGAGAGAATCCTAAGCAGACTCTTCACTGGGGCTCAGTTTTAGGACCCTGAAAATGAGACCTGAGCTAAAATGAAGAGCCGGATGCTTAACTGACTGAGCCACCCACATGTCCTGGGAGGAGTATGTGTAATCTTTAAACAGTATATCCCTGTTTCTTGTCATTCAAAAATGGCTACTTTATAGCCAGCTATATTTAGATAGCAGAGACAAACCAAGGAAGGGAGAAATGACTTTAGGGAAAAAGGCTTTCACATAAGTTGATTTACTGTATACATGGATCCAACTTCTTTATTTTTCTGAAAGACTGTGTACCTTAGGTCGTAAATTCAGGCTTTGAAAATCTGAATGACAATATTTTAAATTTAGTTGGATACAAACCTAAATAACATAGTAGACTCTTTAAAAAATCTTACTGGCCTAGGCAATTATCAGGATAATTCACACAGATAATACCTCAATATTAAATGAACATTAAAATCAAGGATGAGGGAAGTGTTGGAATAATCACAATTATTTTCAATAATCCATGCTTTTCTGTCTTCCAAAAAGGCAATTGGAGGAATCAAGATCTTAAAAATGAAAATCCTTGTGAGCACATTGCTGAAAATACAAAGTTCAATAATATAAACAATCCTAATAAAAAACCATTGCAGTCTTGTAGCTGTCAGCCACACATTGTAAATGATCAAATCATGTTTATGACCATTTCATCATTAAATATATACTAAACTCTAATCAAATATGCAAAAGCACTTTAAAATATACCTGTTGTTGCTATATTTTACAGGAAAATAAGATGAACCTCAAGGAAATTAATAGCCCAAAGCTACAAACTAGAAATGGTTACATCTGGGTTTTGAAATCAAGATCCAACTGAATCCAAACTCCTGGCCCTTTCTACCAGAGTCTCCAGACTATTATGAAACTAGTTTACTCATATACCACTGAACAAGCCTTTTTATCTTAGTATGTTACAAAGAATTATGTAAATAAGTCCAGGAAATAAATAATATTTTTAGTACGCCATGGTCAGCTCCTACATGGGCCTAGTGACATGTTTAGTAATGGAACAGGGAAGCAAACAATACTGCATAAAAAGCAATTCATACATGGTAGGGGATAAATTCTTGAATACTAATTCTTCTTTTTCCTACCCTACAGATGTAAGTGGCAGTGAACTCAGGGCTCTGGGATCCTCTGTTACAATAGATTGCAAACTCCCTGAAGACAGCTTTGACCACCAAAGGTCAAGCAGGCCTCCCTGTAGTACAAAGAATGCCTCTATTCACTTATACGGTCATGTCTTTTTTTTTTTTTAAGATTTACTTATTTATTCATAAGAGACACAGAGAGAGAGAGAGAGAGAGAGAGAGAGAGAGGCAGAGACACAGGCAGAGGGAGAAGCAGGCTCCATGCAGGGAGCCCGACGTGGGACTCGATCCCGGGACCTCGGGATCACGCCCTGAACCAAAGGCAGATGCTCAACAACTGAGCCACTGAGGTGCTCCTATATGCTTGTGTCTTACATAAAATTGCTCCCTTCTTCGTACTCCAGGGACCATGCATAAAGTTCAAGTCTTTATCCTCCCTAGTAAACCAGTGCAAGCCAGTCATCATTTGCTTTCAATCAGTCTTCTGCTGTAGCGTTAAATGAGGAAATTTTATTAATTTGTTTGTAATTTTGCATCCATGTTTTCCAAGAATTATTAGGGATTATTGCCAGTGGGAATTATTAGGTCAATGTTTGTAACTAAACCTCAGTGGTAGGTGAGCCGTGACGTGGGTCATGATACACATCTTTGACGTTATCCTCCTTTGTGCCTTTGTGCTTGAGGGCATGAAATTTAGCTTCACCAGAACCTGCAGCCTGTGGAAACTAAACCTAACTGAACCAGTTAACCATGCTGTTGCTGAGGAAAGAAGGGCTTGTAAACAAATCACATTTCTGTGTGGAGGGTTATGTTCACATGTTGTCTATGCAGAACATTTGCTCTGTTTTATAAATGAAGAGGTGCTGAAGACAGCATTAAAATGGATAAGTTCCATTTCTATTCATTTGTGTTTACCAGTAAACCAGGCATAGCTCAAGAATATAAAGAGGGGCAACTGGGTGCCCCTGGGTGGCTCAGTTAAGCGTCTGCCTTTTGCTCAGGTCATGATCCCAGGGTCCTGGGATTGAACCCGCATCAGGCACCATGCTCAGCAAGGAGTCTTCTCCTTCTCCTCTCCACTCGTGCTCTCTCTTGCTATCTCTGTCTCTCCCCCTCAAATAAATAAATAAATAAATAAATACTTCTGAAAAAAGAATATAAGTAAATATTTTAAGAATTCAGAGCTACTATTGTGTAGTTAGGGTCACCAAACAGTAACAAAGTCATTTTTTCTAATTTATTTCAATACCAAACATATCTCCAATATCTAAACTTGATTACCAACTCCTTAAGTACAAATGCTGCCAATATATATTCACAGAGCCTAGCACGGTGTTGGACACCTACCAAGTGCTCAACAATTATTGGTTGAATAAATCATGAATTAAGTAAGTCATCTTTTAGAATTACTATTAATAACATAAATTACAAGTATACCCAGGTTCATTAAAGAGGATTAAAAAAACACATCTTCAACCCAAGAAATAATGATGAAGTAGTATCCTCTTACAAAACTAAATTCTCACCTTTCAATTTGCTCTCTGAAATATGTTTATTGCTTAAAATTGCAGATAGTATGGGGAAAGGAGAACTCTTTCCATACATGGTAAAAATAATGAGAAATAACCATACCCTTGATTAGTAAAAATTTATTACTAAAGTCAAAGTGAGAAATGAAAATCAATGTTTTTAACACTGATACTTTAAAAGCTATACAATGTTTGTGAATTTTTTTTTTTTTTGTCAATTCATTTCAGTCATATCAGCAGGAAGTATTTCTGTTTTACTTTCGGTGAATTTTAATGGTCATGTAAGTACACTTGGTCTAAATTCTAACAGCTGAGCATGTGGGATTCTTGGTAACATAATCTAGTATAAAGGGCTTGAAAATCGAATCTGAAGACCTGGACTCTAGTTTTTATTCTAATAATGACTAATCAACTGCTATCGATTTAGTCTTTGTAGATCGAAGTTGCCTCATTTATGAAGTAAAATCAATATTTTTCAAAGTGGGTTCCATGGAACTATTTCCTTTCCCTATGTACCTTTGCAATAAAGTCCTGTATACATATAAATGAATTAAAATAATCAGGTTTCCTTATTGCAAGAATTCTCCGAACATTTAGTTTATTAATTTTCATACACTCCAAGAGAGATAATACAGAGGTCTCCCCACACTGATTTGTCTCTAAACACCATGTCCAAGATTAATCTTGCAGAATTAATATTCCACAGAGAGCAAAAAAGGATGACAAACTGAAAATCATGCCTATATTCTAGTGACTGTTTCAGTGAACTTCACTTTAGTCACTCTGGCTCATTTACAGACTTGGTCTATAGAGCAGAAACCTAAATGCAAACAATAGTATGATTAAATTCAAGGGTAGCATGATATCATCATGTGTTTGATCTACTTGGATAATTTAAATCTCTAAAATCTAGTTTTAGAAGCACCGAAATTACATCAAATCAATCCTAAGTGGAGAATTAGTTTGCTTTATATAAAAATGAATCAAACCAGATAGATATGTAATTGGCATTTATATAGATAAATACAAATCAATATAGTGATTCACGAATAATAAATATCAAATTGTTAAAATGTGTAGCAAGAAAATGCTTAAGTTTCTGTAGCTGAGAAGAATAAAGTATTGCTTAATTAAGTTCTTTCTAAGATAATATTTTTGTATGTGACCAAAATATCTCTCAATAATCACTCTTTACTAACAATTGTATTAAAGTGTCACTTGGGTTTTGGAATCAATTCAGCATATCTATCCATCTCATTTGTATTGTAAAATTGTTTAACATAGACCAAATGTCCAGAAGAATAAAAACTTATTGCTGGCAAATCAATAAATGTAAAAAAAAAAAACTGTAATTCATTCTACCAAGTGCAAGGGGTACTCAGTGAACAAGACAAAAATCCTCACCATCAGAGAACTTATAGAATAACCTTACCACCTTACCACCACTCTATCTACTTTTATTTAATTAATTGTTCTCAAATTCTACATTGATTATGCAATTTTCTGCTTAATATCATCAAATAACTCTTACTTGCCCACAGAATTAAGTCCAAGGACATTATTTTGGAGTCAAAGATATTTTATAATATGGCCTCTACTTTCCAGCCATTTCTCCCACAACCTTCATATATGACCACAGGGTAATAGGCACCTCGGTTCTTTTTCTTTTTCCCCACAAACAATTTTATTATAATGAGCTATTAATGATAAATTTGTCTGAAATGCCCCCATTGTATTTACCACATTGTAGAACCTCATCCATCCTTTAACATCCACTGTAAATTCCCTCTTTGAAGTTCTTCTTTCTTTTCATCCCACATGAACAGAGTTTTCACTAAAGCAGTTAATGTAGGTCATGATGGAGCTTTTTAAATTTTTTGTATTTGTCCCCACCTCCTGAGTAGAACTATAGCATTTTCATCACAAAAATTTCCAATTTAATAACCCCTTTCCCAAAGTAGGAGTGAACTGATTTAAAAATGCATATTTATTCATGTCAATTTTACCTTAATCAGACATTTGCATGGTTAAGCCTAATTTATAAGTGAAAACTGAAATTTTTGTCTCTCCACTAAAAAAATCTAGATTATAAACTATGAAATGAAGATCAAGAAAGGACTAAGAGGAGACTTTCTCATGGTCCAAGAAATCATACTACTCCTAAGACTCACTCTGAATAAAATAGTGATTCATCATTTTCAAAAGTTTGAAGAGTAAATACTTAATTAGTATATAGTAAGAGTACTTAACCTCTTGGTCTTCATGTTGTTCTCTATATGAAACCTTCCTTATCTCCTCCCACACAGATTAAATTAATCCTTTATTGATATTATCTCAGTATTTTTGTTTATACCATTAGAATCTCACTCATTATACCAACGCAAAAAACTATTTAGAGGACAAGTAACTTACCTCCCCACTGTAAGTGATCTAATTCACTTTCACTGTTCTATTATCACTTTTATAATATGATGATTCCCAAATCTAAAACTAGCCAAGATCTCTCTCCTGAATTCCAGACCTTTGGGGCCAAGCATCCACATCTCAAACTGAATTGTTTAAAATTGAATAAATCATTCTTTCATCTTTTCCTATTTTCACTATTTTTGCCAACTGGTAGCACCGTCCACTTAGTTGGGTTAACACTTTCTTCCTCCCCCCCCATCCCTAGTACACAGCAAAATATATTATAAACTTCAATCTAAAGTATTTATTTTTTTTTAATTTGTAAAGCCTTTATTTATTTATTCATGAGAGATACAGAGAGAGAGAGAGAGAGAGAGAGAGAGAGGCAGAGACACAGGCAGAGGGAGAAGCAGGCCCCATGCAGGGAGCCCGATGTGGGACTCGATCCTGGGACTCCAGGGTCACACTCTGGGCCGAGGGCAGGCGCTAAACCACTGAGCCATCCAGGGATCCCCAATCTATAAAGTTTTTAAATATCTCCCTTTCCAACACAGTTTTATGTGTCTTTGAAATCTATTTGGGGTATAAAAAACTTAAGCAACTATTTAATTTAGTCATCTTTTCCCTGACATATGTGTTTCCTAATAGTGTAATTGTGGATAGTTAATTTTTCATGTTGCCTCAGTGCTTCCAAATCTCATACCTATATCTTCATACTATTTTTTATTTTAATTATTTTCACAACAGAAGTCCATCAAGTCACCTCATTTATTATTTTTGACTGACACATTCCAAATTGAAAATGTTAACACATATGAAAATATTTTTTCTCAGTGTATTCTACAGAAATTTTGATAAATAATATAAGAAAACCCAAAACAAGTCATCATCAAAAGACGGAAGTTTAATCCAAATTATATTACACTATATATTTTCTCTACCAGTTGTGCTGAAAATTGTACGTCATAGAAATGACAACAATGTAAAATCACACAGACATTCCTTTGTCCCCAACTCTTAAATTAATAACCTCTGTGGGTAGGCACTCTGAAACGTATCAAAAGATGGCATTAGACTTCATGTATGGTACCCTTTTAGGTTAACAAAATGGACTTTCAAACATTTTTCAAGCATAGTCTATGCGTATTTTTTATGCTTATATAGATGTTCAAAAAATCTCACGTATCTCGTTCAATCAAATTAACTCAGTGACATTTACTGACCACCTCCTATGTAACACATTTGTGTTTGCCTTATGAACCCTCTTTTGGCCTTGGTTCTTGAATAAAATTATTCTTCTAATTGTCTATTATAAATAATATTACCAATTTCTTTGCGCCTTTTCTTTTTTTAAAAAAATTATGTTCAAAGTCACAAGAAGATATTTGTTAATGAAGTAGGTCCTTTAAAGAAAGGTTTATTGCCACACAAATCTGAATCTGATAAAAAGCAACTACATATAATTTTATAGAGATTTTATACTGAACAGAAAATTATCATAGCATAAAATGAAAATGTAAGTTTCCTTTATTTCCTATTAAAGCTGGATTTTTAATGGCCAGAGCAGATTCTCAAATTAATTATTTTACTATTATTAGGCTTTCATTTCTTGTATCCATCCTAAACTCTGTCCAGCATTCCCATGAACATTAGTGGCTCATTAGAAGGCTCCGAGTTAATCCGCAGGGCTAAACATTTGTTCCATCATTAAGGTCTGCTTTTCCCAGACTTAGAAATAAGCAGAAATCTAATTTTGGTTAATTTTATTGCCTAGGTCATAGTAGTAAATTCAACTCAGTCTGGAAACAGCTCTTATAAAATTACCTTTTATTAAAATGAACTATACGTTTTGTAGAAATGCAAAAATGTCCCTGTTGAGGCAAAATTCCTTAAATGCCAGAATACGAAATAAAATTATGCTTATTTTCCTCAGGCATCATTTAGTATACTATTAACTCCATGGCTTGTATAATTTGATGACTCCTAACTTTTCCATAAACAAATTACAATAATGCCCATATACCAGACTTATTGTCAAACACACACAGGGGAGGATTGTATCATACTCTCATAGCGCCTAAGCAATTCCCTGATCATGCTCTCTAAGAAGCATCACTCATGTATCGCTACAGACTGAATGTTTACATATCCCTAAAGTTCATATGTGGAAACCTAATTCCCAATGTTAGGGTATTAGATGAGGGCTTTGGGATAAAAGCCCTCAGAAAAGAATCCCCGGAGAGCTCACTCACCCCCTCTGCCATGTGAAAACATGGTCTATGGGCCAGGAGGCAGGCCCTCCACAAGCACCAAATCTACCAGTGCCTTGATCTTGGACTCCCCAGCCTCTAGCACTAGGGAGATTTTTTTTTTTTTTTAATGAGCAACCCAGTCTAAGGCATTTTTGTTACAGCAGTCCAATGGACTAAGATATTTATTAAGTCCACAATTTGAACTAAACTTTAGTTATGGGTGAGCAGATGGCTATGCTCAAATCCAGTAAAAGTGTTCATTGTTTAGTACTTTCATCCCCAAAGTTCGTGTATGATTCTAAGTCAAGCATTTCCCCTTCCTACATCCTGAGGTGTAGGAATGCTGGAGTTAACCATGATACACGTTCTATTAAACATTATTTGTCTCTGGCTTAAAAGGGGAATTACAAACTGAAATTCTACATTTATAGATGACACTAATTTTGTTCCCTGTGTAGAATGCCAAGAGGATAAGGCTTAAATAAGAGGCATTCTTGTGAGAAGTGATTTTGGAGCTTGTAGATGTGAGATCCAGCCGCTGGCAGTGCCACTTACTATTTCTAGTCACTTAACCTCCCAGAACATCAGGTTTTCTCAGCCATAAAATCAAGATTACAAATTCACCAACCGTACAGGTGGTAGTGAGGATTAAATTAGGTGGTATATTGGGTATAAAACCATTAAGGCATGTGAAGCATGTTAGAGAGAGTCATGGGAATCAAGAGGCCAGAGTTCAAATTCCAGGTCTGTCATTTATTGATTCTATCTCTTGAGAATCTTACTTTATTTCTCAATCCTTTATACCGCTAAATCTCAATATTAATAATCTCAATATTAATAACAGACTTCAGAGCTGTTTTATGACTGATGGGATGATGTCTATACAAATAGTTGGTAAACTGTAAAGAAATTTGCAAAGATATTATCCTTATAAGTAAAATGTGGATAAGTACAAAGATATAGGGTCTAATAGACCTAGTTTGGAATCCCATTTTGTCACTCAATTGTGAGCTAGGAAAATGACATAACTTCTCTGAGCTCGAACTTTTTTTTCACTCGTAAAACTAGAGTAATAAATCCGACATCAGTTTTCACTAGAATTAATGAAATAATCTTAAGTTGGGGAGCAATATCTAAATATGCTATTTTTATTAATATCCATGTTCTTATTATTCTTAAGGAATTCTTGGAGATGGGGAAATGACAGACAAACTTGACAGTTGGCAAGTATAGAGTCGTGCTTTCAAAAAAAAAGTATAGTCATGCTTTCAAGAAAAAAAATCCAATACAATCTTAAAAAGTGATGAATGCCAAAATGTCAGATGAGACAGAAGGAAAGGATCTATTACTACAACCTATTTCCTGAAGACAACAGTCCAATGTGCTCTTGTCAACATTAAAGGTCAATACAATCGTGGGCATCATTTAAAAGGTTATTGGAAACAAATCAGAAAACATGATTTCTTTTTGGTTTTACACAGATATGTCAGGGGATGATGGTAAAAGGAAGTGTATAATTATTGTGACAAAATCCACAGCATTTGCTTTTACATTTAAATCATTTAAAAATGATTTCTTCTCTTATTAAACTACCATTTTAGTTGCTCTCAAGTAAAATGAACAAGGAATGAACATTTATAAAGGAAATTAAACCCTCTTGATCTAGCATGGTCAGTGGTCAGATTGTATAAGTGGGGAATTAGCCTGCAATCATTGGTATAATGATATCACTTTATAATGAAAATCTGCCCTAGTTGGTTCTATTCAATATACTTAAAAATCCTTTACAAATCAAGATGCACCTATTTCCTGGATAATGATATGTTAAAGCATATCTCATTATTGCATTTACAAATGCTAATTTAGTAGAATAAAAGATGTCTCCTATTGATTTCCCTCACAAAATACACTGGTAGAGAAATCTTGGACTTTTACTTTATTCCTTCTGAATTTCCCAAGTATTTTTCTTCAAGTATGCTTTTTCTTTTCCTGACTCTCACCTGCCCCTCCTCCCACCTCAAAAAACCCCTGAATCACCTAAGTGACAGTTGTTCTCAACCACAGATAGATATCAGAATCATTTCTGTTGCATTTTAAACACAAGAACAAAAATATAATATCCTTTTGTTTTCAAATAGAATGAATGCCCATGATTTTAAACAAATCATACAGAAATAGTAATTTCTTATTCTCAAACCCCTAGCTAGTGTCCTACTCCAAGTTATTCTTGACTATTTCTTGTAGTCCTTCTAGAAATTATATAGGCAAGAATATTTTTTCATACTTATATCTATTTAAAATTTTCTGTTAACATAAATAAAACCATCCTATACATAATATACTATGAGTAGCTTGCTCAGCTTTATAAAATATCCATCTTTCTGTGTTGCATGTATGTAGATCCTTCTTCTTTTAAATGCTTGAAGGCTTATCCATGAATTAATTACAAAAGAAGACATACATGATTCATTAATCAGACTGAGAGGTGTACTAAAGGGAAAAGGGCCTATAGCTCAGTGGGTTCATCGCAATCATTCTAATTTTATAGAGACAATACAGAGCACTGTTCACCTTCATGTCTTTACGTGGAGATGGCTAGTTACCTCCGGTAGATGTTTTACTAATCCAAGGATGCAATGAATAGCCTTTGAATGCTAACAGTGTAGGTACAGTTAAAGCATACATTCATAAAGTGGAATTGTGAGGTCAAAGGCTACATGCATCCTTAATTTTACCAAACTGCCTTCTCAAATGTTGTGTTAGTTAATACTCCCACCATCCCTGTGTTGGTGGAAATATTTTATATATGTTGGTGGGAATATTTTATATATGCTTATCATTTATATATAACATATATTACAGGTATTAATATTGAAAAATATAAATATATAAAATAGAGAGGAAGACTGCATTGTAAACCAACATAACTAGAGCTTCTGTGACTGGGTCTGGGGATACAATCTTTTTTTTTTCTGAAAAGATCCCAAAGATAATTCTATTTATCAAGCATATTTAGTAATCACTTCCTCTTTTTTGAACCATACCAGATTTGTTACAAAAATATTGTGGAAATTTGTCACCAGAATTTATAATGCAGTAAATATGAACTGAACCCACAAGACAATATAACGTAAATCTCTCTGGTGATTTATATAGCCATGTTGTTCAGGAATTATGGTTCCACATTACATCAGACTTCATCCTACATGCAGATTCATTAAACATCAAAATGACAAGGGGCAGCATTCCCTTAATCTCTCCTTAAAATACACCTTGAATTGGAAGTTCAAGTTGCGCAAAGATTACCCCTGAAAATTTTTAAATATGAATAATCATAGCGCCATTATCCATTCTACCTCCATATTTTTAGCAGATTATATTTTCTAAAGATGGCAAAAAGAGTTTGCAGCCCACACACTTTTCTGCATGAAGACCTTGCCATTTCTTGATCAAATGGTGGCGTCTAGGTTCCCTTATCTTAAATCTTTGCTAGCCTTAGTGATTAGCTTCTAACTGATAGAATGTGGTGAAAATGATGAGACAGGAAATCTGAGGCTGGATCAAAGAAAACCATATGGATTCTGCTTTGCTCTTTTGTAATGTTCACTTTCCAAATTATTTCTCTTAGGATTTGTTTTTTAATCCAGTTGCCAGGGGAAGGTCATGTATAGATGATCAGATCAACAGTCCTAGAGGAGCTCAGCCTTTGAATCCTACCAGTAGAGGTATCAGATATGAGAGGCCTCCAAATAACTCTAGCTTCCAGTCATTCAAGTTACCACAAGCCATTCAATTTTTCCTGGTCAAGGCCCCAGACATTTCTGAGCAGACATAAGCCAACCTCATTATGCCTTGCCTGAATTCGTAATCCACAGAATCCTTTGGCAAAATAAAATGGCTGTTATTTTTGCCACTATGTTCGGGGTGGTTTGTAACAAAGTAATTGATAGCTAGATCACTGAAAGACTGTTTTATATTTGTGAGAAGTAAGAAATAATATTTATCTATTGCATTTACAAATTATCCCAAGAAAAAAATAGTCTAAGTGTGTTGAGTAATAGGGAGTTTATGAAAGAGGGTTCAATTTGAGGAAATACTGGACACAGTGGACAATGTCAGTTATTTGCCCAGCAGCTCTAGACGGTGATCAATAATGGGTCTAAATCAAGCCTGGTCATTCTCTTCTCTTTGCTAAGTTATTGGTTTAGCAGTAGATGTGTATGTAAGTTCTGGCCAATAAAACCAGACTCAGACCCAATGGAGAAGTTCAGGTAAATACTTTCTGTCCATGATAAAATAATCAAGGGTCACACAGAGAGTTATTTTCCAATATTCTGGTTATCATTGTCTTATGCTTTTAAAATTTGCATACAAAGACTTGAGGCTTGATGCTGGAAGTAGTGGTGGCTATCTTGTGAACAAAATGCCAAAGGAACTTTAGAAACTCTGAAATGAAGCATAGATATGGCATCATTGAGCCACTGAACAAACCTAGAATCACATATTTCCTATCTTTTGCAAGATACTGCATGTCTATATGATTTAATCAGCTTCAGTGAGGTTTCCTGCTGCTTGCAGCTGAATGTATTATAAACGCTTCTCTTTAGACAAAGTTACTCTCCCCATACGGCCACTTAGTCAATTCTTCATAATCTATGATGTGAATATTACTGGATTCGTATAATGTAGTGGCCTGGCTGATGCGCATTCTAAATTTTCAATAGGGAATAAAGTAGTAAGGGTTTCCAAAACTAATTTAATGGTAGAAATTCCCTCAATATTTTTCTTTTGGAGAGATATTTTGATCTGAAAAAATCTCCTTTGGGAAAGTGCTTTGGAATCTCTCTCCTAACTTTTAAAGGGATGTCTGATTTCCCCAAAGCTTCTTGATTGATTATACATTGTAGACCTAGGATCTCTGCTTTGAATGGAAGTTTGGTCAGGGTGATAAGCTTTATTTATTCGTGGAGAACTGGTAAAGAAAACCAATGTTGTCCATATTCCCATCCTCTCTCGCAACTTGGGATTTCACATACTATTTCTTACATTTAATGTAAAGATTCATTTTTGATTAAGAATATATTAACCTTCCAAATAGAATCCAATATAATAAATTAGCATTTAGAAAGCTACATTTGGGAAATAAATATTGAACTCAGATCCAAATCACCTGGAAAATGTTTGCAAGGTTAATTTTTCTCACCCCCATAGACATTAGGTTCATTTGATCCTGATAATACAAAAAGAAAAGAAAGCAATATTCATTTAGCATGGTTAGAGAATAAGAGGTTATAACAGCGTCAATGTTTTTCTGGGCTCCTATAGTATGCCACGTGATAAAAATGTTCAATCTAGCAATACTTACATTACTGCATTTGTTGATTTGTTTATTACAAAATATTGATGCTAATAACTATGCCATCAAAAGTTCAATAATTCCCTCCAAGCATTCAAATAATACTGGATATTAGTAGATCCCAGAAATAACGTTACAGTCTCAATGTCAAAAATACATGTCCAGGCTTTCTTTTAGTTTAAAAATAATGATGCCTCATGATTGTTAGTAGTTCATCAAATGTAGATACTTTTATTCCCTTATAGCCAAACTGCCTCTTCAAATGAAGCTAGTTAACCTATCAAGCTTACCCACATTAAGGTTTTATATATTAAATAATTAACAATGCCCTTTGTCTAGAGCATCCATTTTCCTTCAATATGTGTATGCCTTAAAAAATGTCTTATGTATTAAAATTTCACATACTATGACAAAAGGGGAATAAATCCAAGTATTCCTTCAATCGAACTGAATAGATGGCTATTTAATGCTGCCCATGTATATCTGAGCTATATTCTCATTTGCCTACACCTACTCTTTGCAAAATTCCTCAAAAGCTAGTTTTTAAATATGCCTTCTACTTGGTTTTCCAAGAGTTTTTGCAAATGATAAAGTTCTTTTTGTTAGTAACTTATTTAAAAGAATTAAACGGCTTTTTAAAGAGCTACGTGCATACAAGATCTCACAGACTGAGTTTTCAGTGAAACAAAAGCATCTGAAGATCAACCCTGCCTCAATCACTTCAGCAGGCAAGTCAAAAATTCCTGCAGGTGATGACAGCCAATGCAGATGGTAACTTCTCCCCTCTGATTTTCTGCTCTGTAGCAGAGAAACAGTTATTAAAGGAGTTAAAAAGCAACATACGGTTTGAGACCATAGAAAAATAGTCGATCATATCTAAGGAACAACAACAAAAAGCAGCTTTTAAAATTCTTCGTAATACTTAACATGCTCACAACTTGGAGGAAGGGTGCAAGTCAATTTTATTATAATTCTATATTCAGAAGGCTAAATTTGGGCTCCACCAGCTGGGTTGTTAATACAGGTCAAGGAATAATTAGCTGCATTTGTTTCAGTTTTAGAAAACCTAAATGAGCTCTGAGTATGTTCAAAGCTAAGGAAAAAAAACAAAGATTTCTTTACTGATGTAATAGGTTCTGACAAAAACATGAGAGCAGAGAGCAGAGGATTATTACACTAGGATGCACTTATGAAAAAATAATGAATGAAGAACTGATATTATACTTGCAAAATTCAAATAAATGCCACAACTCTGTAATAAATGGATTATGACGGTGAGAAGAGTCCATGCTGGGTGTTCCTTCTCAGAGTAAGCAGTCCAGGAAAGAAAATACAGCAATTCAATCCAACCATCATCCAAAAGCACCAATAAGTTTTCTTCTATGGTACTCCCAGACAATGGTGCATATAAATTTTATATCACCACAGCCTTTGTAGGAAGGGAGAAATCATTAAGTCTGAATTTTAAAGGAATACAATCCTATCTTACTAGGGAGTCTTTTAATGACATGGATGAGTTGAATAACTGGAAATCATACATTATGACAATTTTTAAATCTAGAGTTTTATCTCAAAGCAAGTTCATCTGCCATAATAAATATATATCTAAAAATGAAGAGTATATCCGCAGGATCAACAATTCTGGCTTGATGAATTCCAAAAGAGACAAAAAATACAATACACACATGAATACGTGCATACAGTCACAGTGTAGCACTAGCCCCTTATGTCTCCTTTCTTTCAACCTTTTACTTCGAATGTAAATAATCCACAGGTGGCTACACTTCTTCATAAAGCAAATGAAGCAAATATTGGCAGGTACATTATACTATTTTCTTAAAAATGTGTTTGGAAGAGAAGTGGTTGCAAAAGGTTATACCCAATGATTGTGCGCAATCTCCTCCAAATTACACACTGATTTTGTTTTTTTGTTTTACTAAAAGATTCATGTGCTGAAGTAGGAAACCATTTTGTAGTAATGTATGCAATCGGCGGCGGTGAAGACTTGAAAAATAGCCAGACTACACATCTTTGTAACTATCAAGAACAGCACTAAGGAAGCCAAGCTAATTTCTCAAATTGTCATGTTTTAAACAAATATGCCTTAAAGGATACCACTTTCACTCTTCAGCCTGCTACCAATCACTTCAACTATCTGCTCTAACAACTCTGCAACTTTATCAACTTTCCCTGTAGAAACCAAATTTGTGTAAAAAAAAAAAAAATCCATGTTGCACTTGGAGGAGGAAACAGGAACTGTTACTAGACCTTCCATTTCAATCCTTCACTGAAACAAAAATGTCTGAAGTGACTCACTCCTCAATCGATGGGTGACACAACACCCCAGTAATGGGTGTAATGCTGGGTTTAAGTGGTGAATAATAGATCCTGAAGTTGATATGAAAAATGAAGGATTTTTTTAAAAAGGCCATTGGGATATCTGACTTCTGGTGGTCGGTGAATGAATTTAAACCCATCGTACATTTCTTTACATTTGTTCTCTAGGCATGTTGTATTTATTTAAATATTTAAGGAGCACCTTTTATGGGCCGGTTTTAGACACAGGACATACCAACGAACAGAACACATAGAAATCTTATGGAACTGACACTCAGTTCATCAATTGCAAATCTTCATGAGATGTGAAATAATCATTCTCCGGCTTAACAATGCAACTAGGAAGAAAGGTTTACCAAATTTGGCACAGGAAAAGTTTACAAAGTCAACTGCTAAATAAATACCGAATGTTCTAAAAGCACTTTTGGGGAAAAAAAGTAGTCTGCTCCTCTCTAAATCTGATGTATTTTCTAATTGGAAACATCTAGGTCGCATCACACACAAATTTGCATACTAGAGCTTCAGACACTCTACATGGTAGCAGTTATTATTATTTATTGGCAAGAAATAAATTGATCAGAGGCCCTGTTGTGAGTGGTAATGTTTTTCTCATGGAAAACTGCGTTCTGAGCTGCACCTACCATGTTGTTTCAGGGTGGTGCCCTGTGCCACAGGGCAAGGTGGCTGTGTGTGAGTCTAAAAGAGCATGGCGGCTGGGTGCCTGCAGCAAGCGTCTAATCCTGCAGGTGGCGTATACACATCATCATATTCTCACAGTTGAGCTTCTCCGGGCAAAATAATGCTATATAGCATTCCCCTGCCTTTGTCACCATGTGACTTTGAGAAGTACAGTAGGAAGCATGCGGTTGAGTTTAGGTTTGGTGCAACCCCAGGCTGCAGACACAGGGCTATGGGCAAGCAACTAACTCAACTGTCTTTTCGGTCATGACTCTCCTGTCATTGAAATCATTACTTGCCTCCACACCTTTGTCACGGTCTTTCAACACTTAACCACTGAAGTGGGGGCAAATGGAATAGCAATGTAAGTATTCCATCTGAAACCTTAGACGATGATTAGGAAGTTCTAGACTCATGAAGAAAGACAGAACATGAGAGACTCCTAACTCTGGGAAACAAACAAGGGGTGGTGGAAGGGGAGGTGGGCAGGGGGATGGGGTCACTGGGTGATGGGCACTGAGGGGGGCACTTGACGGGATGAGCAATGGGTGTTATACTATATATTGACAAATCGAACTCCAATAAAAAATATACAAAAAAAAAAAGCAGGAGTAAATGACAATATAGACACATTACTTGAGAGTCAGCTGCGTGCTGGAAGCCCAGATGTGTTTCCTTCTTGAGGAACAGTGCACCAGGAAATTAGAATAGACCTTTCTGGAACAAGATGAAGACACTGAGTCATAAATTACTAGGCAGTTTTCTGATGCTGCTTCATCCCAGGCATAAAAACATTCTGCCTTTATGTTCTCATTCATCACTCTTGTGTATTCTTTCAACACGCTTTTGAGTGTCATTCTATTTAGACACTGAAAATGCAGTTGAGAATGTAGTTGTGGGCTTTGCCCTCAGAAACCTCCACACCCTTAAACAAGTAATCATTGGCAAGGCACAACGGCCAGTAGGGCAGGTACTGTCTGGCTTGCCACGGAGTCCCATGGGAGGTTCAGCACGCCTGCTACAGGTCACCGTGTGGGGAGGGGGGGACAGCCCAACCGAAGTGGCAAAGTGAGATGAACTCAGTAGACAAAGCAAAAGGGTGCAGGAAGTTTTATATGCAGAGGGAACAACGCTGGAGAAAGCTTGGAGGCCAGGATGAGTAAGTAGGTTTAGGAGAAGAGAAGCAGACATGGGCTGAGGAAGGTAGGGGCCAGATCCTGATAGAGCCTAAAACTTACTTCAAGGAATTAGGTTTTTCTTCTGAAGATAACAAGGAGGCATAAGCACATGTTTCAGCAGGGCAACGACACAAGTCTGTTTCAGAAAATTCATTCTGAAATTAAACGATGCTGCTCCGTGACACAGGACCTTGGGTATTCTTACATGTAAAAGAGATGGAACATTATGTAGATAATTGGAAGAGTTATTAATTGAAACGTTTTAGGTACAGAACCTGGAACAATCACATGTATTTAAGGGAACAGATTCTGGAGTATGGTTGTATTTTAATAAACCCTCCTGTTCTACATTGTACTGGAGTGAATCGTGCCCCCCCACACACACACACACAATTCAATTCCACTCAGAACTTCATAATGTGATCTTATTTGAAAAGGGAGTCTCTGCAGATATAAATAGTTAAGGATCTTAAGATGCAATCCTCCTGGACTTGGGTGGTGAGGGGCTGTATCTGATAACTGGCATCCTTATAAGGAAAGGAGAGAACACAGAAAAACATATAAGGGATGACATGTGAAGGAGGCCATAGAGACCTGGAAATGCTGCCACAAACCAAGCTGTGCTTGGGCCACCAGAAGCTGAGAGAGGCAGAGAAGGATTCTTGCCTGGAGCTCTCAGAGGTAGCTTGATCCTGTCAGCGCTTAGAATTTGGACTTCTAGCCTCCATGACTCTGATAGAATAATGCATTTCTGGATTTGTTTTCTAAGAAACTCAGCTTGTGGTACTTTGTTATGGCAGCCCTAGAAAATAAACACGATCATGCCCTTGTGGTGAGCTCCTGGATAAGCTACACAACTTCTCTGTGTCTCATCTCCTTCTTTGTAAAGTTGGGATAGTAATAATTAACTTATAAGTTGCTATGTGAATTATAGAGATTATATCTGTGCAATACTTAAAGCAGTGCTTTGCTTGATGCAGAGTAAATAATTAAAGCTAGCTCTCATAACTACTGCGAAAATGAAAATTATAGAGACATAGTACAATGAAAATGTTTAAAAGTTTCAAAATATTTAATTTGTAAAGCATTGTACCCAAACATATACTTTGTAATGTTTTTCAATTATCCATTGGCACACTCCATGATCTTTAATAATAAAATACTTAACTTTGTGGTAGAGTTACTAAATACAATATGTCAGGCTTTAATCAAAATATGATCATACACTTTAAGGAAAAAAAATCAAATTCTGTCCTTAAAGTTGCATATTTCATTTTTATTAGAATATTTTAAAATGAATTTATTAAAACTAAGTCGGCTTCCCTCACTAAGTGCAATTTTCCCATCTTTGTGTAGGAAGAGCATTGACCCAATAATCTTATTTTAAGAAGGTACTCACATTTCAATATAATTCTCTTGAGATTGTTTTAAGGAAAATAATAGAGTAAATGACAAAAAATGAACTATCCATTGCAGTACAATTTATCATGGAGTGTTGCATGCCATTATCTGAAAAACATGCAGTGTAGTAATCACTTGGAGTAGTGCTAGCACATAATTGTATGCTAGTCATAAATTATAGGTGAATGGCAGTTTCAGCTAATGAGTGCCAAATAGCAGTACAGGCACTGTAGTGATTAGAGAAGATGTGGTTATGAATGCATTTATTACTGGTGTATTATAAAGCTTTTCAAATTAGAAATGGCAGGTATATAAATAGACACCAAGCTGGAACACCTATATCTACAAAGTAAAATACCTAAAGATACAGATAATTCACCATCCCACCTCCCTTGTGTGTGTACGTGTGCATATGCGTGTAGAGAGAGAGAGAGAGAGTCAGAGAGACAGAGGTGAATGAGAAGCAGAAACTAAGACCAACATAACCTCTTCTGCTTATATGGTCTTTCTTCACAAATACTTCTGCCATTTTAAATGTACTTTATATCTATTTAGGAAGAACTTGGGCATACCTAACTTTAGCTATACTTTTTCCTCTCCTTTTATATCTGAAATTTTATTTATGTTGCTTTTTTGATGTGTGTAAAAGGACACTCTCCACTGGCTGGAAGTATTAATATTTATCTCTCTAGAGAAGATTTCAAAAATCTACAAAACAACTACAATTTTATGCTCCAACCCATAGATACTATATATTTAGTTAGTTCCTATTTATGCTTGGGTGCTATGAAATTTCTTTTCTTTTTTGATATGACAGAACCCAAGGTTAATTTATGAGGTGGAATTAAATATAGATGATTTAGGTAATATTTGTTACCCAGTTGATTCTTCACTTTAAGATATATACTTTAGTTTGTTGCTGTTTTTTTTTTTTTTTGAAAATGGAAACACAATAAACATAATTTTAAATTACAATCCTAAAACAATGGTGTTTCTCACAAAGTCTCAAGAGTTATTATAAGGTTCACTTGCAGAGGTGAGTGAACATATCAAAAAATACAGGAAAGGGTAAGTTTTTAAAACATAAATTATATCATTTTCTTTCAAACTATAATAAAATGAGGAAAGGCACAAAGCTAACATTTTAATTATTTTTATTACTCTGCTTTTGCCCTATAGCCCTTATGTAGTTTCTCATAAACTGCTTTTAGACTTCTCTGAGTAAGTTTGCTTATTATTTGGACACAAATAAATAGGTACATGCCAAAATAAAAAGGCTTTTGCTGAGGAAGCTTTTATTTCTTAAAATTAATTTTAAAACTTTTCAAGAAATCAACTATTGGCACAAAGAGTTATTATGTTTTAAAATTTGTTTCCAAAAGTACTTTTTTTATGAACCTTATTTTAATTAAAATAGCATGTGGATGCATTCTCTTGGTAAATTCAATATTTTCTTGCTAAAAATATATAAACATGTTATGGTATAACTTTGCATCTCCAGTTCTACCTGTAAGGACCTTCGAAGTTGCCACTTCATTATAACAAGTAATAAAAAGCTGAACAGACTAAAAAATCAACTATCCTTGCAGCTGTAAAGAAAGTGAAGACAAAGGGCAAACCACTGCCCCCTGTATATTGGAGGGACATACAGGTGAATACAAAGAGTCCTAGCTCACCAGAGCAGGAACTCAAGGATGGAAATTACTGGGGAAACCAGTACCAAGGTGGGAATACCTAAAAGGCAACTGACAAATTGGTGAAGGTTTGGCATGGACAGTCTGAGAGCAAAAAATTGGAGGCGGACCCAGTCATAAGAACACTTTCATTCTCTTGTGAGCTTTATCTCCAGCAGCTCAACCAGCTTTTTCTGGTAATAGTGAAGAAAGTTCTCTTGTGATTCTAACAGGGAGAGAGGAAAAGGTACCATTGTGAAATATACCAGAGCACTTTGCTGTTCTTAACAATGTCTTCCCTTAAAAGAATTTTTATTTAACCAGAGCCTAACCTCCCTGGGGTTTTATCAGAAACTGATCTCGAGAAAGGAAAATGCCAACCAACCAGCCATAGGCTTTGATGAAGGGGAAGATAAATACTCTATTCCAGCCCACTCTAGCCTTCCACATGGGGGAACATAAATACTCAATTTCACATCACTCTAAATATTCTACACCGCTTAATTAAGGGTGAGAAGGAGACCCTGAGAAATATTTGTGAAGTTCACAGTCCAGAGACATAGGGTCAATAAAAAACTGAGGCCTAATCATAGGACAATAGAAGACTCCTCCTCCCTTTCATACCTTACCACCACATTTCTAAAAGCCTATTTAGAGCAGTTACTTTTACTCATTACACCATCTTTGGCTACTAAGAAAATATATATGAGAAATACTAGAAGACAAGAAAAAAAATTAAAGAGACAAAACAAGCATCATACCCAAATATAGCAGGGATATTGGAATTACCAGAGGGGGGATTTAAAACAACACTGGTTAATATGCTCAGGGCTGTAATGGATAAAGTAAATAACACGCAAGATCAGATAGGCAACATAAGCAGAGAGAAAGAAACTCTAAGAAAGAGCTAAACAGAAATGCTAGAGATCAAGTACAAAACAAAACAACAACAAAAAATATAACAGAAATGAATGACTCTGATAGGCTCATTAGTAAATTGGACGTGGCTGAGGAGAAAATATCTGAATTTGAAGATATAGTAATGGAAATCTGTAAAAATGAAAAGTAAAGAGAACAAAACTGATGAAACACAACAGAATATCCCAAGCAACCATAAGACAACTACAAAAGGTATAACATGAATTATGGGTGTATTAAAAAAAGAAGAAAGAGAGAAAGTAAAGAGAAATATTTGGAATATAGAACTGAGATTTCTCCAAACCAACGTCAGACAACAAACCACAGACCCAGGGAGTTTAGAGAACAACAAACAAGATAATGCAAAAACAAAAAGAAGAATAATACAAAAAAAAAAAAACATAACAAAATAAACCTATACTTTGGCATACCATTTTCAAAGTACAGAAAACCAAAGATAAAGTCCTGAAATAAGCCAGAAGAGGAAAACAAACAAACAAAATAATAAACAAATAAACAAAACACCTTACAAATAGAGGAACAAAAATAAGTACAGCTGACATTTTCTCAGAAACGATGCAAGTGAGAAGAGAGTGAAGTGAAATATTCAAGTACTGAGAGAAAAAATTACCAACCGAATTCTTTAGCCTGTGAAACCGACCTTCAAAAGTGAAGATATAGATTTCCTACAACAACAAGAAAATTGAGGTAATTTGTTGTCAAGCCTACCTTATAATAACGAAACTGAAAACTGCAAATCAATAGGGAAAATCGATAAAACCAAAAGCTGATTCCTTTAAAAGAGCAATAAAATTAATAAGCCTCTAGTCAGAGTAACTAAGAAAGAAAGAGAAAGTAAACAAATTACTAATATCAGATGAAAAAGGGTCCATTATTAAAGATCCCACAAACATTAAAAGATTAATAAAAGATAATATAGCAATTCTATGCCCAATTCATATGCCTAAATGTGTGGGAATAGTTGAAAACTAGGTGAAATGGATTAATTGCTTGAAAAACATAAACTGCCAAAACTCACACAGAGAAATGGATCATCTGAGTAGGCCTATATCTATAAAATAAAATGAATCAATAGTTAAAATCTTCCAAAACAGAAAGCTTAAGGCCCAGATGGATTCACTAGTGAGTTCTACCAAACATTTAAGGAAGAAGTTGCGGTAATTCTGTGCAATCTCTTTCAGAAGATAGAAACACAGGGAATACTTTCCAACTCATTTTAGGAGGTCAGCATTACCCTAACACCAAAACTAGTCAGAGATATTACAAACAAACAAAAAGAAAAAAAAATCTAAACAATAATGTCTTTCATGAACACATATGCAAATCCTCAACCAAATATTAGCTAATTGAGTACAACAATGATAAAAAGAATTAATACAGATGACCAAGTAGAATTTATGCCAGGTATTCAAGGCTAGTTCAACATTCAGAAATCAATTAATGTAATATATCACAGTAATGGCTAAAAAAGAAAAATCACAATGATCATATCAATAGATGCAGAAAAAAAACATTTGATGAAATCTACTACACATTCATGATAAAAAAAAACTCTTAGTAAAATAGGAAGCAAGGAGGAACTTCTTTAATTTGATAAAAACTAACTACAAAAAAACCATACAGCTAACATCATAGTTAATGGTGAGAAACTTAAAGATTTCTCACTAACATGAGGCACAAGGCAAATCTTCCGCCCTCATCACTGTTTCTTAACAGTGTACTGAAAGTCTTATACAATAAATTAATGCAATAAGACAATAAAAGGAAATAAAATACATACAGACTGGGAAAAGAAGAAACAAAGCTGTTTTTGTTCACAGATGAAAAGGCCGTCTAAGTATAAAATCCAAAAGAATTGATGTGAGAACTCCTGAGGTAAGTGATTATAGAAAGGTTGCAAGATATAAGGTTAATATACACAAATCAATCACTTTCTGATATACAAGCAATGAACAAGTGGGTTTTGAAATTAAAAAACAACATAAATATTAGCATCTCATTAATGAAATGCTTAGTTGTGAATCTAACAAAATATGCATAAGCTCTTTAAGAGGCAAACTCTAGCACTCTGATGAAAGTAATCAAATTAAGAGCCAAATCAATGGAGAGATGTTACAGGTTCAGTATTTCCAGGATCTCAGTTCTTTCTGATTGGATCTATAGATCCAATGCAATCTCAATCAAAATTTTAGCTAATTTTTGGCAAATTTATTCTAAAGTTTATATGCAGAGGCAAAAGGCCAAGAATGGCCAGCCTAAAAAAAAAAAAAAAAAAAAAAAGAGCACAGTTGGAAAAAAAAAAAGAGCACAGTTGGAAGACTGGCATTATCTGACTTCAAAATTTACTCTAAAGCTCCAGTAATCGGGACATTGTGGTATTTGGTCAAAGAATAAACAAATACATCATCAGAACAAAATGAAGAGCTCCAAAACAGACACATATTAGTTAACTTAATTATTATCGAAAGAACACGGGGAATGCAATGACACAAAGATAATCTCTCCCACAAATGATGCTGGAAGAACTGCACAACCCCATTAAAAAAAAAAAAAATCTAAACACAGACCTTACAGCCCTCCCAAAAATTAACTCAAAATAGGTCACCAACTTCAATATAAAGCACAAAATTGTAAAACTCCTAGATCACATGGAAAGAAAACCTAGAAGACTTCGCATACAGTGATGACTTTTTAGATAGAATACCAAAGACACATCCCATGAAAGAAATAATTGATAAGAGCTGCTTTTCCTCAAAATTAAAAATTCTCCTCTACAATAGACAGTGCCAAAAGAATGAGAAGACAGCCCCCGGCAGAGAGAATACACTTGCAAAAGACACATCTATCTGATAAAGGACTGTTGCTCCAAATATACAAGGGACACTTAAAAACCGAGCAAGAAGAAAACAAGCAATCTAAATGGGTCAAAGACCTTACCAGACACCTCACCAAAGAAGACATACAAGTGGCCAATAAGCATATAGAAAGATCTTCCACGTCATATTAGCTCGGGGAAATGCAAATTAAAGCAACAATGAAATATCATTACAAACGTGTTGGAATATTCCAACCAGATTATCGATAACAGCAAATGCGCCACAGTAGTAACTTGGTTTACTGCTGGTGGGAATGTAAAATGTATGGGCTCTTTGGAAGAGAGTCGGGTGGTTTCTTACCATAAGATCCAGCAATCACATGCCTTGATATCTACCCAAAGGAGGTGAAAACGCATCCACACAGAAATTTACACATGGATGTATATAGCAGTTTTATTAATAACTCTTCATGTGATTTAACCAGGGGGTTCTTCTGTGTGTACTTGAGGAAAATGTGTATTCTATATTTTCTGAGATGGAATGTTTTATATATAGCTTTTGGAACTATGTATTCTGAAGTATGCTTCAAGTAAGAAATGTTCTTCCTGAAAAAAATAACTTTAATTGAGGGGACTCATTTAAAATAAAGCATATCAGAAGGCAGGTGGGTAGGGGCAGGGGTGAAATAGGTGAAGAGGATTAAGAGCACATTTATCATGATGAGCACTGAGGAATGATGTATAGAATTGTGGAGTCACTGCATTGTACACCTGAAACTAATATAACACTATGTTAACTACATTGGAATTAAAATAAAAAATGTAATAAAAGTAATAATTAAACAAATTTTTAATTAAAAAAAATGGAAAAGGAGGCCATGAGCCAAGGATGCAGGTAGGCTCTAGAAGCTGGGAAAGAGAGACAAATGGATTCTCCCCTAGGGCTTCCAGAAGTAATATAGCTCTGCAAATCCATTTTGGATTTCTGACCCTGCCGCCCCATAACTGTAAGATAATAAATTAATATTCCTTTTTAAAAAGACTGAGGCAATAAATAAATAATTAATTATTTAAAAAAATAAAACTAAAAAAGACTGAGGCCAAAAAATAAATAAATAACTGCCAAAACTTGGAAACAACCAATATGTCTTTAGGTAGGTGAATGGATGATTAAAGCTGTGGTATGGCCAGACTCTGGAATATTATTCAGTGCTAAAAAGAATGAACTATTAAGCCATGGAATAACATAAAAGAGCTTTAAATTCATATTACCAAGTGAAAGAAACCAAATTGAAAAAGCTATATACCGTAGGATTCCAACTATTTGACATCCTGGAAAAGGCAAAACTATGGAGAAAATTAAAAGATCCGTGGCTAGGTGGAGTTGGATTGGGGGGCGAAGGCATAAGCATAAGCACAGAGGATTTTATGCGGTGCAGATATTCTGTATGATATCACAGCAATGGAAACATGTCATTATACATTTGTCCAAACCCATAGTCCAAAGCCAAACGCCAAGGGTAAACCCTAATGTAGATACCGTCTTTGGGAGATAATGATGTGCCAATTTAGGGTCATCCACTGTAGCAAACGTGTCTTTCTGGATGGGGATGTTGATAACAGGAGGTGTTTAGCATGTCTTGGGCACAGAAAAGGAAAATGGGAAACCTCAGTACCTTCCTCTCAGTTTTTCTATGAAGCTATACTGCTTAAAGAAGATAAAGACTTAACAAGTAAGAAATTATAATATTTAAGATAAAAAATGCTATAGGACTGTAAGTAATTTTTAATATTTTTGTTTTCATAAACCATATTAAAATAATTTTCTTCGGGATTTGAAGTATGTAGTACTTCTGTTATTGATCATATTTTTGTTTGTCTATATTAATGCATCTCATTTTTTTTTAATTTAGGTAGGATCCATGTCCAGTGAGGAGCCCAACATGGGACTTGAACTCAACGACCCTGAGATCAACACCTGCCTGAGTCGTGATCAAGAGTCAGATGCTTAACTGATTGAACCACCCAGGCACCCCAGTACATCTTATCTTTTATAAGTTCCTTGGGTATAGAGACTATGCCTCATCTCCTATCTTTGTTTTAATACAGTATCTTGAATAGCAGGTGTCCCATAAATATTTATAGAACAAATAATTTAATATATATTTAATACCTAAAAGAGCTCTGGCAACTCCAACATTTCAAGAGATAGAAATTTGTATTACTTCTGCAGTTCCCAATTGATTATGTTGATGTTATTAAAATTTTAAGTTTTTGATCAACAAAAACTGGTAATTTTCTAGTTACAAAAGTGTGAGAGAATACAAATGTATGTCATGCTAGGATCATGCACTCAAATTAGATGCTAAGCCATTTTGAAGGGGTCAATATAAAAAACAAATATTAATACTAACATGTTTTAAGTACTGTAATACTGCTGTAAGGGTATTTTTCAGACCATTTTTAGTGTCTAGACATGGTACTAGGAATTTTATATTATCTTATTTTAATTGTCACCATAATTCTGTGAGATAGAAACTGGAACGAGCCCACAGGACCTATTCTCCATCAGATGACTTTTAGGAAATAATACATACAAAAATTTAAGACCGAGAAATTGTTTTAAACTATATGTGCCTACATAGCCCTTAGAACATCCCTTAGAACATCACGTACTCTACAGGTATTTGTATCAGATTTGAAGCCTTTTGCACT
The DNA here is from genome assembly GCF_048164855.1 of Canis lupus baileyi. Lineage (NCBI taxonomy): Eukaryota > Metazoa > Chordata > Mammalia > Carnivora > Canidae > Canis > Canis lupus. The sequence goes on from NC_132845.1 coordinate 3,474,872, forward strand.
ACTGTCATAGTGCCTGGAATACTGTATTTTATATCTTTTTCTACTGTTGGAAATCATGTACCTAATGCCACATACCTATTAAGTGATAGACACTATAATTCAAATCTAGGTCCATCTCATTCTGCAATTGATGTTTTCAGTATTTTTGCTCTAATGCTTCTAATGATTATACTGATTACATCTCTATTCAACTGCGTACAAAAAAGGAAGATTTTTAAACAAACCCAAACAAAATCTAGCACCCAAAATATGCATTCTTATTCTAATTTATAGAGCCTAGTAATGTTCCCTTATTTGGGAAAGAAAAAGTTAATTGCAGATATAATTATGTTACAGACTTTGAGATGAAGAGATCATTCTAAACCATCCAGGGGGGCCCTAAACCCAATGATGAGTGTTGTTATAAGAGACATAAAGGGAAGATCTAACAGACGGAAGAGGAGAAAGCAAAGTGATAAAGGAGGTAGAGATTGGAAGCCAACGAATAACTGGAGCTACCATGGTTTGGAAGAGGTCAAGGACATTATCTCCCTTAGAGGTTTCGGAGGAAGCACACTCCCTAACTGTACCCTGTCTTTGAACTTTTGGGCTCTAGTCTATGCAACAATACATTTCTATTGTTTTAAGCCACCACATTTGGAAACTAATACACATTTTAATTTTAATTCAGAAACCACTAGGAATTTAACATACCATGCCAAAAGACAGGACAAAAAAAATCTTATTTAAAACATTTATCTTCAAACAATATTTGAAAATTACTTGGGGGAAAAAGTGAATGATTGATTATTATCTTTTTTCCCCATTACTGAGCAAAATATATATCACAGGAGATGATAAACCAGATGTCAAGTTTGTGATAAATATGAGTGAGACAATTCTCACTTTTATTTGTAAGGGAAGGATATGCAGAGGACATAACACTAGGGGAACAGAAGTTAAGAACATGCCCTGAAGACTGCCTGGCTCCAGAGTGGAGGCTTTGTCTATGGTATCCTGTGTCTGCATCGTTAAAGGATGATTTCTTTCTCTCTTCTTTTCCTTTTCTCTCTTCCTTCCTCTCTCTCTCTCTTTTTCCTCTTTCTTTACTTTTTTTTCCTTCCCCCCTTCCTCCTTGCTCCCTCCCTCCCTTCTTCCATCTCTTTCTTCCTTCTTTTCTAGAGCACCTTGGGAGCCCACTCTCCTGTTCATCCGGTATTTTTATTTGATTCATTCATTGTCCAAAATTTTACCAGGGGAATTTAATTTTTTACAGAATGCAGTCAAGGATGTAGGTTACTTAGCAAAATCATCATCTCCACTCACCTGGAGCTCTTTATCTTCTCACTGCAGACACTCACACCACTGCCTCAGTAATCTAGTCTAAAGAACAGGTCCCATGAACATTAACCACCTTTCTCCAGGATATTCTAACTATTGATTCCGACATGTTGATTTTTCTCTATAAAATTATTCACTGTTTTGACATTAAAAGGGGTTTAGGATTTTCCTTTCCTAACAATATTTTAGTCAAATTAGATTAGGTCCTAATTAATAGCAGGTATTATTATCTGAGTAACTAAAAAGAATAAAATAATAGTCATGCCTCTACATTTTGGATTTTTGTAGTTTTTAAGCTATATTATTAAATCTGGAGTTTCTTTCTTTGAACTTTTTATAGATTATTAAATTAAACTATTCTACTATTCAAAATAAAAAGATTCCACAAATTTATACACATAAAATTATTATACACATAAAATTAAACATACTATTTATTAGCTTTGAATATAGCACTAATGAAATAATCATGAAAATTAATGAAAGTAATAATCATATGTCCTGACTCACTAGTAATATTTTAAAATTATTTAATTATTTAATTAGGTTCCTTTACTGCTGATGATATATTATTTTGCAAATGTTTACATATGAATTTATTTATTTAACATCAGAGATCGGTATCTTTTATTTATTCCATAAATACGACAGGATAATGCAGGCAATCTATTAAAAGGTATATAACAGAATCATGGTGCTTCACCATATTTTAATCAAGCTCCATTAAAATTGCCAAAAGCTTTAACTAGCTCAAAAGACTGAGAATGAATGTTCTCCCCTTGTGTCAACGATTCCTTCATTAATGCACTTCCCTATCAGTTTGGTGCTCATACATAGGCTTCATGCTAACAGGAGTCTAGTGGAAAAACCTAACATTAGGAGAAGACACAGCAACTCTTTAGTCATTATTCTCAATTCCAGAAAGGGTTATTTCCTAATGCATACATGTTAAATCACTTATTGAACAAGCCTTACCAATGTCAAAGAGGAATCCAGACATTTCTTAAGAATTATATAAAGAATGTTAAATGTATTCCTGTGGCAAGGCAGGATATAGTCAACATAATTTTAGAATTAGGAAAACAATGTAAGCTTATATTTTGGGAGGTGTGGAGGCGTGCATAGTGGCTATTTTCTTTCTCTCTTTTGCCTTCTTATATTTCTTTTCCTTTTATTCACAGCTCTCTGAAGTGTGTTAATATGCCAAAGCTGTGTCTTAGGACCTAAAAATATTGCAACTTAAACAGATGCAGAAAATTTGATAAGAAGGATGCAATAGTGTGGAATAGGAGCAGTATTATGGAATTAACCTAAATAGCTGCCACTTCTACAAACTATTCTTTTTTGTCCATTTCTCACACAAAAGTTGGAAATAAACAGTATTTGTGAAGCAAGGTCTGACACTACTTTCACGGGAGCTCCTAGATCTGTACAATGGAATCAACACAAGCATGATCTAATATTAGGTAAGAGTCCATAATTTTCCTCAAAACATATTCTCTGTAAAAGAAAACAATGCCTGACACTAAATTTCACCTCCTCTCAGTATAATGGGCTGAGTCCTACTTGTGGATCCCTATTAGCCATGTGACTAAGTGAAGTCCCTTCAGTTCTTCATGGCTTTTTCTTCTCCATAAAACAAAGGCTTTAACTGGAATAATCTCTAAAACCCCATCTAGTTCAAAACTTTTAAGTATTAGATTTATTTTACCATGCAGTCAAAGTCATCTCTTTTGGGAAGAGAGTATCAATGAATTTAATCACCCAATATTTACAAAAAAAGAAAATTACTTATTTTCAGATCCTCCCAAGTGCAGAGCCTTTGACTGTTTTGTGGTCATCATCAAGAAGATTGCTCAGCATACATGAAGTTTTCAACAGAAAAATCTTAACAAATTGAGTCTTTATTAGTGTTTCAGTATTAGGCTCCATAATCATATTTACTCATTATGAAAATAGAACAGTTTACATTTATAAGATACAGGCATAAGCACAAAAACTAGAAAGAATTCATCTAAAACTCCCAAAAGGAAAGTTTATATTTTCATGGGTTTTGTTTTGTTTTTTCCTTACTTCAAAAACTTGCAACAACACATCATAACCTTGAAGCACAGTTACGAGAATCCATCCAAATGTAGATCAGTGATGCAATGCGGATCCCATCAGCTTATATAATATGTACATGAACCAAGAGATAAAAGAGTAATGAGGCAAGTGCCTTTGACGGTATTCTGAAATTTCAGTGCTATTGTTTTATTTTATGATTTACTGGAAGATTTCCTGTGGATATGCATACTTGGAATACACTGAATCCAGCCAGAGGATTTCCATTCCATTTATTTTTAACACCTGATAAGTGAATCTTATTGAGGGAGACTGGCTGGTGGCTATAAGAGCTGGTGCATTTTTTTGAGTGATCTCAACCGTAGACAATTATCTCTCACTATTTGGGATTTAGTATAGTTGTTTTGTTCTGCTTTGTTTTAAGTTACTTTGAGGACAAATGCTTTCTGAGTTTGTAAGTAAAACAAAACAAAACAAATCATTGTGAAAATTTCCTTTTAGAACTTGCATTTGTCTTTGGACCAAGGCACTTAGGGCAGAAATCTTTCTTTCCAAATACTTTAATCTCATTGCCTTTATTTTCTTTTTTTAAAGATTGATTTGTTTACTTGAGAGAGTATGTTCATGCATACTTGTGTGCATGAACATTGGCGGGGTGGGGGTGGGAGGAATAGAGAGAGGAAGAGAAACCCAAGCCCACTTGTGCTGAGCATAGGGCCTACACAGGGCTCAATCTCATGACCTTGAGATCACGACCCTGAGATCATGAACTGAGCTAAAACCAAGAGTACGACACCTAACCAACTGTGCCACCCATGTGCCCCAATCTCATTGCCTTTAAAAGCTACAGATATATTTTGAATAAAACATCAGCAAGGGAAAAAAAGACATTATTTTCAGTACATTTTTCAATTAATTTAATTGCAGAGCTCACATAAATAATTTAAAAATAGTGAAACAAGGGGCATCTGACTGGCTCAGTCAGTAGAGCATGCAACTCTTGATCTTATTCTGAGACTCAAATTCACAACATTGAGTATACAGATTATGTAAAATGCTTAATTTTTTTAAAATTATGAGACATTTAAGTCAGACAGCTTTGTGCCTTACTGTATTTCACCTATTTGGAGATTTTTTTTCAAACCAAATTAAATCTGGAAAATCTATATAACAATTATAGAATATTATGTATTTTGTAGTATAAAAAATAAAACTGGAAAGGGCTTATTTGTTCCTGGATTTCAAAGACTATGAAGTATTAAAGATGCTATTGTTGAGATCAATCCATTGCCTGAAGGGATACTAGGCCATTTCAAAATGGTGAAAGACTAAACCCCAAAACTGATTGTCTAGCTGACCACTTTAACAATTCCTTCCAAAAGACCTAAGTCTAAACTATCTTCATTTTTTAAAGCTATCACTGTGAAACATAATATATACATTGGAATATGCATATATGCTTATTATGTATTTATATAATGCAGGGTGTTTTATATATCATATATATTATATGTAACACATGGCACATATCAGATTGCACTTTTACTGTCTTGTCATTACTAAAAATTTTACAAGAATATTTTCCTCTCTAAAAATCATACTGGACAAAATACTAGAGAAAATAGTGACAAAGTTTTTTTAAAAAGGAAATAGTTCAAGAAATAGAACTAGGAAAAGCAAAAAAAAAGGGGGGGGGCAGATAGTATCCTTAAAAGATGTAATTCAATAGCTAATATCCAATATCACTAGCTACCAGGATTTATTTCTTCACAGTGTCTCCTCAGTGGCTGCTGTTGTTGCTTCAAGTAAGGTGGGGAAGGTTTGAGGAATGAGTTACCAACAGCACAGTCCAGGCAAGTGGTCTATATTCACTTTATTAGTAATGAGCATTTCTTAAATTGATAACCCTACATCTTCAACGGTGTGTTTCAGAGAAGATGAGTTCTCCTTAGAGCCATTCATGTGAACTCCAACATTTAATAAAGTAGGAGCCTTCTGTTTCATAATCAAGTGCATCTTCATAATGGTCCTAAGATATAGGTCATACTAAACCCTGACAATATCAGTGAGGGTGACAAAACTTGAGAGGCACCTAATTGGGAAACGAACAAGGGGTAGTAGAAAGGGAGGTGGGCAGGGGCTTGGGGTGACTGGATGATGGGCACTGAGGGGGGCACTTGGTGGGATGAGCACTGGGTGTTAAGCTATATGTTGGCAAATTGAACTCCAATAAAAAAAATAAAAAAAAAAAAACTGACAACTAGGTGCTGCCAAACACGTAAAGGAGGTTCAGCAACAACCATAACTTAGTTTAAATATGGAAAATCTTTTGTCCTCTTTGAGTAAAGAAGAGTTAAATGTAAAAATCATGTAGACTGCTCTAGATATTTAAAGGATTTTTTATTTCTGCCATGATGTTAAAAGTTTTTTTTTTTTTTCCATTTGCTATATTTATGCCTGGGATCCCAATATTATGCCCACAATGTTTGCTACCCTGGACTTTGTCATTTCCCAAAAGGAGCACTGAAGAGAAAACCATATTAAGATCCTAAAAGTGCTACATAACAACAACCAAATCCAACTCAAGAAGCTGTTTCCACAACTTATAAAACAGAGATAATACTTACTCCATCTGTGAAACACTCCAGATGTTGTGAGAATCACATCAGATGTTCAATATAAAAGCATTTTGAAATTTTCAAATAGGGGTTGAAGTTCCAGATTAAATACATTTACCTCATCAATTACTCCCACAGTCACATTCAAATGTCAATAAAGGATAACCCACAAGGACAATGAGAATCGATGAGGTAGAAACTTTTTAGATGCCAGGAAGCTGGTGGATGACTGGTTATAGACTTAGTAAAGTTGAAAAGGCTAGAAATTAGTTTCCTTCTGAGATTATGACCAAAACCCAACAAACCAATCTGAGCCACAGAACCTTAGAAGAGTTCAAAAATCAGAAACACGATATTTAGAAAGTCTAAGTGGGGAGTGAAACTGAATAAATAGATAATCGCTTCCAAATTGGCATAAACCTAGATACTTCTCTGCCTTTTGAAGCCAGGAATATTAAACCAGAGACTCCAAAGTCGGGGACACTGTGCCCAACAATGGTTAAGACATCATAGTGAAAAGATGCATAGAAATGGGAAGTTAAAACAATGAAATGTACAGCTTTTTTCCCTGTGCATCTACCAGAAAATTGGCATACAGGCTCTCATCCCATCCCAGGAAGGTGATAGGCAGTTTCTTTTTTTCTTTTAAAAAAACACTGTGTCACACCCCAAGATATGATCAAGAGATTTTGGTATTTGGAGTCTCCAAAGAAATGACTGAATACATACACTTAATCCTTCCACTGGGAAGTCAACTAGTCCTACACACAGCTCTACCAGTTATCTAGTTCCTTAATATGAATAAACAGAAGGGATCATCAAGCATTTGAGACAAATAATGAAACTGACAAAGAAACACTAAGAAAATAAGAGTGATATAGAAAGCAGAACATTTAGGGGGAAAAGAAAACCCCACATCATTAATGGCTTTAGAGGAGTAAAAGAGGATACTGCATCCATGAAGCAACAAAAAGTTGCTGGCTAAAAACAATATAAGTGTGTAAGAAAAACAAAAATAAACAGACATCTGGAATGTTAAATTAGAAAGTTTTCAGACAATGAAAATGTAGGTCTTCAAAAACTATACAAGTGGAAATAAAAAAGACAGTTTTTAAAAAGCTCACTGTAAGTGAAAGAAAATGTAATCATGGTACACTACACAGTTCAGGAGTAAACAATCTTTACAGTCATGATATTGTGGTCAGTGATTATTCATTTAACTTCAAAATGGGATACAACCACAGTTTACCCTTGAACAGTGTGGGGATTGGGGTCACCAAATCCTCTTTCAGTTGAAAAGCCTCATATAATTTTTGACTCGCCTGAAACTTAACCAATAGCTTACTGTTGACCAAAAGCCCTACTAACATAAATAGTTGATCAGTACATATTCTGTATTCTTACAATAAGCTAAGCTAGGGAAACACAAATATTAAGACAATCAACAACAACAACAACAAAAAAATACATGTATAGTAATACATTGTATTTCTAAAAAAAAAAAAAAAAAAAATCCACCTATAAGGGAACCCATGCAGTTCAAATCCATATTGTTCAAGGGTCATCGGTAAAAGAGAGAAATAGAGAAAAAAGTGGGAAAATACATATAGGCACAAGGGGGTAGAAGAGCTAAAATTCCACCTTCTCTATTTGTAACTCATAAGAAATGCCTCAGATTTAAAATCTTCAAATAATGAAATAGACATATTATTTTGAAAAAAGATGTTCTGGAAGAAGTAGCTGTAACAGTTGTAAGAAGTTGCTTCTGACACAGTAGTGGGAAACCCTGTATTATTTTTTGACTTTTAAAGTATGAATATATATTATTTTGATGGAAATAAAAATCAATTCAAAGCAAAACTAAGAAAAATTCAAATATAAGCCATTATTTTCATTGGCAACACAGTGGCAACTATGTTTTGTTTGTTTGTTTAAGATTTTATTTTTTTGACAGAGAGAGTACGTACACATGGGTAGAGGGGAGGGGCAGAGAGAGACAGAGAGAGCAGACTCCTCGCTGAGCAGGGAGCCCAATGTGGGGCCCAATCCCAGGACACTGAGATCATGACCTGAGCTGAAGGCCAACACTTACCCTACTGAGCCACCCAGGTGCCCCTCAACTGTGTTTTTTTATGCATAGCATTGTGGTTCCTTCACAAAGATTATTGTGCTAACATGTATTCTAGGCAATAGAGAAAAATACAATATCTAAGTAATATCCCATAGGATTCCATATCTACATTATCTCATTTAACTCTTCGACCAATGAGTCGAATATTATCCTATATGTCTTACAAGTGAGGACCATCTCTTCACCCCCACTGGCACACAGCATGTGGCAAAGCATCTATAAACAGGCATCTGCTTCCAAAATCCCTTTATCATAATTGACCCCCGCCTTCAATGGCTTCTTTTCATTCACAAAATGTTTAAGTCCAAGACCTCAGCATATCACATAATATCATCCAAGTTTCCACTCCAACATCACAAATATGCCATGTTATGGTCACATATTACCAACTCAAGGCTCCAACGGTCTAACTTGTTTGCACGTCACACCTATACACTTTGCTCTGCTAATACCAGTGTCTACTGGAGCATCATGCCTCAATACTCCTGTGTTCCCCCCGTTATCTTCGCTGCCAAAAATATTCTTCCCATCCTCCTTTATTTGGCTTCCTCTTTTTCATTCACTTCCCTTTTCATTCTTTCATTCACTTGCATTTTTCATTATATTCCAGTCTTTTTTTAATTAATTATTTTTTTATTGGTGTTCGATTTGCCAACATATAGAATAACACCCAGTGCTCATCCCATCAAGTGCCCCCCTCAGTGATTATATTCCAGTCTATGTGTGATCCCTTCCTAGGAGTTTTTCCAAACTCTGAGATTGAATTATATGTCCCTCTTCTGTGCCTCTGTAGCAACAGGATCTTCATCTATCTCGTCACTTACACGCAGGTGGCTAATATTTTGTCTGTGAGAGACTTTGTCATACTTCTCATTAGACCTCAACAGCAATTGGGGAAAAAATGACGGTGTTCCTTACCGTAAAGAACTTAGCATCTAATAGTAGAGAGAAAAATCACATGGAAAACCACGGTTCTAGACAGAGATTGATAAACTACCATGAGAAATGGGTAACATTTATTGAGTGTCTGGAGAAAGAAGGTAACACAGAGGATTTGTTGTGAGAGGAGAGCATCACTGCACGGATTACACAATTTAAAAAGAGGACAGATTACCCAGTAAAGGATACGAGAAAGTTTTATGTATGCCAGAAGCAAGCACAAGTCTCCTTCCAAGGAAGATTAGTTCAGTTTTGTGAATATGTAGGGTGGGAGGTTTAGTTCCAGAGCATGGAAGTACAGGGCTTGGTACCTGAAGTATTTGACAGATGCACACTTGATGGAAATGGAGTAGGCAGCGGAAAGGTGGCTGTTGAAAGGTATTTATGGAAGTATCATGACAGAGCAGTGGAGAACAACAAAGAAAGGTTATGAAGACCTATTAGGTAATAGGCTCTGCAAGGTTTACTGGGAAGAATAACGTGAATGAGGAGGAAATGTCACTATGAATCCAAGATTTTGAATCTCAGTGTCTGAAGAATACAGCACTCTGACAACACTATGGATTACACCTGATGTCTCCAGGATTTCCAGTCAATAGAAAGTGAGATCGTCTCCTGAGATGTGAGAGGGTTCGAGAGATTAAAGGCTTCATGGATCACTGGGCAGGGGTGGGGAGAAGAAAAGAAAAGAAAAGAAAAAGAAAAAAAGAAACTTGCTCTGCAGTTTATATTCATGATGTGATCTGTTGAATTTTAAATCCACACCTGGATTAGAACCATTCAGCTCTCATTGGGAAGAACAAACCATATATTAACATTGCATATATTGCGGAGGTAGCAATATGCCTAACGACTTATGTCTTTTGCATCTGATGAATAATGTCCCATAAACAAGTAACTTGTGACATGTTTACTATCTGGTTCTTTCAACTTAAAGAAGAAAAAAATATCAAGATACTTAAGCAAAAAAAAAAAAAAATACAATAGTGAATGAAACCCTGATTTTCAAAAATGCAATCTCTCTAACCTAATCTTTAAGTTTTACAAATTTAAACTATAGCCCAGGTATAAAAATGGGTTGGCTTTGAATCCTTAAACATCCAAGTTCAATATTAAGCCCATGGGAATGTACATGGCTCTTTTTCTTCTGAACACCTTTCAACATACCACACACACTCAAATCTCTCATTAATCCTCACTGACTCTTGCTCAAAGCGGTATAATCCCTTTCCTCAGTTATTTGGCACAGCACGGAAAACAGTATCTTAACTGTTCAGTACAGCCAGCCTAGATTTCCAGCTTCTTTAATTTTCATTCAACTCTCTCTTCCCACAAAAAATAACTTATTGATTTCAAAATGTTTGACTCCTATCTTCCAGCTGCTTTCTGAGTTGCATATAGTTAGCAATTGCATCTATTATTTCCTTGAAGTAAATCCACATCACTCATTTCATTAAAATGCATACAGCGGGGGTTCGATAAATGTTGACTGATTAACGTGGAGCAGACGACATAGTGTTTGGACACATTTAAAACTCCAAGTGGATTCAGGTACTCAAGTAGAGGGACAGACAAAGCAAAATTATTTAATTAAACTGATTTCAATTACAGAGTGCCTGACACAAAGATTAATTAAGGAGGATATCAACAAGTACAAATGAAGTATAATTCACAAAAATCTATTCCTAAGGGGAGAAATCCTTGAGGGGCTAAACATCTAAGATCAAGAAAATCACGAGCCTCCTTCTATCAGCACAGGCGGGAAGATAACTGCGTTCTATTTCATGTGTGTGCATTTCACTGGGAATATTTCTCCTCCAGAATTCTCTTTGGTGTTCATGTGACTGCGCCATCGTAGTTCTTGTACATAGAACAAAATCTCTGTACGTGGTAGCTAGATTCGAGAAGTTTAAGATAAAAACTGTTCCTTTTAAACTATGTTTAATACTTTAGTCATAGAGAAAATAGCATGAATCATAATCACTTGTTAATCGTTTAGATCATTTTGCATTTTAAATTGTTTTGCCTATTGCGGGCTATATCTGCAAAAGCTAAGAAAAAAAATACTGTTTCAAAGTTAAACTTCAAATTCTTAAAACTATTAATCATGACAGAACTTAATAAGTTAAGGAGAGCAATTTTACTTATACGCGTTGATGAAGATATAAATATTTCTACACAATGATATCTGAAAAATGAAATCATGGAAAACAGATTTCTTTTCCTAAGAGGAAAATCAGATTAATTAGGTTTTTTTTAATTTAATGGTAGAGACAATTAAAATAGGATTTTTTTTTAACTGACATCATTTAATCCTTTGGAGCATGTAATGGGGGAGGGTGCTGCCTACACTTGCAGAACAGAACATCGTTCACCACTTTCCAAAAATGTCTGCACCCTCCACAGGGTCTTGACTTGAGTCAGTTTTACCTTCAGCAAATAGAATCAAATTAAACACACTTCACTCCTCTCCAACTGCTCTTGCTACGGCTTCAGAAGTTCAGACAGCATTGCAGGCAACTATAGCCTCAGAAAGAAAAGACCTCTAAAGAACAAATGATCATGAGTCTCACAAGGGAGGTCAGACAAAGGGATGCGGGCATGTGCAAGTGAGGAGTATGTGTTCACAAATATGGATGGAGTCCCTTGATCCCAACGGTAGGAATGCCTGCAGAGGAGGCACGCTGGAGTAAACTCTGCTTTTATCGCAATTGGTTATTTCTTCTATCTGTAACTTTAAAATGTCCTCAACATATTTTTTTAACTGAAAATAATCAGCTCTTCCTTAAATAACTGTGACTTAACACATTTATGAAACTCTTCTATGAGTCACAGAATCACAATGTCAAAGGAGGGTCAATGCTTCCATTAATCCAACTATCATAAAATGCATCTCTTTGAAACATTTTGTGCCATTACAGTCTATGATGTGAATCTGGCCCTGAGTAAAAGCTTTGAGGAGCTGAAGTTTGCCGTTTCAGTTATCTCTCTGCTACCTTTGGGTCTCTTTCCCTTTCCCCTTCTTTCCTCTTTGCTGTCTCCTACCCAACCACAAGCACATGATCCCAACTTGCTCTGAGTCTACAACTTGGTCATCACCGATTGTGTACAATTCCCTCAGGGTTCTACTGCTTAAGAGAAAAGTTATTCCGCTGAAATAACTTTTAACATCCATTTTTCCTACCTGTAAAACTAACATATACTCATCATGGAAAATCTGGAAATCACAGAGAAAAATAATAAAATTAAAATCTGCAAATGTTATGCAGACTCTGGAGTCAGATCATCTTTGCAGGAATTCTGGAGACCTCAGGCAAATAATTGAATTTCTCGTGGTCTCAGTTGGATCATCTCTAAGGTAGGCATAATAAGAAGTCTTACTTTAAAAAAAAAGTCTTACTTTATATTGCTGTGATGAAAAATAATTGAAAGAATGCATGTAAAGATCAAATTAAGAATTCCTGGCATACAGTAAGAGCTCAGTGAATGTCTTATTTTTCAGAGAAACTCCTAATATTCTAATAGCAACACAAATATTTTCATTCACAAGGCAAGGATTCTAGATCTGTCTTTACTGTTGTTCTCTAGCTATATAAAATTAAGAATACTTTTAATAATAACAATAATGACATAAAATAAAAGCTAACTCATATAGAGCCCTTACTACAAGCTTAGCACTTAAGCCTTTCACATATATTATACCTGAATTAATCCTTACAACCATACGTGACAAGTACTATTATTATCCCCATTTTATAGATGAAGAACAGGAGGCTCAGAGAAGTTAATCATCTGGGACCACCCTGCTTGCAAGTGGCAGCATAATGCCAGAACCAGGCAGTGTCTCTAGCAGACAGCCTGGGTTCCTAACCTCTGCCTCACACGGCACTGATCTCTGTGAGCTTCAGATTCCTCTGCTATATCATAAGAAGAATAATCTCTTCGTCACAGGCAAAATCATAACCATAAATAAAAAGAAGCATAAATCGTAATAATTTGCAAAGTATCACATATATTAAAGTGTTTGGAATACTGAAAAAAATATGAAGATGGGGTGAATTTTCCTTGAACCTTCTCCTCAGTGTACCTTTCAAGTCATGAAAACATTTCTCTGCAATTCTATATAATAAAAACATTCAAAGCACTGTGGTAAGCACTTTATGTGTAATAGCTCATTTAATCTTCATAGGGATGTCGTATATGAGCAAACTGGAGTGCAGAGGGAGGTTAAGTTACTTGCCCAAGGTTATATCACACATAAATCTCAGAACTGAGATTTGAATGTGGGCAGCCCAAAACTGGAGTCCACATAACTATCTGTTGTACTTTACACAGTTTCTGGAGGAAATGGGAAGAGTATATTCATGTCCTAGATTTTTCATGTAATAACTTTGAAAATATATAGATAAATATATTAGATTACTCACATATACAGTTTTACAGTTTCTAGAAATGGTAACCATGGAGTAATGCATAGAAAAGAAGCAAAATTACTTTATCTCTTTGAATCCATTAAGAATTCCATTTATTTTACATCAGTGGCTCCCCAGACTATCTAGAAAATTAGGGTATTTGACAGACTTGTTTATTCACTCTCTAATTGGTAGACAACTCACATTGCTTCACCATACTTGGAAGTGCATTATACTTGATGAAATAATTTTCTCCAACCATCAGGGTTTCTCATGTTTGAAATGAGGATAACTTTGCTCATGAGAAGGAAATTGGAAAAGAGAGCATTGAAATGTGTTAGCTAAGAAAATACATAAGCAAATACAGTAAAAGGGAAAGGAAGGCGAAACCTTCAGTACACGAAACTGAAAATGCTCGTATGTATTTATATTGATATTTCTTTGTCCTCCAATCTCATCTGGAAAGACACAGCTAATTAAACTTGGTTTCAGTGTGTGAGATTTCTATACGTAGTAATTAGTTTTATCATTTCATAAAATATATCTTACCTTCTCCTAAAAAAACGTTTAAACCTCTAAATCTAAAATATTTATCACTGGGTTAAAATTGGGCTCTAGGCCTTCTCTACAGCTGGTCATTAATCTACCAGATATGTTCCACACAATAGTACATTATGAAACTTTAAAGGAAACATTTGTCTTGGCTAAATGAATGTTTCCAAGTTTCCTTTTTCCACTTTTTCAGACTCTACAGCTCAGTAACTCTAAAATGTCCTGCCCTATCTGGCCAGGCCCTATGACCTAGCCTTCATCCTACACGGCTTCTCTGTGCCTTATTGCAATTTTCCTTCTTTCCACCTCCACCCTGTTCACATACTACCCCCAATCTCCATCCTTTCTGTACTTTCCTCCAAGAACATATACCATGAAGCGATTCCAAATTCCAGACACATGTAGAGAGGCTCCATGAGGTGACTCTCCCAAACATGGTCTGGAAAAAAAGACTGATGTTTCAAGATATTTTCTTAGAGTCTGGTCTCCCTGGGCCACCTATAACATGATAGACCCGTGCCTGGTATCTTGACCTGCCATAGGTGGCTTCATCGGCCTGTGTCAGACTTTCAGGGCCCATTCTCACCAGTATTTTTAAAGTGCTGCCTTCTAGTTATTCCCCTGGTAGAGATTACTCAGAGTTCTTCCGTCCTATGGCCTTGCCCCAGCACAAAGTTCTTGAGAGCAAAAAGTAAATGATAATTTTGCAGCAGGGAATTGCAGAAACTAGAGGTCATTACAACAATCTATAGAAGTCAAACACTCCAATGTCTACCTTGATATTTTAAAGTAGAAACGTTTAACTCAAAGATTCAATGCTTGAAAAGCAGACTTTTGAGTGTTTTGTGAGCAAGAGATTTCCAGGAAGGGACATTTATTTCTTTGCTGTCTCTGGAATCAAGCTTCTTAGGAAGTAACTACCTAGTTTTTCAGTAGGATGGTCTCATCAGCCACGCTGGAATTCCTAAAGAGTTAATGTCCAATTCTTTCCCAGACCTACTTAATCCTGTATGTTCTATAACTCTCACTTACTGAATCCAGATAAAAGAAACAAGATGTAGGAATAGCAAGTGGTGAAAGAGCTACTCGAGGGTTTCAATCAAGTCCTGGTGTCAGCTTCATGTCTGGCACACAAAGAAGAGATAAAGGGACAGGCAGGAGAGAGAGTGGGAAGCAACAGCTACCAGGGAGAAATACAAACCACTCACCTAGTAGTGATCTATGGAAAGGGGAGGCAAAGGGGGAGAGAGTACAGAAATAAGACTAAATAATGTCGACCAAATAGTACACTGCTGAGCAATGAAAGAAAGGGGCAGAAACAGAATGCAAGGCATTGACCCTCTCGCTCACTATTGCCACAACATGAATGTACCTAGTTGTATTCAATGATCTAATTTATTTGACGATGCTGGGACACAGCACATTGGAGAAGATACCACAGAAACACTTCCCCACAGCATTTCAGCTACCATCGAGCAGCAGGAAAATAAATACCCCCATTTGTGGCACAAAAGAGAAAATTACATCTATTCAGGGCCTGGGGGAAAAAAAATCTCTGGAATATTATGATGAATTAAAGAAACTGGTGGATTTTTGTAAAATATGCCTTTTCAAAGTCATTTATTTTTTCTGAGTCTCTTCTTAGTTCCCTTTCTATACAATTAACTCACTGAAAGGATGTGGATGTGCATAAAATAATCAGTGTTGCCATATGGAATTTGAAAGACAACCCTTCATAGGGGATGTTTTGGGGTGGTTTTTAACATCATTTGGAAAAGTCTCTCCAGCTCTAAGTCTGTAATAAAGAAACATGGCAGTTCTTGTTCCCTAAGACCATTTCAGGGATTCAGATGAGCATGTGGATAAAGAGCCCCTGACTCTACTGACACTGTCCTGTCCATGCCCAGGGGAGTTCATGATGTCGCTGACACACCATGGCAGCCGTGCCATACATCAGCAATTCTTTTTCTTTTTCTTTTCTTTCTTTTCTTTTCTTCTTTTCTTTTCTTTTCTTTTCTTTTTTTTTTTCTTTTTTTTTCTTTTCTCTTTTCTTTTCTTTTTTTTCTTTTCTTTTTTCTTTTATTTTCTTCTTTTTTTTTTTTTTTTTTGTCGCTAAACTCCTTAGAGATGGGTCCTCCCTGCCAAACATATACACATATTAAAAAAAAAAAAATAGAGAGAGGCCAGAGACATAGAATAAGGGAGGGATGGGGAAAAACTGTCATGGGGATGATATGAAGAATAAAAGAAAAAAATAAGGGGGCTACAGAATTACAAACTTTTCAGATGAGGAAAACATACAATGGAAGAAATATAGAAAGAGGCTAAACTGAAAAGGGGAGTTGAGTATCTGTATGAATTTAACAACAGTACACATACAAGGATAGTCTAGCATACGGAATCACGTCTGTGATAGTTTTATATGGTTTGAAAACAAGCAAAATGGCAATGATAATGTAGCTAAACACAGATGACTTGGAGCTGGAGCGCAAGGAAAAGCCACGTATCCGTGCCTCGCTGCAGGAGGACAAGTGATACTGGAAATCACACTGGTCATCTTTGCATTAAGCATTGCCCTCTTTGGAGGCCCTAACGAGGCCAGTTCAGAGTCTTATGACCCATTAGTCCAAGGAAGTAGTAGTTCAGGGTGAATCAATCTAGGAGACAGAAGAAGAAGACTGGGGCTGGGAAGGGGTAGCAAGTGGCTGCCGTAAGAGAAGAAAACAGTGTACGAGGGAGTGAAGGTCGCTACAGCACAGAACTGCCATCCTTGGCCCTCTGACTCTCCTGGTGAAGGGAATGAATACGTTGGATGAGGATTCCTAAAATCAAGGCATTGGGCTCTATCATGTTGGGTGGGAAATGGTTTTCTGTGTGCTGGAGATGATTTGGAGAGATGCACAAGATTTATGAAGGGAGAAGAATAAATATATATTTTTAGTTTATTGTTTTATTCTTCTAGAAGGGATCTCTATACTCAATGTGGGGCTTGAACTCATGACCCTCAGGGTTGTGTAAACCAGCCAGGCCCCCAAGGAAAAGAATATTAATTATTACAACGTTGGTCATTGGGTTTTCGTGTCTGTTTGTTTTCCCCCACTCAAACATCCGAATTACTTAGTTTCTCTGGGACCACCAGCTGGTAGGAGGGGCAAACTAAACGCCTGGGGTAGGTGCTGAGAGAAGGGAGAGTGGAATGAAAAGTGATGAAATGCTGAAGGCCTGTTTTGCCATCTAAACAAATTTGCCTGAGGCGGTTCTGCAGGAGTCTCCGCAGAGGTGGTATGAGTCCCCGAGTACATGTAAGCCTACACACATGTTTACCAGCTCTCCCTCCCACAGATGTTCAATGAGAACAAAATAAATTAGATCAACATTTTTAAAGTGCATCCTGTAGCTATTTGCCCAGGGAAAGAAGACAAGTGGCTATTTCCAAAGCTGATGTACCAGGTCAGAATACTCAATATATGATAAAAATTAATGAGCCAGTAAGTGATCCAGCTGCAGATCTGATCAATCCAGCAACTGCATTTTGTGTTGCCTAAGTAGGACAAATGAGTAATGGCATTTTATGGCATGAGCTTACATAACTGCAAATGTTATTAATGATTTTAATCCATCTTTAAAAATGACCCAAGTCCATTTAAAAAAAAAAAAAAATCCCTGCCAGTCCGCTTGTTCTGTAAATTTTGGGAAGATAGAGCCTCACCACAAATTGCACCAGTAAGTACCTTGCTGAAATCACTACTAATTATTTCTATTAAATTGTATAGGTCACTATATTTCTCACAACCTCAACAACCAAAAGCCTCCATCTTTTTTTTTTCTTTTATAAAATATAAAGCAGAATAAAGAAGGCACGGAAGTCATTTTCTATCACAGCTTTCACATTTGCGAGTCTCTCAACCAAAACTCCTTGTCTAGATTTTCTCATTTATATACCATTGCCATTGTTTTCCAATCACTCATCCTATGTAAATCCTAATGTATTTCTAACTACCCTGGCTATTTTTTTCTGAACCTTTTTGATCCCTAATACAGGTCTTAAAATGAAATAATTGAACTGGGACCATGTATCGCAAAGATGCATCATATGATATGGAGTCATCATGCCATTTTACTATAAAACTTCTCCTTTTATTCATGCACAAAGCATTTTTATTATTATTAACTACTGAAGGGCAATAGAAAATTGTCCTTACCATGTGCAGTACTATTTTCCTCACAGAATCCAAATGGTTGCAATACAGTAGTTACACTAGTTTTATCTACAAAGAGCAGGTCGGATTTGTAAAAGTTGTTGATCTTATACAGAGAAGTTGAATTCCACCTGTCACAGCCACCTGATTCCCCAGATACTCTCCAGAATGCTTCAGGTTTGTTGAAACATCTAAGGCTTCCGGTTTCTTCAACAGCATTGTTATTTAATATCAGTGAACAAAAGCTCTGCTCTTTTCTACTATATAAACCATTCTCATTTAGATTTTTGTAAGTGACCATTACAATTGAGGGTTATAGGGTTTGATACCTTCCCTGTGATCCCGTTGTCTCTTTGAGGTCAGTTTATGAAGCATCTTAACATCTGACGTTAATATCGGTTATGGTATACTGAGCAAATTGTAGGTCACGGCCATAAAATGCCTGCCAAGAAATGTATTTTTTTTATACTTGATTTATACAATTTTGAATAGCAGTATGGGTTCCCATCATTTATCACTGATAAAATGATGATAATTTAGTGAAATTATAGAACATCTGTGTTTAGAACAGTCCTGCCCTACCAAAGCCATAGATTATATTAGTAATTTTGAAAAATGCATAATATAAATTCTCTCTGGATACATCTCTAATATCTCCTCATTTTCATCAAAAGACTTAACTAGTCCCTGGGTCTCTGTTCTTGTCACTCTGCATCTTGTTTCTGAGAGCTCAACCCACAAACACATTAACAGAACTATTTCTTAAATAATGACTCTCTCAATCTCTATCCAGGCCCATATATATAATTAATGACTAGATAGTCACCGATACCTCCAATTCAATGTGTTCAAAATTGAACAAGGTTTTCCCTACACCAATCCTGCTTGTTTCCTTCTATTTCCTATCTTTGAAAGTGATATCCTGTAATCTAAGACAGAAACCTGACTGCTAGCCTAGATGTCTATATTTTATTTATTCCCTGCCCTATTTCTTATAGAACACAAATTCTGTAGCTGAGATGGTCATGAATTCTTGCCTAGACTACTGCAGTAACCTCCTAATTGACTCCCTCAACTCTGCTCTTCTCCCCCTGAGATTTACCTTCTGGTAATCTGTCCGACTTCGTTCATGAGCTGAAAATTTGCCCTCTTTAATACTCCTTAATATTATATAACAGATCTCCTACTTTTAGGATCACGTATATTATTAGCATCATTGGTCCCAACCTCAGCTCTTGCCACTACTCACTTCGCTTTCAGCTCCTACTTCCTCCCGCCAAGAACAAATGCGCCCTTTGTTTAAGCCATAGAAAATACATTTATTTCCTAACTAGGTCACGTTTCATGCCTCTGTACCTTGGCTAATGCTGCTCCTGGAATGCTCTTCCCTCTTCTTCATCTGATAAACATTAATTGGTCTATGGGGCTTTGACAACGCAGCATCAACTCCTATGGGAAGACTTTCCTACTCTTTGTACTCTCACAACAACTTCTGTTTATTCCTGTCAAAGTGCATCTCTTTACATTCTCACTGATACTGTTTAATCTACTAGGTTATAAATTATTTGAGAACAAGACTCTAGAATGTATACATGGGTGCACATAAACATATATTATTTACTACTGAAATTAAATTAGTGGTAATATTTCAGAAATACCTGAAAATGAATATTAATGTGGATGATTAGAACTTAAATACACATTACTGTAAGACTCTAAATCTTGCACCACCAAAAACTTCTTAAACATTTGAAATAATCACTAATGCATGGTTTCTTTAAGGTATCCTTAATTATATGTCTAGGATAGTACTGTCCAATTAAAATATAATGTGAGCCACCTATGTCACTCTTATTTTTTTAGTAGCCATTAAAAAAAAAACATAAAAAAGGAAAAGATGAAATTAATTTTAATAATGTATTAAATTATTAATTATTAATATTAATTATTTGAATTATTATTTAAATTATTTAAACATGTGAAAATATTATCATTCCAACACATAATCAATGTGAAGTCACCAATGAAATTTTATGCCAACTTTTTTTTACACTAAGTCTTCCAAATCTGGGTGAATTTAAAGTTATGGCACATTGCATTTCAGAATAGTCACACCTTAAGTGTCTAACAATGGCCTGTGGCTAGTGGCTACCGGATTGGGAGGCCCACAGGAATTGTTAGGTTTAAATTCACTCCATGATGGATCAGCTCAACTGCAGCTTTGAAGGAAATCTTCAACTATGGCTAGAAAAACTTGTTTTTGTTTGTTTGTTTGAGGAATAGCTAAGACCAAAGTGAATTTGAAATTACTTTAAAAGAATTCACCAGGAAGGATATCTTCCATATAAAATAAGGATGACTCAGGACGTGGTAGATGGGGCTGCCCTTCACATTATCGTCATTTAAAGCCAAAAGAACAAAACATCCTGACTGCAGATTTGAAAGCACATTACGGAGGGCCAGTTTCCTCTACTAGAGATTGCTGGAGGCAGTTTTTAATATAGTAGATGGTTTATTCAATGAGGAAAATTGCTCAGCAGGTTACTTCACGGCCAGATCTGGTGTGGTTAACTCCGGCAGTTCGCCCTCCCCTCAGCTGAAGATTTATAATCCCCGGGCCCCAGTCACAAGCTGGAGTTCTAAATTATTAGAATATTATGGGTTCCCTTCACAACTTTCTTTTTTTTTTTTTTTTTTTAATTTTTTTTTTAATTTATTTTTTATTGGTGTTCAATTTACTAACATACAGAATAACCCCCAGTGCCCGTCACCCATTCACTCCCACCCCCCGCCCTTCTCCCCTTCTACCACCCCTAGTTCGTTTCCCAGAGTTAGCAGTCTTTACGTTCTGTCTCCCTTTCTGATATTTCCCACACATTTCTTCTCCCTTCCCTTATATTCCCTTTCACTATTATTTATATTCCCCAAATGAATGAGAACATATAATGTTTGTCCTTCTCCTACTGACTTACTTCACTCAGCATAATACCCTCCAGTTCCATCCACGTTGAAGCAAATGGTGGGTATTTGTCATTTCTAATAGCTGAGGAATATTCCATTGTATACATAAACCACATCTTCTTTATCCATTCATCTTTCGTTGGACACCGAGGCTCCTTCCACAGTTTGGCTATCGTGGCCATTGCTGCTATAAACATCGGGGTGCAGGTGTCCCGGCGTTTCATTGCATTTGTATCTTTGGGGTAAATCCCCAACAGTGCAATTGCTGGGTCGTAGGGCAGGTATATTTTTAACTGTTTGAGGAACCTCCATACAGTTTTCCAGAGTGGCTGCACCAGTTCACATTCCCACCAACAGTGTAAGAGGGTTCCCTTTTCTCCGCATCCTCTCCAACATTTGTTGTTTCCTGCCTTGTTAATTTTCCCCATTCTCACTGGTGTGAGGTGGTATCTCATTGTAGTTTTGATTTGTATTTCCCTGATGGCAAGTGATGCAGAACATTTACAATTGCACCCAAAAGCATAAGATACCTAGGAATAAACCTAACCAAAGATGTAAAGGATCTATACCCTCAAAACTATAGAACACTTCTGAAAGAAATTGAGGAAGACACAAAGAGATGGAAAAATATTTCATGCTCATGGATTGGCAGAATTAATATTGTGAAAATGTCAATGTTACCCAGGGCAATATACACGTTTAATGCAATCCCTATCAAAATACCATGGACTTTCTTCAGAGAGTTAGAACAAATTATTTTAAGATTTGTGTGGAATCAGAAAAGACCCCGAATAGCCAGGGGAATTTTAAAAAAGAAAAGCATATCTGGGGGCATCACAATGCCAGATTTCAGGTTGTACTACAAAGCTGTGGTCATCAAGACAGTGTGGTACTGGCACAAAAACAGACACATAGATCAGTGGAACAGAATAGAGAATCCAGAAATGGACCCTGAACTTTATGGGCAACTAATATTCGATAAAGGAGGAAAGACTATCCATTGGAAGAAAGACAGTCTCTTCAATAAATGGTGCTGGGAAAATTGGACATCCACATGCAGAAGAATGAAACTAGACCACTCTCTTTCACCATACACAAAGATAAACTCAAAATGGATGAAAGATCTAAATGTGAGACAAGATTCCATCAAAATCCTAGAGAAGAACACAGGCAACACCCTTTTTGAACTCGGCCATAGTAACTTCTTGCAAGATACATCCACAAAGGCAAAAGAAACAAAAGCAAAAATGAACTATTGGGACTTCATCAAGATAAGAAGCTTTTGCACAGCAAAGGATACAGTCAACAAAACTCAAAGACAACCTACAGAATGGGAGAAGATATTTGCAAATGACATAACAACTTTCTTATAATGTCTAAGAGAACGTTGCAGGCAGTAACGCTTCTTAAGCAGATGAACATGACGTAATGGGGAGAGAAGGCAGTGGGGACTTGGGGGGCCACCTTCTGGCTGGAGCTGGCCACTGACCGCCCATGCACATAAGCCACTTTACCCTCTTTGTGTCTCACGCTGCACTGGACCAAACTTGGGAAGATAATGCTTCATCTATTTACCTGAGAGAGTGTACTTGTAGAACTCATGTAACCTGGGTCACTCAAGTTTCTGAAAAGTCTAATGTTATATAAAAATGGATTGCATTATTAAGGGAAGTGTGGATAATACCTCTGCTTATAAGAAAATGGAGGTTGGGGAGCATTTAAGAAATGATGATAATAATAGTGAGAACAGCCATATGTTAACTGCACTCTAGGTGCCGCAAAATGTGTTAAATGCATCATCTAAATTATTCTTCACGGCCTCACTATAACGCAGGCGTCACACAGATGCATAAACTGACGTAAGAGGGAATCCAGAATTTCTTCCATGTCGTGCAGTTAGCAAGTAGCAGATTCGGGATTTAAAGTCTCTACCTTCAATGTCATGATCTTTTTTTTTTTTTTTTTTAAGATTTTATTTATTTATTCATGAGAGACACACAGAGAGAGGCAGAAACACAGGCAGAGGGAGAAGCAGGCTCCCTCCAGGGAGCCCGATGTGGGACTTGATCCTGGGACCCCGGGGTCACTCCCTGAGCCAAAGGCAGATGCTCCACCGCTGAGCCACCCAGGCATCCCTCCAATGCCATGATCTTAACCACAGTTATTATCTGAGAAGCTACCCATAGAGCCTTAGAGTATTTCCCAAATCCAACCATTTCTTAGAAGTCCTTCTTTTCTATCTGGGCACATCTGATCTGGCTCCTAGGATTATGCATTATAATTTCTCGATTCTTCCCATGACCTGCTATATAGAAAACTCTATAAGTAGTAGGAAGCCTGCCTTTACATTCCCAAGAGCCAAAAGAACATCCAGCATGATTCTGTTGCTAAAGAAATGTATGAACAAATGAATGAATGAGGCTGGCCATGTAGAGTACTGTTGATCACTTCCAAAAATGAGTCTTTAGCTTGTTAATATAGAAAGAGCAAATGTATGAGACAGTATCCATTTCTTTCTGAATCATGAGGTTAAGGCACCTGGGGGGCTTAGTGGTTGAGCACCTGCCTTGGGCTCAGGGCGTGGTCCTGGGGTCCAGGGATCGAATCCCACATCAGGCTCCCCACAGGGGGCCTGATCCTCCCTCTGCCTGTGTCTCGGCCTCTCTGTGTGTGTCTCTTATGAGTAAATAAATAAAATCTTAAAAAAAAAAAAAAACACAAACCATGAGGCTAAAGGCCGTAGACAGTATACGTGCTATATAAACCCATACCAGAAAACCAAATGCCTACATATCTTACCATTAAAACTCCAACATTCTCACGCTTGCTGAAAACCAAGAAGTTAAGCAGTCAAAGATTATTAGTATTATTATAAAAGTTTCCAGACCACTCTGTTTCCCAGAGGGCTACCTCCTAGAACACTTAAAGGGAAGAGGAAGAGAACTTATTCAGTAAAGTCCCCTATCATGTAAACATAGGCTGTGTGAGTATTTCAGAGCTCACTACCTAGAAAAACAATTCTGCTCTGTGATTTTCCTGTTAGGGCAATGTCAAAGCCCCTCAGAGATTGACGGTACCACTACTCATTTCTTTCACCCATACTTTGAATTCCAGGGTGGCATTATCAGCATCTCACACCTAAACCCACCCTCCCTGCCAGGCATCGGGAGTTATGGCAGAGGCATATAGGCACAGGGAATCTCTAAATCCCCCAAATTACAAGAAGAAACAGCTTTCCTGTATGAGGAATCCTCCAAAAATAGCCATCATTTTCTAAAACAAGACTAACTAAAGTCAAACGTAATTCATGAGCTCAATGTTTAAGCACCAAATCCCAGGCATGCCTTTACCTGCAGAGAAAACCTTCAAATGGTAGTAGCTGAGTCACAGCTGGATCTGAAGATTTAAGAATAGGCATCGATCCTTGGTTAAAAAGGGTAAGCACAGGGCACCCACGTGGCTCAGTCCATTTAGCGTCTGCCTTTGGCTCAGGTCATGATCTCAGGGTCCTGGGATAGAGCCCCACATCAGGCTCCCTGCTCACTGGGGGATCCGCTTCTCCCTCTGCCCCGCTCTTGCCCACCCCCTCCCCCCCCCACACACACACTCATGTTCTCTCTCTCACTCAAATAAGTGAAATCCTTAAAAAAAAAAAAATAAGGGTAGGTATACATATCAGAATTAAACAGACTCCTTTATTAATTGAACTAAGGAAGTTCAGCTTTATTAGTGTGAGGACATGGATGGCCTAAGCCTTTTGTCCAGTGCCCCTAAGAACAGCCAATGAAGGTTATATGGACACACAATCCTATGCCTTTTGAATACACCATGTACAACATGCCTAGGAAGCCACTGTCAGACAACATGGGAGAAAAAAATGAGGATATATGCGAATATAGCAGAGAAATACTAATAGGCTAAATAATCACAAAGCTGAAGAAAGTGGGAATTTTAATATTTTAAAACTTTTCCCATTATCATCTTCATTGTACTTAGGAACCAATTGGAATTAGTCTGTTTAGAGTCTACCACACAGACCTTGAATGCATCTTGATTTCTCTCCTGTCGTACTTTATCACGTAAGCCTCAAACATTTTCAAGGAAATGCTGAAAACCAGTGCTTTGTGTGCATAATCACAAGAAACCTAACCTTAAAAAAAAAAAAAAAAAAAAAAAAAAAAGGACAATCAACATTTTCCTTCTTTGGTCACTTCATCAGTCACTGGTTATAACTCAAACATGATATCCAAGAACAACTTTCCAGGTCAAATTAACTGAACTTTTGCTTTTAATGGCATTCATGAGATTTTAAAACCTCTCCTTTGCTTTCCCTATAGCTAGCTTTGTTAAAGATGTTACATGATTTGGTATTATTTTGGAAAACGAATTTCCTTCAGAACTGGGGATACTTCATATGGGGGAGTATATATGAGGATATATCCCCATATATGGGGATGTGTGTACACCTGTTAACTTTGCAACTGTAAGAAGAATTAGGGAAAAGCAATTTGATGGGAAATAATAACAATAATACATACACCACGTTAGAAACTTCATGGAGAAATAACTACTATCTATATAGTCCTTTGTAGGCATTTTGTGCCTTTGGGTGTTGACTAAAATTGCAGTAACGATGACACCGTTATAAAAAAACAGGTGCTGTAAAAGATCAAGCCAACTTGCTCACATCTTACAAAATACACTTTAGAACTCTTCATGTTGTTAAAAAGAAATAGGCCCAACATGGAGTTACTTATATTAACTCACCAAGACTTAATACCTAACCTAATTGTAGTTTTAGTCTCTCCCAGTAGAATTTTAAGCTAATCAGTCTGGAATTTCCCGATCAGCACCTACAGGATATAATCTGCTTAAGACTCTGCTCTGCTTCCTAAGGCAAAGTGATCTTGACTTCCTTCTTTTTTGCTAATAACTTCCTTGCCCCCACCCTCCTTCCTATAAATCCCTTCCATTTTGTACAACTCCTTGGAGCTCCTTTCTAATTTCCGGATGGGATGCTGTATAATTAATGAATCCCTGAATAAAGCCAAGTAGATCTTTACATTTACTCAGTTGAGTTTTGGATTTTTTTTTTCAACAATATAATAATTACCAATGTCCATTCACCTACCTGCAGCCAAATAGAGCTGTGAGAAGTCAAAAATTATTTTTATTGAAACAAGTTATTATCATGTTATTGAAAGGCTTCAGATCAAGTGTCCCCTAACTGTGCTACTCTGCAGTGTGGACTATTTTGAGTTGAAGGCAATCAAGACCCTGGGGTCTCAAGAGATATTTCTGTCCCTCCCTTATCTACCTAGAAGAACCTAAGTTGGGAGCATTTCCCAGAATGAGAGATATCACCAAGGATAAATTTTATCTATATGACTCTTCTGTGTGGTAGGGCAAACATCTAATTACCAAACATCTGCTCCTATTTGCTGTGAACTGCCCTCCTCCTCCTTGAAGCTCCAGGGCCCTATGTCATTCCTTAGCTCAGGATGGCATGTCTACCTCGCTTTACCTTTCTTCTTTGATTATTTCCTGTGAGTGAGGTTCCCCTCAGTAGGAAACTAAACTTGATTTTTTTCCTGGTAATCTTAGACCAGTTGGAAGAATCTTAGAAGGGTAGAGGAAAACTGTTCTCCCAACACACCAAAGAGCAAAGATCAATCTTTGTGCTATCAAATATTTAACCTTCCCTGATATTTTATATGATGCTTGTCACTGTTCTACTTCCTACTGGAAGTAATACCAGGTGTAATGAACTTTTTAAAAAGATTTTTCATTGATGTTTCTTCACATTAGCAGACTTATCTTTGACTGTAAAAACTAACAGTTTTGAAATGAATTCTTAGTTTTTCTTTTCCAAGAAGAAATTCCCAAAAGTCTTAACTGTGAATGGTAAGTCTAAAAGTCTTCAGGGATAAAGTTGAATTTTTAATCCACAACCTGTGTTTGCAGTGAGCCTAAATTATCTAAATTTCTTTGAGCTCATCTGTTAAATGGGGCTTATCTTAAACTGTCAAAGTTTTTTTTTTTTATTTTAAGATTAAACAAAATAATGCATATAATGTGTTCTTTATAACTTGTGGCATACATATAATTCAATAAATAATGTGCATTTTTATTCATTAATTTTATCTTATTCCCCATTTTCTAGGCAGGAGGCTGTTTCAATGAAAATAATTTTATCATATACCTGTATTATAGGCCAGTTCATAAAAATTAATTTTCAAAGAATACTCTGGAATCATTCCTTTGCAATTTCTTCTGGCTTTATCATTTTAAAAAAGCCCCCATTTATGTGTCATTACAGCACACAAGGAGTGAAATAAGCTAGAACCATCAGAGCAATTACGTGGTTTTCTGCAAAACTTTGAATTCTTATAATTAACAAAGGTCAGCTTTTAAAAGGAGAAAGATCCCTATGAAAATTCATGAGATCTTCAATGATTGAGTTCTCAGTTCCCCATTCTTAATGCCACTACCCCAGTATAGGCTCCTGTCATCTCTAACCTGAACTACTGAAATAACTTTCTAAACACTTCAATCCTACTGCTTCCTATTATTGCCACTCTTATCTTTTTAACACACAGTCCTAATTATGATCTTCTACTGCTTAGAAAATTCACATAGCTTCCTACAGTTCACAAAATAAAATCCAAAATCAATGGACTAGAATTCAATACCTTCCATAATTGAAGGCTAATCAACCATTCCAATATTATGCTATTATTTATCTCACACAGTATATTAAGGCCAAATAAAAGATATTTTATGCACGTTTAGGACTGATGTCTTTTCTTCTCCCTACAATGCCCTTCCTGCTCCCTACTTCTCTCCCTATACAGAGTCTTACTCATATCTCAAGATACTGCCTAAATGAAGATCACATCCCCCAAAATATCTTCATTTACTATACTCTCATAAACTTGAATAAATGTATAGAACATATAAATATATACAAATATATAATCTCAAGTATATATAGATTATATTTAAGTAAAGTTATATAAAACATACACAGTTGGAATTATAATAACTCAGGTACATAACTCTCTTCTGCTAAGTCATAAGCTCTGAGATGTGTATCTTAGCTCAGTGTCTAGCACATATTAAATGATCAATACAGTTTTCTTAAATGTATGACTATGTGATTGAATGAATTGGCTTATGTTTCATCATCTATGAAATACACAGATGCCAGGCTTACACTGGTTCTCAGTATTGCCTCACTGACAGATATCAATTTCTAAAATGTGCTTTCTGAGTACCAATTATTTTGACATCACAAAATTATAGGAGTGAAAAGGAACATAAGAATGTCCACTCCAGGACTCAATGAGGGGGAAAAATATCTTCTATTTTCAAAGGGTTCAATTTTGAATAGGATTTCAC
Organism: Canis lupus baileyi; assembly: GCF_048164855.1. Taxonomy (NCBI): domain Eukaryota; kingdom Metazoa; phylum Chordata; class Mammalia; order Carnivora; family Canidae; genus Canis; species Canis lupus. Next base: position 3,503,469 of record NC_132845.1, read on the forward strand.
AACTTGCCCCTTTCACTCAACCCTTCTGTGTTTAATAATGTCCACTATTAATTCCCACAAACAGGATTGAGACTATATTTCAAGATAATTGAAGCATTACTGAGTTTTTTTTTTTTTTTTTCTCTCTCCATTTATTTTTCTTTTTTCCTGCCTGGAAAGATGACATAACACCAAAAGATTTTAAGAAAGTTAAATATATCAGAATAAGCATGGACTGTGACAGATGGATCCTGGTTTCAGAACCAAAGCTCCTCATCTATTTAAAAGTATCATTTTCATTCGGGTTTGTTGATTCTGTCTTCTGAAAATGTCTAAGAAATGCTGTGTCCCATTCCCAAGATTCTGGGGTATTTGCATTTTGTGCATATTTTTAAGATTTATTTATTTATTTTAAAGAGAGAGAGACAGACAGACAGAGAGCAAGAACGCCAGGGGAGGGGCAGAGGGAGAGGAAGTTAAACTGACTCTGTGCTAAGTGGTGCTGAGCCAACTCAGGGCTCATCTCACAATCCAGAAATCACGACCTGAAACAAAACCAAGAGTCGACACTTAACTGACTGTGCCAACCGGGGCTCCTCAAGGTATATTTGCATTTGGACCAATATACTTTTTTTTTTTTTTCTTTACTTTCAACTCTGAGCCCTGGTGTTCCATGTAGTCACTTTTAATCACTGAAAATAGGTACCTTTCACTTTGTTTACGGTCTGCTAATGACCCTTCTTATGCTTTGAAGTCATCAGCCTTAAAACCCAGCCCTAGCTATGTGTAGTATTTTCCTTTCTTTTATTTTCTTTTGAAATTGGGATAGTAATCGAATTCTAGTCTTCTGGTGGTTTTTTGTTTTGTTTTGTCTTTTTTTTTTTTTTTTTTTTTCTTTTTGACACTGCTTCTCTAAGTTTAACATATGCAGTTCTTTGACCACACGTGAAAATTCTTAAACTGCTTTGGAAGAAAATTAATTTGGTCCTGGACTTAAGCTCATTTCTTTTGTGCCTTTAGATCATGTTGTAATACAGTAAGGGACATGGCGGGGGGGGGGGCAAGTTGCAAGTTTGGTAATGAAGTAACTTTTGTTCTTCATTACTTATTTTAATAAAATTTTATATAAGGATTTAAGAAATTTATTATAAAATCAGAAAAAGAGTGCCTGGGCGTCTCAGTTGGTCAAGCACCTACCTCCACCTACCTCCAGCTAAGTTGGTCAAGCACCTACCTCCAGCTCAGGTCAAGCACCTACCTCCACCTACCTCCAAGGTCTTGGGACTGAGCCCCACATCCGCCTCCCTGCTCAGCGGGGAGTCTGCTTCTCCCTCTCCCTCTGACTTTCCCCCTGCTTGCTCTCTCTCTTTCAAATAAATAAAATCTTTTTAAAAAAGTGATTTTAAAATCAGAAAAAAAACACAATACAAATGTTAAAGTACAGCAATGTGATAGCTATTGCCTTTTTCCAATTGCATATTTTTCTTATGTCCTCCTATTGAATTCCTAAGAGTCCCCAGACTATAGAGAATGAGCAAAGCACAGCTCAACAGTGCTACCTGGGAAAATAAAATGATGACTCTAATGTCAACTAATTAACAGGAGCTGCTCAAACCCTGGTGTGTATTAGCAATGCGATAGAATCTGCAGCCTCAAGGAGCCCCTGATCCATTGTAGTGATAGATATGATCATTAGAGAACAGTAAAAGAAAGCACATAATTGGTAGAGTTTCATTTTATAGCCTATAGACTAAATGTACAATAAGAGTTTAAAGATTTGGGTGGAGGAGTGTTGGGATAATGAACCATATAACATGAGGAAATGATATAAAAAATTTAGTATTCATATTGCTAATCAATAATGTCATATGGATTGTCTACTCTTAAAAGTAAATCAATACTAACTTTCAAAAATGCAATTCAGCAATTCATTAATTATTCTTTACAAATTACACCAAAGAGTTGACCACTGATGTCTTATGGTATCCTTAAATCAATGCAAAGGACACGTCAAATGTAAAATGCTCCATGTTTCTAAGCTTACTAAAAATAATCGCTGCTAATGGGGTACAATTTAAATGCATAAGAATAAAAACATTTTAAGAGGTGACACCTGTTATTAACCTGTAAAGTGGCTTGAAAGTATCACTTAAAAATAGGCAATGTTCAGATGGACATTTTCAAGGTTAGCACATCACAACTGGGAAAATAGATTTAAAGAAAAGCTAGAAAGAAATTAAATTCTATCTTCAGATTTTTGCTTCCATAGAAATTTTTCTGATTTAGACGTAACCTAAAATACTTATTCAAATGCCTGCAATATCCACTTAACCTTCATGTCTTTGAACCTTACCTGAAATATTGGGGCTACAGGTTAGGCTTTACAATTCAACTGTTGTTTTGCTATGCCTGGTGCAATGTTGACTTTTTATAGGAAGCTTTGTAAACACCAACATTTTTGTACCTACACTCAAGCTGAAGCAGCACAGCAAATGCAGCCTGTCAGCAAACATTCGATACCACTCTAAAAGGATCTTGACAGAATTTAATTAGAAAGTTAAATAAGCAAAGAGGAAATATAGGTGGAAAAGGAAAACATGAGAAGGAGGAGAAGAGTGACATTGCAAAAATAAAGACATTAAAAAAAAAACCAGGTAATATTTGGATACTTTTAAGCTGGTAGAAAAATGGGGAACTTGAAAATGGCCATGAAGGAAGCCATGAAGTCATTGGAAGATAGGATTAAATTTTGTTTTAGACCATATTAACTGAACTTGGTTATACTGATAGGCTTTCCTTATCCCATTGAGCTTCTGCAAATAAGCATGGTACAAAATATGATATAAAACCTTCCATGAAAACATCAAGTTGAAGGAATATACACTGCATTCCCTTTTCCAGGACTAATTCAATACAAGCAAAACCTGAAAGAGCAGAATAAATAGAACTAAAATGTTATATTTATAAAGCACATAATTCATTTATTTTCATTATAGTGTTGTATAGTGAACCCAGGACCACAAATTTACAGTTCATTTACATGGGCCATGCTTTATGTAGGGAGAGATTAATGAACAGATCAATGATTTAGAGATAAATGGGTAAAAAAAAATACACTTTCTTCCGTGTGTGTGTGTGTGTGAGATCAGCATGACTCTTTCCTTGAGGAGTAAAGAAGTTCAGCAAAAACAGAGGTCTTAGTTCAGTTGCTATAATTAATACCATCGACGATAGGTGGCTTAAACAACAGAAATTTATTTCTCCCCATTCTGGAGGGTAAGAAGCGTGAGATAAGGGTGCCAGGATGGTCAGCTTCTGGAGAGAACGTTCTGGTTTACAGACAGCTCTCCTGCTGTGCTCCCACATGGCAGAGAGAAGGAGGAAGGAAGCTCTCTTTTCTGATAAGGGCACTAATCCCACCAGAAGGGCTTCTGTCCAAAAGTCCCATTTCCATATGCTATCACATTCGGGAGCAGGGCTTCAACATACGGAGGTTTGGGGGACACGCAAACATTTAATCCATAGCAATACAAGTAAATGACCTTCGTACAACCAACAACTACCTTAAACCACAATTTTATTCTTCTCTTTTCTTTTCCCTTTGCTCGATTCATTGTATGCCTATCCATTCTGCGTGTGCCTGTGTATTTTATGTGTATGCACACAATGAAGAAGTCGATCACGAAGATACATGTCTATCTCCAAGCCATAAGTACAAATCTTAATTGATGAAATATTTTTCTTTTTCTTTATAAATTATACTTACTAAAAATATGGTAAAATATCAAATTATTAATATTCTTTTTTATTTTTTAAAGATTTTATTTATTTATTCATGAGACACACAGGCAGAGGGAGAAGCAGGCTCCATGCAGGGAGCCCGACGTGGGACTCAGTCCCGGGTCTCCAGGATCACGCCCTGGGCCGAAGGCGGCGCTAAACCACTGAGCCCCCCAGGCTGCCCTAATATTCTTTTTAAATTAAGCATTCCTATTTTATAATTAAATATATCAGATTTGTTATTTATTTAAAATGTACAAAATATTATTTTAAAGACTTGGAAAAGAATTGCTTTAAAGAGTTTCAGTTGAATAATAATAAACACATGGCTATAATAAATGTTTTTTTTTTTAAGTTCATTTTTCATGTTTCTTTCAAGTACTAAGTTGATCTTCTATAACATGTTCCCAGTGACTTCAATGTTTCGAAATATTCGGCAGCAGACAATCATGCACAGGTTCAGGAAAGAACATTTAGTCCAAAGAGCCACTTAAGGAAATCAACAATATAACCACCTATATTTCGATTCATTTTATCCTTCAACTTTCATGCATTAGTAATACAAATAGCAATTATCAAATACACCTTTCAGTGGCCAACCTTTCCAATAAAATTTCACTCATTTTCAGAGTCCTTTTTTTTTTTTTTTTAACCAAAATGTAACAAAGGCTTAAATTCCTGTGAAAAGAAAAATTTAGGAGAGGGTACCCGCTTTGCCATCGCTACGTCTGTCATTTAATCGTGGCATTTATTTAATTTCAGACCTTCTTCCGTGTAACTCACATATATCTGAAGTAAAATATGCAAATAAATTCAGTCTCTGGAGAAGGGTAAATTCAACCGTGAAGCAGAGTAGATTTCCATTTTCCTAATGCACTTTGGCACTTCTGTGTGTCCACTTCCATTAGCCTGTGAGGGTATCTCCAGCTCTGTCAGCCCCAAGAACGTGTTAAAACGACACGGTCGATTCCGAGCTCTGGGAGTAAATAAGCCTCGTGTAAAGGCGGCCTCTGGACGACGGAGGTAGAACAGAAACATTCCATGCATCTGAAATGCCTGTGATCATGATTCTCCACCACGAAATGCAATATATGTCCTAGCACAATGATGGTATGTCCTTTCCTCTACACCTACCAGTGTCGCCGGACCAGCTGTCCCCCCATTCTTTCCCGGGCACCACACGGCCTGGAGCTGCTGGCAGGTAGGGATGGCAGGTGAAGTGCTGCATTCACCGACCTCTGACATGAAGCACCCAGTCATGGGCCAAGCACCTAACTGCACCCTGTGATGCGGGGACACACGGCCGTCCACATCAGAAGAAAAGTGTTTCCAAAAGTCCCACTAAAAATAACAATAGTAGCAACCCCAAGGTGGAGGTGAGGCTCCCTTTCTAAAGTACTCTCGTGATCTACTGCGGTGAAAACCATAAAAAATAAATAAATAAATAAATAAATAAATAAATAAATGAATGAATGAATGAATGAGGTGGGCTTGCAAAGGCAAGGTTAGAGAGCCTTTAACAGTCCCTGCGGCCCAACGTCAGAGCCTGTGCAGCATCCTCACCTGCCTCCCGGAGCACAGTGGGGATAAGTCCATGAGCCTGTGAAAGATTAAGGTCAAAAACTCAACGAGGCCGACTTGTGTTTGTTTTCACGTGCTTTAATAAGGGTGCAGTTCTCCACCTAGTGCTTTACTGTTAGAGGCCTAATTCTTCTCCTTGCAAAGGTCAAAAATCTCTACGTAAAAATACGTAACTTCTTCCTTTCATGAGGGAGGAGAATAAACATGAACATGGGGTCAGTTTAAAAATAAAAAGGAGAGGGTGTCATGTAATCTCAGGTTTATTCCCAGAAGCAAACATGCTGATAGGAATTCACTTGCAATCATGAATGTCTTCGGGCTCACCGACAAATGGCCGTTTCTTTCGTGACTTCTCATGTATTTCTCCCAGTTTGGAAATCTTTTGAAATTAGCATCCTGGGGTAAACTCAGGCATTAAGCCCTCTTTAAAGATTTTTTTTTTCCTCCTTCTAAGTTCAGAGGACACTTAAAAAAAAAAAAAAAAAGGAATAAGAAGAAAAATAAAGTTTCTCCTTTCTGACCTAACCTGACCAGTCACCTGGGTCAAGCTCACTGAGAGCTCAGTGGATTGGCAGAGGGGGATCCAGGGTGTTCCTGAAGAAAGTCATTCTCTATGCTTGCTATGATTTTTTTTTCTTTTTCTATCTCAGCTATGCGAGGGTCCCGATTGTGCTGTGGCCAACAGCTGAAAAAATTATTTTAAGAAATCGCATATTACAGCCAGTCAGTACAAAAAGAATAGAGAGGCAAAACTACAGCTTCCTACATAAAACCGAATTACTACTCTTAAACATACAGCATTTACTATCATTTTCTTCTGTTCAAAAACTACGTGTTTTAAATTTGAAAACTTAAAGAAAATCTAATTTGATTCTACAAAACAAACTCTGAGGCTGATGGCCATTTTTTATCTTTTTTTGTTTTGTTTTATCATTTACTATATACTTTCAGCTATTTCTTCCTAAGTACATTAATGCTTTATCAAAGGCCTGACTCCTATTTTCTTCATTTCTCAAGAAAATATGTCAAGTGAACTGTCTTAAGCAGATAAGGAGACAGGGACTGGTTCTGGACTATGAAGAACTAGAGGGGATATAATGAAATCCTAAATTTTAAAAAAGTAAGCCTGTGGGTCTCAGTATTACTTGTTGCTTGAATAAATATTTGTTTTCCTCTGGAACTTGACTTAAAGAACACAAACATCACTTTTGTTCAGATGAGGAAACAATAATATATAATGTGTGTATATACAATTCATTGGCGTTTCTTGTTGGTGTCAATAATTATTTTCTTCATCTTTATAGAATGGCAAATTGAATTTAGTAGACATGATGTACTCAAGGCCACAAAATTAATAAATAGATTAATCAAATAAGGGTTAGAAATTTCCTTTCGGGAGCTCCAATCCACTCCTATGGAGCCTCTCTCATCATTTTACAAAGAAAATGGGGGTTTATTTATCTATTTTTTAATTTATTTTATTTTTTTACCCTAATCAAATGCCTGCACTTTTTCTGTTTGTGCTGTATCCCGTAGTATGCATCGCTACATTTTCCTCCTCTAAATTTATAGTTTCCTGTGCATAAATCTAGTATACACGGCAAGCTGTTTTACCGTACTAAGCTCAAGCTGCTCATCTGCAAATGAGACTAGAAATGGTACCCACCTCAATGGTACCTCAAGAAGTGGAACCCATCTGAGCTCTGATTTGAAGAATGAAGACACAGTCTGTGTAAAGCACTTGCTATAGGCCCTGACATACAGTAAGTGCACATGTATTTTAAATCTTATTATTCTGAATTTCCATAACCATCTCTGATAATAAATTCACTGAAAGTTGAGCTTTGGCCTCTATCACGCCCTTTGCACAACACTTCACACTGTCATGTTTGAGTCAGTGCTTAATAGACATTGCCCAGGATGGTAGGTGATGATAGAAACAAAAGATGAGTCAAAACATATATTTCTCCTTTTACCATCTTCATTAGAATTGCCTGTAGCGTCTGTTAAATGCACACTCCTGGGTTATATCACAGATGTTTCAGAAATTACTTGAGTGAAAAGAGTGAAGTCAAACGTGTCTGCATTAAAATATGGTCCTAGCACATATCACCACTAAGAATCACTAAATCTATGTGAACTACTTATCATCTGGAAGGAAGGAAGCAAGGAAGGAAGGGAGGAAAAAAGGAGTAGTATTAATAATACCAACCTCACAGAATTGTAATATGGATTAAATGATATTTTTGTCATAATATTTTATGCAATGATATTGTTCTGTAGCAGATGACCAACGAACCCAACGCTTCTTTCCCGAATCCTCCTCTTTATCTTCCATACAGCAATAATCAGAGCTCAAATGGAAGGCAGTTCCTTTATCATCAGCTACAGAAAGTGGCCTGGAGATTCCCCAAAGCATTCTATATCCCTCTACATCTCAGGGACACTTCCTCTTCTAAGTTCTCCCAATCTTTGGGAAGGTTAACATATGGATCCTTATATAATATTCTAATTTGGATTCATTTAAATCCAAAATTAGCATAGTCTCTTCAACTTATGTTTTCCTTCCTTCTTTTTTAAATCATTCTACTCTTAAATGCAAGGTTTTTTGTTTGTTTATAAAAAGCACAGTCTCCAGATTAAAAAAAAAAAATTTCTTGGAACAAAGTAGTCCTCAAAGACCCTACTCCCATCTACAAACATACAAGTGGCGTCCTCATGCTCACGGCAGGAAATCTGTGACCATTTATGGTGGAGCATCAGGGATTACCCATTTAGGGCTTCCACACGTGTCTCCCCACATCTCTGCATAGTCCCCCTTTTTGTGTGCACCTGCCCGTTACTCACTGAACTGGTCAATAATAGGATCCACGTGTATGTAGTTCACACCTTGGGCCTCACTCTCTGGAACACTGGCAAATCATGGACATTTATGTTCTCAAAGAATGAAAGAAATCCAGGGTAGATATTGGTAACTTTGGGGTCAGACAGTGATTCTAGGTTACTTAAATCTGGAAAGTGAAAAAAAAAAAAAAATCCAAGCTGTGAAAAGCAGAGACTGGAATGCACAATAAAAATAATTCCAGCTGTCACAAACATACATGGAGGAGGTGACAGGAAAAAAAAAATACACGAGCAACAAAGAGACAGAAATAATTTGACTGAGAACTAAGTCCCCTCTGCCACTGTCCAGCCAGCTTGTCAGTTTAATTTGCAACTGGAGAAAAGGAAGGCTGAGGAGTCAAAACAGGTGTTTGTTGTTGTTGTTGTTGTTCGCTCTCTTTTTAATGGGGGGAAATCAAGTGAAAGCACGGCGCCGCCAGCTGTGAAGAGCTGCTGACACCTGTGGTTGCCACCTCCCATGCCTGTGAGATGGGTCAGACGCAGCTAAAGACAGCTGATGAAATGAGCTGAGGATGCAAGCCGGGGGGGAAAAGTCAAAAGGAAAGCAGTACTAGACGCCAACAGATGAAAAGGAGAGAACAAGCGGTGCCCACAAAATGTCCAATTTCAAAACGTCCATTTTTATCTTTGTTTTTCTAATTAGTACAAAGTCATACTCCTTCTTTTTTCCTCCTTCTGCTCACTGAAGAGAATGTGATGAAAATGTTGAAAAATGACAGCTTTCGCCTTCTGTGCAGTATACAACTCTAGATACCTGCCAGGCTCAACTGAAGCATCCCGATATTCTCCTCTGGCTATTTATATTCTATTTTTCCCCCTCATTTCCCCACTGGCCCACTCGAACCAGAACAGTGGAAAGAAAGGATTTATTCTCTGTAAGCAGAACTGTGTGGCATCCCCGACTTTGGCCACGACACTGAGGGGTCACGTGGGCCCAAGTGCAGAAGGTCCTGAGCACGTATCTGCCGATGAAAGCCTGGGAGGAGACTAGGTGGACGGATGTGGGGGGGGCTTCTTAAGTATTGGAACGAAATAAACATGACCTCAGTTAGATTTTTTTAAGATAATTTTAAACTTGGGGCACCTGGGTGGCTCCGTGGAGGAGCATCTGCCTTTGGCCCAGGGTGTGATCCCAGGGTCCTGGCATTGAGTCCTGCATAGGGATCCCTGCAGGGAGCCTGCTTCTCCCTCTGCCCATGTCTCTGCTTCTCTCATAAATAAATAAATAAAATCTTTTAAAAATAAAAATAAATAAAAGAGGCCCCCAAATAGCCTTTCAGTGCAATTGACAGTGGAAAATGGATCGGTGATGCCATAAAAAATGATTGATTCAGCCTGAAGAATGCAACAGGAGAAAAATTAAGTACATATTTAAAACTAATATTCCTTTCAAATTCTTGTATTTTTTGTTTTTAATTATCTAATATGGTACCCTCTGCATGATTTTGGTCATGTCAATGAAGATCAATTGAGGCACCATGGGGGTTGATGAACACTCTGAGACTCTACCCAGAAAGAGGGCTGAGAGAGAACATAAGAATTCAAAGGACATTACTGGGCTCAGCATGTCTGAGAAGTTCATTACCAGCAAGTGCCTGAATAAGACGCAGTTGGTATTAGAATAATTCAGAAAGTCAGTGGGTGAGCTGGTATCTTTGGGAAAGGCAAGTTTAGGGTTTGAAAGGATGATCTTTCAATGTTATATAACAGCATTCACATAGGAATTCTGACTTAGTAGATCAAACACAGGGACTAGATGAAAAACTTGGAGGGTTCATGAATTCGTAGGGTTAATTCCGCTGCTGGAAACATCTCTTAATTCTTAGTGAAGTTGATCACATGCCAACAATGAGCAAGGTACCAATGAGATGCCAGACATCAATATACCACAATATCTGCCCTCAAAACACTCACGTTCTCAGGCAGTCACAGCTTCAGTAAAATACAGCAGGCCCGCTGCGAAGAATGGAAGTGATACTGTGAAATAGGAACAGAGGTGAAGGGCCTTAAACCCAGTCTTCGACTCAGGAGTTAGAGGATGCTTCTAGGACTAGAGGCGTCCAGGTGGGATCCTTAAGGGATGAACTGCAGTGTGCTGCCACTAAGAACAAAACACATGAGAGCTGAGGGGGGGCAGGCAAATAATGGAAAGCGTGCAGGGACCTACAGAATTCGGAAAGGTGAGGGAGCCCCAAGTGAGGAGGTGCACAGTGGGAGTTGTGGTGGCGATGGGGAGTGGGCATGTGCGAGGCCACCGAGGGTCTTGTGCTGTGGCACAGAGTTTCCCTGAAAACCAAGGGAAGTCAGCTTTTGATTAAAGTGTATCCCTCTGATGCAATCCGAAAGCGTGTTTTCCAGACTGCATGCAGGCAGACCAATTAGACCAAATATAATGCAAGTTAAACCTTGTATTCGAAATTCCAAGGCTTAAACTTCAATCTCATATATAACTAGTGCCCTTTTCAACAGCCTCCTTTTATACTCCACTATGTAAATAATCCATGATTTTTTTGGGGGGAGGGCAAAATAAGAGTCAGCTTAATACTTCTTAATTTTTAAAATTATTTTCCTAGAAACACAGAAACTTGAAATCTAAACAGAATTGTGACAGTTAATGGTCTCAAGCACTATAATGTAATACTTTTGCTAACATAAGGTAACTATAGGTAGATTTCCTTTATTAATAACAATTAATAATAATAGAAGGTATGAATTGACTACTATGCTCTGGCGATTATGGACAGTTCTAGAATGGAAAGACTAATTTTGGTGCAGTTGGAAACTTCATTCTTAAAATTCTGGTTATCAGACTGTCATGTTCTTGAGAAAAGTTTTTTAAACATTCACTATTCTGACATTTGACATTTAGTATTTAAAATTTTTTGCAAAACTTCAAGCAGTTGAAAACCTAAGTAATATTAATTTTACATGGATTATGATTAATAGGTAGGTGTTTACCTAAGAATAATTTAAGAAAATGTGTGGGAAGAACACTAGTCCCAAGAGATGTTCTGTGGGGGGGGGGGTGGGGAAGTGGCTCCATTGTTAATTAAATTTGGGAACTGTAGAAGTTTTAAAGATTCACAATGCACATTAGCATCTTAAAAGCTCTGAGGACCGCCAAAGGAGGGGAAAAAATGCTCATCTTTTTTGTATGCAGCATTTCCGAAATTTATGTAACCATATAGCTTTTTGAATTTTAAAGTGATATGTATCAACATTATTATCGCAGTACTATTATTATTTATTGGCTGTTTACTCTTTGCCAAGAATGGTGCAGTACAAATATTATCTTGGTTAATAATCTTATTAGGGATTATTTTATCTCTTCTGATATGAGGAACCCAAGGCCTGCAAGAGGAGCCGGCTTGAAATTCCACAAATCTTAAGTCGCATAACAAAGATTAAACCTGGGACTGGTGAGTCCCACAAGCTACATACTCAGGCACTATGCAGTACCACGTTACTTACAAAGAATTTCTGTTTTTAAACTCACTTGAAAAATGCTTTCTGGGACACCTGATGTAACATTTCCCAGTCACATTATTGTTATTATTCCTACTAGCCTCACTTTAAATTCAGGTTTCTTAAGGCTTTCCTAAATTATATTAGTCATTCCTGTACACGGCGTAATATATAAAGGTTATTTAAATATTTATGAATCCTTTAAAGCAGTGAATTTTCATCAGATATATTAACAGTGCCATATTTATCTACCAAGATTTAGTTAAATAATGTGTCAAGTAATAATTTCCAGTTTATAAATGCAATACTACCATCTTATATTCCCATTAAACCAGTGTGGATACTGAGTTTTCAAAGGTAGCTCTTCATTTAACTGACACACCTATCAAGCCAGAAATACTTATTCCTTATTCATCCATTACAACAAAAGCAGCTTTCTTCCTAACAATTGTTCACAAATCCGTAGTGTGAGCAGTAATGTGACAACCAAGAGTTCTCTGGAATATACTAAATGAAAGTATTCTTTCACCAAGTAATACACAAAAACTTCAAGCATTTGCTTGTCATTAAAATTATATTACAGGGTATTTTCCAAGGATCTATTTTAAGAAACTCAAGTAAGTAAGTAAGACCACATTCCATATAATTTTACAGCTAACAACTTATTTGTTTCAATTATTGTTAACATCCAGGTAACGTATTTTGAGAGGCACGCTAATAGAAGTTAAGCCAGAAAATAGTATATTTTTAAAAAAAAGAAAAATCAATATTTTATGGAAAAAAAATCTACCTGAATTTGAAAGAGCTTATCACCGTTGTGATGCTTTTCTAAGCATAATTAAAATTAGTTTTTAATTAAAATTGGTTTTGCCTGATATTTTTGCTTTTAATTTTAAAGTACTTATTGTGACGTTTTATCGTTTCATTAAACAGGCACACTGATGAATTAAAATTTTGCAGTCACAGAAAATGAACATTTTATTTTTCTATTTGCTTGAGTATCTATCTACACTATTCCACTAAGGTTGTTATGGAGAAAAAATAGTTAACCTGTAAGTCATTTACAAGTTTCTCCTTTAGATTTTTAACATGGATAAAGTCACCATTTATATATATTTTTTAGGTAATTTGCTAGGAAGTCCAGTGTCCAGGACCAAAATAATCTCAAAGAATATCACAGTAAACACAGGCCTCTGAAGTTATTTAGTCCGTTCTAAACATGAATACAAATTCGGGCTGACATTTTGTTTGGTCCAAAGAGAAATGAGAAGAGCAAGAATAGTGCCATGACTTTTATATAAAGTTAAATTTTCCCAATTTAAGAAATTGTCTTTCATTCTGGGATCATGCCATCGTACATTTTTGTGTTTCAATGCCCTCATTTATTAAATAAATTTCTTGCATCACTGATCAGTTTGAATCTTAGTTCCAATCTTAACCCCAGAGTGACCAACAATAATCCAGACTGACCTAAATAAAAAGAACAGGGAATAATTAAACTGAAAGTAACTGACGTAATATGCAAGCAAGGGAGGTGCAAGAAGAAAATAACATTTGTTTTTACCAAGAATTTCTAATGCAATCACTCAAAAGACCTGTGAGGTATAAATTGTGTTCCTATTTTACAGGGAAATGGGATTAGAGTTCATTCTTCTAAGGTGGTTGCAATTGTGAGTGACAGACCTATTTTGAAATTCTGGCCTGTATGCTTCTGGAGCCCAAACTCTGTCTCCTACACTCATCTGCCTCCCCAAATAAAAAAAAAAAAGCCAGGAAACAACCCAAGAAAGCATAGGCAATAAATTGATAAACTTTTGAAGTTCCTGGAATTGTCCCTGGGCCCCAAATACATCCAGGATAAAAGTAATAAGATCGAACCCAAAAGGCTTTCCTCTTAAATGCTGCTTTCGTGCACACAGAAAATCCTAATCAGGAAGCCTGGAAGAAGACGCACAGCAATTCCTAACAGTCCAGGTACCGAGGCCTCAAGTGCTTGGCTTCATACTAAGAGCCACCATTCTGCCCCCATCTCAGAAGCAGGGCGTGGGGTTTACCAAATGGTGCTTACAATGCAGCCACTACAATACTATACAACATTTTGATCTTTCTAGGAATTCTGGGGTTGTACCCAGTTAAATCCAACCTCTGGTTGTTTCTGTTTTATACCTGAGCACAGTTATTTATTTGAATTTACTTAGGTTCTTTGGGAGGCTTGGAGTTTCCTACGCATTTGGATTTACTGGATTTTGTTCTAAATTTGTATGGCTGTAACTCTTACAGGCGTCTTAATTCATCCTTGATTTTAATTTAAATTTAATAAAATATACGTATCAAGTGAATGTGGTATCCCACCCAAGGTGAATACATACATATGTAGGATATACAGCATATATATAAAAATACAGTGTATGTACAATATACATGTACAAGGCAAAGGCAGTTACAGGAATAGATAGCATCAGTAGGTAAATAACTAGAATAAAAGCAGACTGTGTCCGTTGACAAAAAAGAAGCTGAATGCTATAGAACATCAAAAGAAGGAGAAATTTTGTGAGCTTACTCAGGGCAGGGCCTAAGTTTAATTCTATGTGCTTCCTTCCAATGTGCAATGGTTTATGTTCCCTTTGTCATAATATTTGCAATTGTTTCTATATAAAATGAGTATTTATAAAATGAGCTTGTTAAGAGCAGAGAACATGTATTATGACCTTATGCCAAAGCAAAACCCCTAGTAATTTTTAGCACCCAGGGATGTTTGTTGAATAAATGAATGAAAAAAATAAATGATCATTTTGTGCAAACTGGAACAAACTTACAAATGGTTTCCACTCTTTCACCATCCGTGATATCCCAGAGCTATGACCCCGGCTGGCTTTATTCTGCAGACTATGAGATTTCTTAAGACAGATGTAGTGGGTCTTGTAAATCTGTTACAATCCAATTATTTTCTTTTGCAGAAAATTGGTTTTCTTTTAATTAGTCATAGTTTAAGAAAGAAAGAATCTTCTGAAATGACTTTACAAAGTTGTTTTAAACAGTAGCATAAAAATAACAGTTCCAATTACATTGAATTAAAGAAGGATTATTTGAAATGTTTTTATGACTAGTCCCAAAGAGATTTAGTGGCATTTTTCAAGGTAGCACACTGAATAATGAAAAATTATTTACAAGAACTTAGTTTTGTTTTTGTTTTTGTTTAATTTCTAAAGCTACAATCATCTACACATTTACCACTAGGATGAGAATGTAAGTTCCACAAGGGCAGATATATTTATTTATCTCATTCTTGATTTCTGACAGCCTAGAATATTGTCTGGTTCATAGAACGAACCGAGTATTTCTTAAATGAGTGAACAAATTGATGAAAAATGAGAGGTATAGAGCTTACTGAATTATATAGAGCCGATGGTGCATATTTGTTTGTATATTCTAGGTGGGCAGTACTAATTATTTTTAAAATTATGAACAGATATTTATTGAAAGCTTACAATGTGTCAGGTATTGTTCTGAGAGCTAGGGGTAGAACAGTGAACAAAATAGAAAATGCCCTTGCCTTTATTGAGTTTATAGTCTGAGAGAAGAAAACTAAACCAAAACAAAACAAACATGCAGCAGTTCTCAACTCCAGCTGTAGAGTTTTTAGAAGTTACCAATACTTTGGGATACTTCTCCTCCCCACCCCACCAAACGAAATATATACACGTGTCTACGCGTGTGTGTGTGTGTGTGTGTGTGTGTGTGTGTATATGACTTCTTAACTAATTCTGATATGTGTGTATAACTTAGAATTTTTGATAACTTCTCGAACAATTCTGATATGGAGCTAAGGTAAAAAACCACCACAATAAACAAAAGGAGATAAAATATAATGTCAGTTGATGATAAGTGATATGAAGTAAAAGTAACACAAGCCAGCAGGGGAGGGGGGGGCTTGCAGAGGCCGTGTGCAAGGCTGTGTGTATCTAGGAGAGAACATTTCAGGAACCAAGAGAAGGCCAGTCTTGCTGGCATGAAGCAAACCAGAGCACAGTACACTTTTTCAGGGAATAGTCAAAGGTTGTTATAAGGATTTTGTGCTTTCATTTAGGTATGATGGGAAGACACTAGAAAATCTTAGTGAATAATAACATGATCTGACACAGATTTCAGAGACAACCATCATACTGTTCTATAGAGAATATGCTATAGAAGAGCAAGAGTAGAAGCAGCAAGACAAGTCAGGATATGCAAGAGAGGATTGTAGCCTTGGGATAGACAGTATCACTGGAAATCACGAAATATATGTATTTTGGGGTTGGAAATGAGCCTCTGTCTTCATGGATTGGACATGATGTGAGGAAAAAGGGAAGTCAATGATGATTCTGGAGTTTTAAGCTCAAGCAATAAAGTGAACGGCAGTGCTGGGCTCATAACTCTTGATGTTTCATGCTTATGTATTTCCATCTAACTGAAAAGATAAAAAGGCAGGGTTTTAGTGCCTTAAAATAGGATAGTAAAAGAATCTATTTAGAATCCTTTTCCTCTTCCCCATGTATATATAGCCCCAATCATATGGACATAGCATACAAGCATATTTGCACAAGCACATGCACTACTATAAAACAGTCTCGAGTCTAAAGAGCCTTTTCTTACTCTAGACTAGAAAACAGTGACAGAAGAAAGAAAATAGAAGACAATATTGCATTATAATGCAGCTCTGTGATATCTTGGCTCCATCAGCATGAACCTGAAAATTCTCTGAGTAATGAAAGTTAGGTAGAACTAATAAAATGAAAGTACCATCAAAGACAGACAGAAAGCCTTGATCGGATCAATGAATAAATTTCAACAAAGTAGAAGCTTTGAGATACTGTAGGCATTTTTAGAATGGTTTTGTCTTCATTTTGAGGTTGCCACTTCCTTTTCCATAAAAGCTGAATAACGGCTGAACTTCCAACACTGTAGCTAATCTGCCATATACTATTGCTTTTCTTCATCTTATTCCATGCATCACTGTAAACTTGAAGCTATTCATTTTAATCTAAATCATTCTTCCTATCATTAGCAGTTTGTTTCATCATTTCCAATTCCTCTTTAAAGGCATTTCTCACTTAAACACTCTTTCTGATAAAAGATTGGTAAATCTCTTATACTGAGTAGCTTACATTGGATATCTCAAACCACTCTTGAAGTCAATAGATAAAACATGGGACCAGGAAAGGTGAGAGGTTGAAAGAATTCGTTTCCATTAATACTAGACTTCTCAAAAGCAACAGTTCTGGTAAGTAAACCAGGAAAAACAGTCCTCCCAGAAAAAAAAAAAGATATAGTAGGAATACTTACTAATTTGGGGCCTTATAAATAGGCCAAATCAAATAAAAAATGTTAAATTATATAAAAGAAAACACAGCCCAGCTTTATGCAATTTACAAGAAAAAAATCCCTAAAACATAAGCGCACTTAGTTCAAAGTCAAAGGACAGAAAAAATATGTCAGGTAAATTCTACACAAAAGAAATCTATTATAGTTATATTAATATCAAAGTAAATCATGAAATAAAATAGTAAATCAAACCAATGAAAAAAAAGCAGCAAACGTAATGAGTCACTACAAATCGATATAAAGTTCAGCAGAAAGACATAAAATAGTTAATTTTAGATAGACTTATAAGATGACTACAAAACATTTGAACAAAAAATTGATACTAGAATAAAATAACAAATATATCATTATAGTGGCAGGTGTTGACACAACTCTTTTCATAATTGTTAGATCAAGTAGACTTAAAGAAAAAAATAATAAAGTATACTGAAGATGTAAACAAGTTAATTAATGAGACTGACATAATGGTCATAAATGAACTTATTCCCAACAGTTAAAAGAACACATCTTTCTAAGAAACTTTGAAACACTTACAGATATTAAATACATACTAAAGCCTTCACAAATTTTATAATGACTACATTCTGAACAAAAATTAATGTATTAGAAAATCAAATATAACACAGAATAATGTTCCAAAGAATGAAATGTTAATTCAAGAAAATTAATAAAATTAACTAACATCAAGCAAAGTTAATAAAGAAAAAAAGAGGTCATAAAACCATGTTATAAATGAAAAAGGGAACATAATTACAGATGAGATAGAAATTGAAAAGACAATAAAATGGTATTTTGAAATACTTCATGCCAAAACATTTAAGAACCTACGCATACTAATAAAAGTCCTAGAAAAACTTGTTCAAAAAATACGACTTTGATAATATTATTTTACCCCTTAAAGAAGTTAAATTATTAATAAAAACATCATGGCCTAAAGACCACCAGGGCTTCTTTTTATAAGAAATTCTTTTAGTTATTTGAGGGACTGCTAACCAAATGTTAAACTCTTTCAAAGAATAGAAATGAGGGG
The DNA here is from genome assembly GCF_048164855.1 of Canis lupus baileyi. Lineage (NCBI taxonomy): Eukaryota > Metazoa > Chordata > Mammalia > Carnivora > Canidae > Canis > Canis lupus. The sequence goes on from NC_132845.1 coordinate 3,521,569, forward strand.
AAGAATCCATGCTCATTTTTTGAGATAATTACAAACTAGTTACCAAAACCAGACAAAGGAACTATGAGGATAGAAAATTATAAACAAAACTCACTAATAAATACAAAAGTAAATACACTAAAGCAAACTGAACCTTCATAAAAAGAATAATGTCATTTGACCACGTTGTGCTTTGTTTATTCAAAAATTTAATTACTTTTTAATGGATTAAAGAAAAAGTAAATAATCATTTCAATGGATGCCAATAAAATTCATACCTATTTATAAAAAAGCTTAGCAAACTGAAAAAAGATATATACAAAAATGCTTGAATGTATAAAGTACATATATTGAAGATTATAATAAATTTGGACAATAATAAAAAACTAAATGCATTCCTTTTGGAACTTCACACAATATTTGTTACCATGACTTACTTCTGAAATCTAAAACATACTTTAGCCAATACAATACGACAAGAAAAAGCAATAAGGGTTATAGCTTATTGAAGACTTATCTAAATTGTCCTTATCCACAGATTCCACAGATAATATAATTATCCACATGGAGGCACCAAAAGAATATGCAAATTCACATTTAAATTCAACAATTGTTTAAGCAATTGTTTGGCAAGTTTGTTCTATCTAAAATCAACATAACAGAATCGCATTTTTATGTACTACCAGCAAACATCCAGAACCTATCTTTTTTAAGTTGTCTACATAACAATAAAAATAAAAGGTATCTAAGAATAAATCTGTTTTAAAATATTTTGAATAAAACAAAATGTTTTATTTATTTATTTATTTATTTGTTTGTTTGTTTATTTGCACTTTTAAAGGTACCAAAGACTCACAATATAAAACAGTGGAGAACAATGGAAATACTCAAAGCAGTAAAACTAAAATCTCTGCATATCCTACTTCTGCCTTTAAATGTTATTTTATTTTCATAAATCATTGAATATAAGTGCAATGAAATGCCCTAAAGTAATAAAAGCACCTGAAGAAGAGTAACATCTGTATATATCCAATCTCTTTCATTAAAGAGCATTTTGTTTCTTCAATTTCTCACATTTGAGTGACATCACTGTCACTTTTTTGCAGCAGAAGTTTTTGAAAAAAAAAAAAAGGTGACACAACTCTTAACTCCTTTTTATGTCTTTGCTCAGGCAAAGGTTATTGGGTTTTTTATTGTTATTGCTGTGGTGATGTTGGAACCTGAGCAAAGCCCCTGACACTTGTCTGTTTCAAATTAAGCCTAAACCCTTCATACAAATAAAATTACCTTATTTTAATTGCTTATGTATCTGTAACCACTTAACTAAGTGTTTACAGTTTTTCCCCCACACTCATTTGCTGGATGAGTCCTAAAAGCTGATTTATCAAGAGTATATTAAAAAGGCTTAGTGCTTTAAAATGCAGATGCAAATCCCCCTCATAGAGAGGCCAGTCAGCCTGTTTTGGTGTAAATGAGAGTTATGCTGCTAAATCCCCCATAATGAGATTAGAAAATATCTTGTAAATTAAAGCTAAGAATTTTTAAAGTTAATATAATGCTTCACTGCTAGATTACATTTCATGTTTAAAACATTTTAATGAAAAAAACTTAACAAATAATACAAGAACAATAATTACTGAAATAACAAATTAAAGACTTGAGCTATGTAAAGGCTTTCATATTCACTGGGGATCAATAAACATTAAAATGAAAGAGAAAACTGTTTAATGAACTAACAAAATAACATTCTAGGAGTATTAGGGACTAGTAAATGTCATTATATTTTATTATATTCTCATATCAAATTATGCCACACTCTCCTGTCTTGATATAATGTATTGTTTAAACAAAAGAATAACCATAAGTATAGACAAAGACATGAACTCACCGGGTCGCTTGCAGCTAGCGGGCATATCACTTACCTTAATTATATTAAGAAAAGAACTTCAAAAAGCATTATATAACCTATCATATTTCCAGAGAAAATCACCATTCAGAACCCATCTCTAACTTAAAAGTTATTCTCTTTGATTCATGGAATTATCCTTGCTAAAATTTAGAATAAAATGTTTGACTTACACAGATAATTTCTCATATACAGCCATCGGGCTACATGACTTATTACTGAAAAACAGGCCAGAAATTATTTGAAACAAATTCTAGGTACCAAAGATTTTAGCCACCAAATGGTTTATTTTTCTCTCCATCTAAAATAAAAGTCGAAAACTGTACAGTAGCTACTCTGTTTTCATGTTTCTGTATTAGTTGAAGCAAGAGATCTAGCATCTTCTTTTGTTTACTCAATTGTAAAGAGAATTCTCCATGTTAAGCCTTATGAAGAGGTATGAAATAAAATACACAAAAATCCTTGGTAAGTGGTGTCACAAAAGCATCACAACACTTTTGACCATAAACTACATGCCTTAGGAAAAAGTATGCATCCACTAGTCCATTCTATCCGACAATGCAAACAAAATGTTTTTCTGGGAAGCTCTTAATGAGTAAATTTCAAAATAATTTTCCTCATGTTGTTACACATTTTACATAAAGATGCAAAAAACTCTTCCAGAATGTTTCCACAGCCCTGCTATACTTAATCAAGGTTATCACTATATTCAGCTCTGTATTATTTACTGTCAAAGGAAAGATTCAATCATTATCATGAAATGTAAGAATGCTTCAAGCTCCCTAAAGCTGACAATCGCTAATCTTTAAAACCTCTCTTTACACAAAACTTGACAGCTATAAGCTTACCTCTTTAAAAAGACAATATACATTGATGTATTAGAATAGTAAATTCATATTTCTGAGCATAATATGCACATTAGCATAACATAATTGCTTCTGCCTTTAGGGTAGCCAATCAGATTGGGCAAATGCACCTATTCTTAGAGCTCTTGAAATGATTTGCCACTTGGGAATTATAGTGAAACAATCCAATTTCACTTTTCCACAAATGATTTATGCTCCAAAAATCAAGAAAGTCTATTAAACTTTTAAGGAGCACTTTTCATTCTAGACACCAAAACATAACTCATAAAACATATTGCTAAGTTTTTACGTCTCATATAATACAACCTTCGCGTTGACCCCACACACATACACAAAGCCAGAAGCTGCTCAAATTCTATGTATTTACAACATTTTAGAAATAAGGAGAAGACCTATAGAGATACTGAACCAAAATTATCTCATGATATTCTTACCATATTGGAAACTAGGTGATTCCACAGGGCCTATTAGCCACACCAACTTATTCACAAAAATGACAATTTTAAGTGGCTTAGTACTACTACTACTCGCGTGATTTTTTAAAGTCCTTCCTTATTAACTAATATAATCATTTATTGATTGACCCAGTAAATTCTAGAGAACATGTTCTAGGTTTCCAGGCATTGTGCTAATGGTTGGGAACCAAAAGTTAAGAAGATACCATCCAAACTCTTTTGAGTTCACAATCAGTCCAAAACCAGTCAGTGGCACCGAGATAGAAAAGGTGACTGAAGGAGAGATAAACATGCCCAGGGTTAAATGGAGAGAATAAAGCAAAGTTTTAATTTCTGTGATCTACCTGGGATCCTGTACTGAATTCTGATTTTTCAGTTAGCAGTATTTAAAAATATCCCCGAGGAGAGGCTGGGTAATGTTTGTCTTTCTTTGTACTTTGTGCCAAAAACTAAGTTGAAGTTCTGGAGAAAAGAGCCCCACTTTCCAGAAGTGACATAGTTAAAGCAGATGGTTCACTGGATCAAATAAAATATTATCCCTACACAACCTGTGAAGTGGTTCTCATTTCAACTGATTTACTATTAAGAGCTGTACGACGGGGGAGAGATGGGAACACAGCATTCAGAATGGTTGATTTCAAGAGTTATTTTCCAATTCTAGTGAATGGATTATTCATGACAAACTAAAACCTTTGTCTCTACTTCCAATCTACTCCTTTTCCCAAAGTGTTGGAGTCTTCTACATCAAAAAGGAGTAAAAACAGTTTTTTTTTCAGCAAAACTGAATGTCGAAATTAAGATACGTTAACATTGAGATTTTATGAACTACTCCTCTCTTTGACACTTATGCACAATGAAATTCCTTAACCGACCAAACAAAGAAAAACCTATTTCTCTTCATTCCTTCTGTTTCCTCACTTCCCAATTCAATCCTCAAGCCATGGCTGTCTGCCTTCTTCTGATCCTCTTTCTCTACAGAAGCTGCCTCGAAATGGCCATCAGCTACATAACTACAAAAATCCCAAGTACAATGAACTCTTACTTGCATCCACTGCAGCTTATAACTTTGACCAATTCTTTTTGGAAGCATTCTTTTCTTTTGACTGCAATACTTTGATGAATTACTGACTTTATTTCTTCTCCATGTGTTAGCTGGCTCCTTTCTCTACTTGCCTCTCAACTGTTCTTGGCTCCACAGGGATCAACCTTATTCTGCTTCTCCTTTTATGTATCCTTCCTCAATTCAAGCACTACTGGCCTGAATGTTTGGGTTCCCTCTCCTGCCAATTTGTTTTTTTATCATATTTTAGGAAAGGTTTCATATGATTGGTTTAAGGACGGGATCTTTCTCTCTTAAAAAGGAGTTGACCTTTAGCAGCACCATATTATTGATTCACTAGTTCATGAGATTCCATGTAAAATATATGCAAATTTCTTCCTAAATAAACTGTAAATATGAGCTTCTCTGGTTGATAGGTTGAATGAATAAAGAGCAGAATTTAATGAAAAGACTATACTTTATAGAACATCTTAAATCTGTAAAGAACAGCATCATTTCCAGTACTAGCTGAGGACTTGTATTACTCTCTCAAATTTTGGTCTCATAGGAAAGAGTTTCTTTTTAAGCTGTATAAATAATCACTAGCCTGGCCTCAGCTGCCACCAATATGCTGAGAACTTGTGAACTTATACCCCCACTTCACATTTTTTGTTGAGGATCAAAGCCAACTATTTCTTAGATCCTTGCTATTATGTAAAGTGTGGTCCAGGGATAGACAGCGTGGCTATCTCTCAGGGGCTTGTCAGAATTCCAGAAGCTCAAGCCCTACCCCGGACTTACTGAACTAGAACCTGCAAGTGAAGAGAATGCCCTGGTGACCTGTATGTACATTAAGCTTTGTGAAGCGTCGTACTAGATTTTTCCACCTGGATTTGCCATCAACACTTTGCACTCATAATACTCTCCCTCCACCATAGTCAACATTTCCCTCTCTGCCCTGTCTCCCACTTAACTTTTTCTCCTGAAATTTCTATCCTTCTAATGGGCTCCACAAATCCGCTCAGCCATCCAATCAGTTATTTTGGAGGCTTCCTCACTCTCCACGTTCAATCACTGAATCCTACTTCACTGACAGCTTAAATGGTCCTCCAATGTGTTCTTTTCACCACATCATAGCAATAATCCAAGCCTTCATCACCTCTTAACTTGGCTTTCTCAGTGGCTTTCAGATTGACTCTATGTCATCCTTATTCTGTTTTTCACACTATATAGGAATGACTTTTGTCAAAAGCACAAATCTTATTTATACTCTCCTGATTGAAGGTCTTCACACAAAAATATCTATTTTCACATAAGCATAAACAGAATCCACATGAAAATACACTGCTGGTCAGAAGATCTGATAAATGAATGAAAATAAACGTGTGCAACGATTTCTCTCTGCCTATAGGATAAACTCTCCATCTCCTAGTACCTACATACTTCTTTTAACACTTCAGCCACAGATTGCTATTTCCTTAACACATAGCCCTGGGTTCAAAGCATTAAGTCATTTCATCTCACCGTCTTTGTAAAACAGTGATACCTTTACCTAAAATGCCTTCTCCCACTCTTTGATTTACTTTTAAAAGATTTATTTCTTTTTTTGAAAGAGAGAGAGCACAGCATGAGGGGCAGAGGGAGAAGAAGAGAGAATCTCAAGCAGACTCCATGCTGTGCAGAGTCCAACACGAGGCTTGATTTCATGATCCTGAGATCACGACCTGAGCTGAAACCAAGGGCTGGATGCTTACCTGACTATACCACCCAGGTGACACTTCTCTCATTATTTCAAACCAGAAGTATGTCTACTCAACCTTCAAGAGCCTGCTCAAATATTTCTGACTTTGTCAATTATTCTGACCTTCTTCAGACAAACTTCATCACTTTCTGCTTTATATTCTCTACTGTATCCTACACATATCTCTATTGTATGGTTTGAAAATTGCATGAGTTTCAATGTTTATTTCCTTTATTAAACCATGAGATCTTTGAAAGAAAAAAAATCTTATATTCCTTAGTGCCTAATACTCAATAAAGTGTTTAATAAATGAATGAAATGAAAGATACAAAGAATTGAGCAATCATAAAAACAAAAATTTAAGAATATAAAATAGTATGAAAATCCGAATAATGTGCCAAGTCAAACTGACTGTTAAAGGAAGACATCGGGTCAATCAGTTATTTAGATTGATATGCAAAGATTAATTCTCAGAGTCCAAAACACATAATTTGAAAATACAGAACCTATAGAAAATAGACTGGTGTAAAGGAGAAAGGGAACAAAATGACAAAGACGTTTATTTTGAGATAGAAGAAAAGGTAGGGGGACAGAGGCAATTTCAGTATTGCTTTGTAGGCTGTCAAGACACAAGAAAAAGTGAGCTAAAGGCATGGCTAGTTAGCAACTGGAATGGCTGTGTGAGCTCGCAGCTCTGGATCATTAAGTCTATGGCACTTATAGGATGGATCATTAACAGTCTATCAAGTACCGTGTGCCTATAACGGAGTCACTTTGATGTGTTTATTGACAAGCAGTGCTGTCTCCTATAGAATGTAAACATATTACATTGAAAAATATGGGCTTTTAAATAGAAAACAATGCGCAAGTTAAAAAAAAAAGCAAGCTTTATACTCTATGCCTCAAAAGCCATACACAACAAAATGGAAAAAGAATTTGAATAATATGGAAATATTCTAAGGATGAAAGCGTATTTCAAGAGATCTTCAATAACATGCAGAAAATATGTTCATGCATGATTAATTAAAGGGATAATAAGATGTAACAGATAAATAAGTCAGAAAGTCCAAATATAGTTTACTGTTCAGTCTTTATGCCCTGTCTAATTTGGAAATTGAAGTAGGTTTATGGATAAAAAGTATGTGAATAAAATATAATCATATTCATACTGAAAAATGTAAACCTGCTATAAAAATTGTTACTGGCTTTTTTCTAAGTTCCAAAAATTCTTAAGTGTTAAGAAATGTTAAAAAGGAGCTGAAATGTAGAGAATTGTCTACAGCTTTGCAAACAGTAGTAAAAAAATATAAAGCCAGTCCTCATATAGCTGCGAAATATGTCAAATCTGCATCCTCTAGTGTTTACTTGAGACAAGTTGGAAACTAGGTTGTAAAATTGTCACATGTAAGGTCTCAACCAGGGATAGTACTTAGGTACCATCATCTGTTGGAGGTTCAAAAAATATAAACAGGGGTCTGTGAGGAGGCATATTTAGGATTGAAGACTATACACTAATTCCTGGCATATGTCTCATTAGAAGAAACAGGATTTTACCATTTTAAAATTATAATCACATATGATATGTGGTTATATTTATTCACGGAGTAGTAGAGTAATCCTATCAACTCTATGAATTCAGACACAGGAAGAAAACCAACTGACAGAGAGACTCTTCACACGGTACTCTTAATCGTGTTTTGTGAACTGTTGCTTAAAATTGAGTCGTAATATTTTCTATTACATATTGTGTTTTCTCTGTTATTTTCACAGAACAACTTGGAGATGGACTATGCTAAAAGGCTTTCCTATGAACTCCTGGGATAACCAGTCCTTTGAGATTCAGGAGAGAGAAAAATACAGCAGCCAGAGGCTGAGCTTGGAAATTAGACCCTTCCTGGGCCAGAAGCCCCAACAGCACAGGTGCTTACACCAGCTGTCAGAGTGACTAAAGACCCACCGTAAGAACCACCTCTGGACTTAAAGGAGTGGTTTTAAAATTGTATTTCACCAAATTTTCAAAGTCTTAGTGAAGCTAAGAGCCACTGACGAGAAGGAAGAGGCAGCAATGGGATAGATCTGAGGCCCAGGAAGCCAGGAGGCCAAGCAAGGCTCCTTATCATCAGCCCTACTTTAGTTAGGGGTTATTCCAATTGTATTAGATGCTGACATTCAGCATAAGATTTTGCTTGAACAAGAAATGCATTGCCTGCCTTAAACATTATCATCCGAATTATCTCCTTAAAATCAAACCCCCCCCCCCCAAATGACAAGTTAGGGAGAGGGAAACTATATTCACATTGTCACTAGCTTCACAGTTACTGAATAACAAAAGGGAAAGACTTAAATTTGAGGGTATAACAAAGTATTGCTGAATTTTAAAGCTAGGAAGAGGCTAAAAAATGTCTTATATGAAATCCTTCCATTTTCAGGTGAGAACCGTGAGGTCCAGAAAAGTCCTGGGACTCAGATCATGATACAGGAGTCAGGATCCAGAGGGGGAACCAGGAAAGGGTAGAAAGGATCTGGAGGGAGGAGGACGGCCTACTACAAGGTCATCCTTTGGAATGGAATGTCTCATAAAGCCACATGCTCTCCACCACTGAGCACATTCAACAAGAAGAAGAGGAGCTTCATTTTGGAGTATCTACCATGGGGTAAGCACAACACATACATACATTAAAAAATCATTCACCGTAGCCCAGTGAAAATAGCATCCACTATCTACTCCAATTGGACAAATAAGAAAAGTGATGTGGCTAGACAAAGTACCTTACCCAAACTCACACAGCTAAAAAGTGCCAGAGCTGGAAAATAAACTCAGGTTTGTCTTACTTCGAAACACTGCTCACCTACGTTAACAGGAAGCATCCTGCACGCAGAAGAGGACTCACTTCTCATAGATGTGTCTATAAGGGAGTCAAGAGTTTTTAAAAGAGTTGGGTTTGATAACTCCACACACCCCTAACGTCTAGGTTCTGTGGGTGGGGGCTAGTGTGGGGCGAGCGATTGTAAGAATTCTAAATAACTGATTGGGATCCCTGGGTGGCGCAGCGGTTTGGCGCCTGCCTTTGGCCCAGGGCGCGATCCTGGAGACCCGGGATCGAATCCCACATCGGGCTCCCGGTGCATGGAGCCTGCTTCTCCCTCTGCCTGTGTCTCTGCCTCTCTCTCTCTCTCTCTGTGACTATCATGAATAAATAAATAAAATCTTTAAAAAAAAAAAAAAAGAATTCTAAATAACTGAGATGCAAGAGGAGAAGACCAGAAGCTTGGGAGCGGAGGGAGCAGGGACCGAGGGGATCCAGGTGCACAGGAGCCGGAGTGGAGCGGGGGGCGGAGGGGAGCTCCTGCCACCTGTAAAATTACAGCGACCTGTCCTTGCTCGCGGTGCCTCTCATCGCAGGATGGCAGAGAGAAAGCTGGGGACTAAGGGCCTGAGGTAAGGTCTCGCCACAGCTTTCATGAATCAGTTCTAGATGGTAAGATGCACATTCTAAAACAGGACGCCGGGACTCAAGCTCATAATCGACTCTCATCAGTCTCCTTGGGTTTATTCACACTCAGAAATGGAGAGGCCAATTGACACGTATGAAATGTTTTCACAAAGTGTTATTGCACACACAGTGATATGTGTGTATTTTCTTTTAAAAAGAGCATCTTGTATATTTAAATGTGTCTTCATTAAACAGATTTGAGCCAATAAGAGAATAGACCATGACGTCCGACCACATTGACTAGACTCTTGGCTTCTTCACTTCCTGGCTGTGCAGACTTGGGCAGTTTACTTAAACTCTCTCAGACTCAAGTTATTCATTATAAAAGTTTTAATAACTCAAAGTATTTAGAATAAGATCTGGCATATAACAGTTTCTATATAGGTGTCAGCTATTATTATTGTTATTATTATTATTAAAGAAACATATGCTTAAACATTTATCAGAATTCCCATAAATAAAAACATAGTACAAAGTTTCAATGGTTAAATTGTACTCGCAGAATCAAAATTTTATTGCAATGTACTAGATAAGTTCAAATATAACGGGAAGAGCATTTCTAAAGGCACAAAATTAAACTTCAGGCTTTGCCACTATTATAAATTAATATATTTACTTAACTTAAGCAACTATGAAATCCGTTAATATATGTATGGGATATGCCTGGCATGATAAAAGGGACTGCACTATTTCAGTAATCACATATTTTATTGAAGAGCCTTTGGGCTATTTTAATATTCAAATCAGTTGAATATTTAGCAGTAATAATGTAAGATTAATATTTGTACAGGCACTTGCTCCTTTAACAGGAGACATTATAGTCAAGCTATTACCCTGCAATAATGGAAAGATTTTTTTAAAGCACTCTTAAAAGGAAAGCTTTTACAGGTTAGAATTTTATTCTGATACCGTGTATTTCCATAAATGATGCCATTTCTTAAAGTATGAAACATTAATCATCAACTTTCACACTAGTTCACTTTCAAGTAAATTCATACACCTTAAATTATAACCGCGTTAACAAAGGCAATCATCTTAGGATCGATTGTCTGCTTTTAATCATTTCGTTGATTTTAAGAAATGCGCCAAACTTTGGAGTCATCAACAATCTGAGACATCTCACCAGGTTTACAGACCAAGCATTTTTGTCCCCCATTTTTAAACTCGGTTAATGTTTTGCCATGTGTATACTGCCAGATAACAGCACAGATCCACATAGATTTCCTTTTTAATGTATAAATTCTATTTCATAATAATAATATAACACTCCAGGCAGTACTTTTCTGGGGAATTATTCCATGTCCCTGAAGAGGACAAAGCCGTGCGGACCCACGCTTTAAAATATCCCCTAAGGTGTGCTACAGTCGTACAGAAACATTGGCCTGCCATGATTTATTGCTTAATTTTCGTATTTTTACGTTAAACAAGAAAAGTAACGAAATGCTCTCTTTCTGTTAAAGAATGCAAACCTCAATTACTGCATGTGTTTCAGGAAGGTGGAACAAACCTGAGCGGTATTATTTTCTTGTATCCTTTCTTATAATGAAATGAGCACAGCAGCTGGGTAGCAGAGACACCTTCGAACACACACGGAATGAAATGACAGTTTTGGGTTTTTTTTTTGATTTTTATATAAAATTAGCTTCAGAACACTCTTATTTGGAAACACTTGGCCATTTACAATATATAATGGTCCTGGCCAAAAGCACACAGGTGTGTTACTTCCTTGTCGCATTGTTTTATTTCTTTGGCCCTTAGAAAGCACCAGAAGGGGTTCTATTGTGCATGCAGGTGCGAGCGCCGACTGTGGAGCATAAATTGTATCTCCCTGTAAGTGAGCAGGAAAGGGAAGGGAAGAGGGCTACTGAGCATTTACTTCCTAGCTTGCCATTAACGGACTCCGGGGTCCACGCAGGAGATCACAACCTCTACGTACCTCAGGTTCTTTCTTCTGGTCAATGTTTCCCACTTCCCCTCTCCTCCACAAAAACCTTCTTTGGTGACACTGCATTAAACAGAATGTCAAATAGAGCAGGTAAGAAATATTTCTTGTCCCTAAGGAACTGGAAGATTCGTGGGCTACTGCCCTCCTTGACTCAGGCCTACAGATCGGTTGGCAAAGGCATTTGCCTTTTCTGAACCTTACTGTGGAATGACAATTAAAAGGAAAAACATCTCGGAATAGTTGATGATGGATTACAAATGATAAAAAAAAAAAAATGATCTTCACAACATCACTAGGATGGAGACTTACATCTCCTCCATGATCTCACTGGATTTAGCCTAGTTTCCTCTTCTGTGCACATGGAGATGGGGTTCCGGAAGCTTGAAATTTTTTTCTTTTTTTTTTTAATAAAGATTTTATTTATTTATTCATGAGAGACACAGAGAAAGAGAGAGAGAGGCAGAGACACAGGCATAGGGAGAAGCAGGGTCCATGCAGGGAGCCCGATGTGGGACTCGATCCAGGACCCTGGGGTCATGACCTGAGCTAAAAGCAGACGCTCAACCGCTGAGCCACCCAGGTGCCCCCCTGAAAGTTTTTCTTAAAAAAGCTAATAAATCATGGAATTCAGGTCCAAGAGCCTATTTATTTATTTACTTACTTATTTTTTAGAATTTATGTCTAGGGTCATTCTTATGCGCAGTGACTTAGAAGCAAGCATGGATGGGTGGGAGCGGGGAAGCCACGGCACCAGGTTAGGGAAGGGCACTAGGACAGAAAACATGTGAAGGGTTAAAGGCTTCTCTAAAAACGAAAATCACTCACATGAATTGAGAAGGTCTCTGAGCCAGATTGGCACTTTATGATTTCATTAAGTCTCCACAAAAATTCTACGAGCTTAGGTCCTTTTACAACCCCCCTGTTTCACATATGAAGAAAGAGAACCAGGAAGTTAAAATAATTTATGAAAGGTCATGCGGCCCCTGAGTGGTCGAATCGGGACAGTCTCCCACCTCTCCTGTCCCCCAGGAGGGTTCTTCCCAAGCCCTCATTCACTTCCTTGCAAGTCTCACAAATCACAGACGGACACGTTTAGGAACCGCTGTCCTTGTAGGGACGTGCATCCTACTTGGAATTTTTTAAGGTGCATGACTCAAAAGTTGTTCTCTCAGATACTACAACTGCTCGGTTCTATCAAACACCATGTCAACAATTTACAGCTTCTGAAACAGCACTTTGATTCAGCATAAGCGCATCTGAGTGAGCCCCGATGTGACGTCGTGAGAGAGAATCGTTTAGAGCGATCTGTCTTCCTAGACTGATTACTTAGATATTCTATATAAATTATTTATTTATATAGAAATGAGTTTAATCTTGAAATGTAAAACCTCTACAGAAAAGTGCGAAGCATTCCCAATAAGCATTTAACATTTCTGAATGTCACAAATGTTTATATGGTTCTATGTCCTCCCAGGCTATGGTAGCAAAAAAAAAAAAAAAAAAAAAAAAATGTGGGCATCTACAGAGTTACAATTAAAAGCTACATTAAATTACAAAGATGGAAAATTAAATATTTATACTTATTTAAAAATCGTGTTCTATTATGCTATCACATTAAGATGTTCAAAAGGAAAAGAATATATTTCTAAACTGTTTCCTCTCAGCTGTAAAGCTAGTTAAGAAGATGAATATTAAGCACACTGTAAATAGGCCAAATAACTCAAAAAAAAAAAACGATGTAGTTAATTTTTTTGTTTGCTTTTTAAGAAGGCAGGGTATGATGAAGCATATATTAAAGTGTGTGGCACCCAAGTAGAGAAAAACACAGTAAAATAAGATTTTTTCTAAATGCACACAATAAACTTTATATTTTTACTTACCAAAAATATCGCTTCTTTCTCAGATACATATCAGATCTATTTGATGGAACAAGGGTGATGGCAGTGCTGGGACTCTGTGCTCATCCCTAGGACTGCATCCTGCCACTTCAACATATATCTTTGTAGTAAATGAATTTGTATCTGGATATTTGCCTTACACATAAAGGCTTTTAAAAAAATGACCTCTTGGGATCCCTGGGTGGCGCAGCGGTTTGGCGCCTGCCTTTGGCCCAGGGCGCGATCCTGGAGACCCGGGATCGAATCCCACGTCCGGCTCCCGGTGCATGGAGCCTGCTTCTCCATCTGCCTGTGTCTCTGCCTCTCTCTCTGTGTGACTATCATAAAAAAAAAAAATGACCTCTTATATTTTAAGCATAAAATCCAGGAAACAAACAAAAAGTGAGATTGATTTGAATACAACAGAATTTGAACCAGATATAAGGATGATATTTCATAGAAATAAATTCAGAATCTGGTTTAAGACCATATTAGAAAAGATAATTGCTGTGTTTTATTGAACACTTTTTATTTATTCATGAGAGACAGAGACAGAGAGAGAGAGGCAGAGACACAGGCAGAGGGAGAAGCAGACTCCATGCGGGGAGCCCGACGTGGGACTCGATCCCAAGACTCTGGGGTCACACCCTGAGCTCAAGGGCAGATGCTCAACCACTGAGCCACCCAGGCGTCCCGAGAGCCAGGATTTAAACCTAGACAATTACATGGCAGATCCAGGCTACTTTTTTACTCTGTTAAACCAGGTCCGTTGTAGCCGTTCTTTGGAAGACAGTCTGCTTGTCAAACTTAAACTACAATCCCCTTTGTTATCACTCGTTGCCCCTTTTTTACTTCCTTTGTTAACACCCAGAGAGGAAAGAACGGAATTAATTTTAGAATCAGGCCACAAACTATTTCATGGAGCTCTGTGTACAAAACTGATGCAACCTGCACCATTGCGAACATCTGAATGCATTTTCATCATGTGCAGCACAGATATCATTTCATTTTTACGCGATACTGAGCAATATGTAACAATGCAACACAACTCTATCAATAAGTGTGCTTTCAGGATGTAATTTTTGCCAGGTCATTTATTTTTATTTGCTCCCTGAACCATCTTGTAATTAGCAAAGCACCATTTTCGGTGTTGATGATTACCACTCAAAGTTGCTGCCACCTGCTGGTGATATTCCCTTATTATAAGAGAGCTAACGTTTCTTTTGCTAAGCATATATTCTAGTGGTAGTAATTCTTTGCTATACCCTAAAGACTACGTCCCCACCTGTCAGGCCTTAGCAAAGGTGGTGCATACTGGTTAAGTAGCGGAGCACGGTTTAAGAGGTTTAAAGTCTGAATCTAATCAAAGCTGCTAACCACTCTTCTATAGTGCCTTCCTCTTTAGAAAATCTTTAAATAAGTCTTTTACATCCATACTACTGAATGTCCTGCAGTGGTATATAAGCATGAGCTAGTAGTTCTACAGATGCTGGTGAGGAAAGAAAAATCCATGACATAGAGTTAAGACCAAAAAAAACAAAAAAACAAAAAAACAAAAAAAAAACCACCACAACAGGTGGTAAAACATTATTTACATAAATCATATGATCGTATTTTTAAATAATAAATTACAGATTTATATGTGTAACCTATGATTAGAGTTGGTCTAGTCCCATGGGAAGTTCATATGTCTTCCACAAAACCATGATGTTGGCCTTAAAAAAAAGGTAGTTTTCAAGGTCAAGGGAACTATTCAGTAAGTCAGAATACTTAGCTGAGACGATGTGTCCTGCCGCTGAGTAGACAAGCTCAGGCGTATCTTTTTGAGATGTCTCATATGATATTTCTATATGCTCAAAATTGTTTCTGTCTTCTCAATGGTTTCTGCTCAAAAAACTCTGGTAAAAGTTTTGATAAAATATATCATTTCAAAAAGCTTGTGATCTTTTAAATCACTCGTTAGTGAGCTCTGATGATAAGTGAAGTAAAGCATGCAAAGACTGTGCACCAAGAAACAACACCAGAAAAATACCGGAAAGGTGTTATTATGGATGTTCCATGAGTAACACATTTTAATGAAATAAAGAGATTCCAATATAACCCTGAATACAAGGCACTGAACACAAGGTGCATATATTCGTGAAGGATGCGTCATCCAAGTCACTGAAGATTCTACTGTTGAGTAGGAGAGAAGGAGAACATTCACATGTAACAATCATATGAGTCCGGTTAAGATAATTTATGTAATATGAATATAAACAAAATAAATTGTGAGTTCACGACAGGGAAATTCTCCCAAAGGATGAAGGCAGGAGAGTCTGACCTAGACTTTGAAAAAGAATCAGCACCTTTCCAGGTAACAATGTCAGGGATGGCCATTCCAGGCAAGCAGAACAGAATGAGTCAGGATGTGGAGGCAGCACAGATTGTGAAAAGCTCCCCCCAAACAGCAAAGGATGCAAGAGAGTTCCAGCTCAGGATATGTGAGGGCAACAGTTGATGAGAACAGTGACGGTCGGACGTCGAGGGCATGTGAACATCGGGCCAGAGGACTGCTCCTCCCCTGTAGGTATGGAGAAGCCACGGAGGTTGCGGATCAAGAAAGTGCCATGGACATGTCTTCATTTCAAAGAGGACACCGTACAAGCAGGATAAGGAATGGCTGGGCGAGTGTGGTGTGGCCCTGTCGGGCGACGTCACGTGAAATCATGCCAGCAACGATGAGAACAGAAGCACCAGAAAACATGCGATACTTCAGAGGTAGGCTCCCGTTAAAGCTCCAAAATGAAGAATTACCTTTCTCCAGGCTTCTAACCTTCCAATATTAATCTATTCAACAATAAGGACCATCTAAGTGTTGAAGAGAAAATCAAAAACGACAACAACAACAAAATACTTCGTGTTCCCAGAGATCGGCCCAACGTTGTGATCAAGAGGACCAAGAGGAGTCTGCATTTTCTCCTGAAGGATATAAAGCATAATATAGAAACTCTCAGCAACTTGATAAGAGGAACGAGTATGACGGCAAGGAATAAATACTCAAGGACCGTCTTCTCGTACTAAGTGCAACACCAATAGCATGTCAAGAATGTAGAGAAGAGATCTTCAGATTCACCGAAATAGGGAAATCTTTTATGACCAGAGGGGTCTAAAGACTTGTTCAGGTTTTTACTTCTGCTGACAATCATTGGTAATTCTGGAAATATATTTTAGAAGAGTTTCTGATGACATAAAATGCTGGCTGTGGGCATTTAAGTCCGAAGTGTATTTCCCATATATCCCGAGGAAAGGGAAACACGTAGTGTTCAGTATACACAGCCGTGAAACCTAATCGCTGGGCACATATGCAGCTGAAAAGTAAGGTATCAGGACACGTATAAAACCTTCGATAAATCCATTTCCTGAAAAAATGACGTCAACCATATATTTTACGCTTGACTATTAACTATCTACAGATCGTGCAATGCATGTTCTAATTGCCAAGTCCAAAATAGATTCGGAACTCCTTGCTGGTAAAGGCTTTGTCCAAGTCTTCCCCTGAATCCCACATAGTGGCTCACAAAGTGCTGGAGAATAATAACAAGCCAGATAAACACTTGTTACATTAGAGGGAAGAAAATTCTCAGATGAATCTGCACGAGACAAGAGCATCGCAGTGGCCCAGAATCACACAGAATGAACCATTCTACAGAATCATTCCCTCTGAGGACTGCATTCACAGTGCACAGAAGCCAGCACTTAAGCACCACTTAAATAAAAACACCTCCTTGAATGAATTGGCAACAATAGACCCTGAGTATAAAATGGAAATGGAATAGATGCTGATTATGATGAACTTGTCAGCCGGCTAACCCTCGGCAGTTAAATTGGCAAGTGCGGTAAGAGCGCTGACAAAAAAATCAGAGAACAAGTCCATCAACTCTGAACCTCACTGAAAGGAAAGAAATTGGGAGTGTGTGTGTGTGTACGTGTGTGTGTACGTGTGTGTATGCATATGCATGCAAGAAAGAAAGAAGATCTAATGACTATTACAAGGTTCTTGTAATGAAATATGTGACTAAGTACATGCAGATTATGATGAATGTCAAAGAAAACTCCAATTGAGGTTGTGAAAAACAGCCACTTTAAATTTGGTTAAATATTAAATCCAACTCAAATTACCTCTTGCAACTATTTCTAGGACATCGTTTTCATAATTTTCAACATTCCTCTCTCCACGACAGACCATGGCTAAGCAAGTCCCCATCCAAGCAGTCTATCCCCTGTCCGGCCACCGACCTCATCATTATCTGGTTTCTGTTTAGGTTCATCCATAGGCCAGTGTGTTTCCAGGAGCCTATGCCACTTTGGGGGGTTCTAGTTGGGGTTTGTTACAAAAGAGCCATTTGCCTGAGAGCATATAGACGAAGTAGCATTTAATTCATTTAACAGGGGATCCCTGGGTGGCGCAGCGGTTTGGCGCCTGCCTTTGGCCCAGGGCGTGATCCTGGAGACCCGGGATCGAATCCCACGTCGGGCTCCCGGTGCATGGAGCCTGCTTCTCCCTCTGCCTGTGTCTCTGCCTCTCTCTCTCTCTCTCTCTCTCTGTGTGTGTGACTATCATAAATAATAAATAAAAATTTTAAAAAATTCATCTAAAAGTTAGACTAATCGTGTAATAATTATAAATATACTGTATGTATATCAGATGAGTTTTAGCCACCAATTCTTTTTTGCACTTGTTTGCAATACACTGAATCCCAATCCTATTTTCCCAGGCCTTTGTCCCTTCATGTATTCTTCTAGAATGTTTTGCAGGGATTTAGATTTCCTTTATATATGTTTGATGCCTGGATAATATATATACGATAGTACTTTCCTGTCTTTTTTTTTTTTTTTTAAGATTTTGTTTTGGGGAGAGAGAGTAGAGAGCACAAGCAGGGGGAGAAGCAGAAGAGGGAGAAGCTGATTCCCCACTGAGCAGGGAGCCTGATGCGGGACTGGATCCCAGGACCCCAAGATCGTGACCTGAGCCAAAGGCAGATGCTTAACTGACTGAGCCCCCCAGGTGCCCTGGTACTTTCCTGTCTTGCTTGCAAATACTCAAGATTTTATAGTTTTTGTTTGCATAACTTCTCACCCACATCTTCTCTTTTCTTCTCTGTGTTTTTTTTTTTTAAGATTTTATTTATTTATTCATGAAAGACAGAGAGAGAGAGAGAGAGGCAGAGGGAGAAGCAGGCTCCATACAGGGAGCCTGACGTGGGACTCGATCCCAGGTCTCCAGGATCATGCCCTGGGCCGAAGGCAGGCGCTAAACTGCTGAGCCACCCAGGGATTCCCTTCTGTGTGTGTTTTTTTTGGATTTTTTTTTTTTTTTTGGTTTTGTTTCTGTTTTTGTTTCCTGGTCTTCTGAAGTTACACATTCCATCAAATTCGGACAGTTTCCTCTTGAATTATTTGCACATTCAAAGACCGAAGACTAAAACATGGATAGACAGCAAGGCACCCCAATGTTCCAGAGTGAGGTGCTAAGTCACTTGCGTGTTATCGCTTCCAAGAGTATATAGTCAGATACTGGTTTTGTGACTCCAGATCTTGAAGGTATAACATGATTGATACTGAAAAGACTGGGAGAGGGAACTTTTTTTTTGGGGGGTGGGGGGAAGAAACGTTTGCAGGCCTGTGGGGGTATATCTCCATCTCATGTCCGATAAAAGGGTCTTCCACAGTCAGAATCCAGGGGTCTTTGAGCCACAGACACAAAGGAAAGATACTGTGTCAACCTATTTCCCAAACAGCAGGGGGAGGTAAGAAGGCTGTGTGAGGAATTTCCCTGGACTTATCAGAGCAAAGGGGTAAGCATTTCACCTGCAATATTTGTGCACCCTGATGGAGAAAACGCCACCCCGGGATGACTTAGAGGCATTTCATCTTAAGAAACTGCTTCTTGGGTCATGGTGAACCTGCAGAAATTATGAGAATGAGGAGGAAATCGGCAGCACGGAGGCACCAAATGCACATCTTGCATAAGAAATGCAGTCGGATATTCCTGGTGCAGAAATGTCTAGGAAAAACATTTGAGAGAGTCTTAGTTTTGAACATCTGCCAAGTAAAAAAGAACCCTGGATGGCAGATTACAATGACCCAGGTTAAAAAAAAAAAAAAAAAAAAAAAAAAAAGATACCTTCTTTGCTGCTTCTCTCTTCCCAGCCCCTCCTCTCCCCCATCAACACTGAAGAGTTTAGAAATCACATAAACACCAGACAAGAACATAGAGAAATGGAAGTTACCTGCCAATCCCCACACCCTCCTTCCCACAACAGACTAGAAGTTCAAAATATGTCAAAGGTGGCTGCGTCAAATTTGGAATTTTTTCCATCACACTTGTCTAGAAGCAGCGGACACATCAGCTCTTAACACACACGTGACTTCCGACTAACGGTAAGTAACCGGGACTTTCATTACTCCAGACCATCCAGAAAATTCAAAGGATCAATGCCAGGTAATATCCAATTTACCTGTTCCCTGTAGCAGTTTCGAACAAACATGAGGGACAGGGACAGAAATAAAACTGTTTTGTGCTGCACTCCAGAGTGTCACTTTTTTAAAGCATAGCTAGTCATTTACATGTGAATCCCTTGGGGGCCACCTACTGGGCCACATACCCCTGAGAACAAGTACCAGCTGCCCAGGCCATATGTCACCAAACCTTTAGGCCATGAAGGCTCGTCCCCAGCTCCTCCCAGAATTCATTCCTGAGCTTTCCTCACAACGTTTTGCCCCCCCAACCCCTGTAATTAGTAATCTCTGGATTATCTCATACTTTCCTTTTTCTCTTTCAGCCTTTTCAATACTTTCATCAACAGCTTCCTTTATTAAATGCTCTCTGAAAAAAAAAATAATAAAATAAATAAATAAATAAATAAATAAATGCTCTCTGTTTGAAATAACTAGCATTGCTTTTGGTTTCCTGACTGAGCCCTGCGAATATGCTAACTCTGGGTTACATATCATATATTAATATATTAATGCATATTCAAATATATTCATAATTTTTAAATGACTTCAGAATGAATATCAAAAATCAGTTTAACTCAAGTAAAGGAAACTGAAAGTCAAATTGAGCACATTCCTTAAAATAAACTGTAGAGTCAATATCAAAAAGTCAGCAATTGTATCAGCACTGCTAAGAACCATCCTAGCACATGTTTGTAATTACATGCGATTTGAGTTTTTCTTTCTTTTTACCTTCTCAACATAACTCTGACTTTGTTCAGCATAACATAACTGCTTTAAGACTGAAACCTACTTTTATCATAAGTAATAGAAAGGAAGTTCTTCCAAATTTCTCTAGTGGTTTCTATATATCACATATATATTGTAAAATATAATAATGGCCACTTGAAAGTACATCCTAGTAGCAGAAATAATGAGAAAATATTTAATATTACATCAAATAATCTTTTTAACACTAGAAACAAGGTTGATAAGCCAGTGTCTATCCTCATGCCTATTTGTAGGGCATCTAAATATGTCTCATTTCATAAGCTTCTCAATTACCAGCAACAGAACAAATTCAATACCCAAAGTGGAGGATCCTGAAGAGAAGAATGTTTGAGAGATTTGAAGGAAATGTATGTAATTTTGTGGAGACCTATCTACTAAGGTTTTGAAATAATATCTTAAAATGACATGGGTTGTCCTGGTAGATTTTGCCAGACTGTGAGAAAATATGATTTCATCCAATGTTGTAAATTCCTTTGGGAAATAAATGAAACCTGTTCGATCTGAAATAAGACACTTGAGAGGAAAGAAAAGTATCAGTAGAAAAGATAATGATCTAATAGGGAAAATAGAAAGATTCAGTGTTTGAAAAGAGAAAGATTAATGGAGAAAAAAAAAAAACCTGTATTTTTTGGGAGGGAAACTATAAAAAGTCATTTAATGTATATTCCAAGATGGCCAACACAAGCTGGTTAGGTAATTAGCCTTTGAAGAGTTGGCCTTTTTTTTTTTTTTTATAGTCATATAAAAAATATTGTGCGCCTTGTTAAAAAAGGAAATTTAGGGCAGCCAGGATAGCTCAGCGATTTAGCGCCACCTTCAGCCTAGGGCCTGATCCTGGAGACCCGGGATCGAGTCCCATGTCAGGCTCCCTACACGGAGCCTGCTTCTCCCTCTGCCTGTGTCTCTGCCTCTCTCTATGTGTGTGTCTCTCATGAATAAATAAATAAAATCTTAAAAAATCTAGTCTAACAAAAAACATATCCACCAATGGGCTTGTATTTTTTTTCCACATTCAGGTTTGCAAGATAATAAAAAATCTATACATATTCATCTTTGAGCATAGCACTGTCTATTAGCTAACCAGTTTTAGCAATACACTGCACAGAGTTTCTGACCACCATTAGTTTCTGACGTTGAGTTAGCTTTAAGCTTATTGGTTATTCTGACAAGTAGAGCCAGCTTGGAACCCAGTCCCTGGAAAGCATTTGAAGGATTTACTACCTGTCTGTCCAACACCTTTTCAATGGTAAGCGATCTGGGCACATACTTATTAATCCAAAGATCTAAAGACATTTTTTTTTTTTAAGTAAGCTCCACACCCAGCATGGAACCCAACAAGGAGCTTAACTTATGACCCTGAGATCAAGACCTGAGTTGAAATCAAGGATCATCAACAGTTGGATGCTTAACTGACTGAGCCACCCAGGCACTCCGCCAAAGACATCTTAATGCTTGGGGTCAAATGAGCAGAGGGGTCCCAGTGAAGACATGTTTTCAAAAATGCTATAAACAAGTCATCATTACACCCCTTCAGTGCTGTCACCCAGTCTTTGCTGCCTCTGGGAAACCTGTATTTCTAACTATCAAACAAGTCATTCAACCACATTGTTCATTCCTACATATATAACTATTAGCCTTAGTCCTACATAAATGCCCTATAACTGAACAAAAGGTAAAGTTTGAGAGAGAGTAAATATTGAAAATCTAGGAAAGTGAATTTGACACTTAAAGGATGAAATGATAAAAATTAAGTGTTTCAAAGATGCCTCAAGAAGAATAAAGCCAAGAGGACAAAGAACCGAAGTAAGTACATAAGTTTATAACTTTAAAATAATTTTCTTTTGGAAGAATATACAAAGAACAATAAGCTGCCTTCAGAAAGAGATGATTCTTGTATTCAATCACATTGGGTTTAGGTCACTGCAATCCTTCAAAATGATAAACCAATTATAGGTTCTAGGTTATAGTCAGATAAATGACCTGAAGCAACAGGCATCTATTTTAGAATAGATCAGAGCAGGTAAATGATTCAATTTAGTCAGCAATAAATGAAATCTTTAGTTGTTTAAAACTTTTAACCATTCAAGATGAAAACATTAAAAAGGAAAATAAGATATAAACCTTTTGAAACTATGAAAGAAAAATACTTCTGTACAAGCATTACAGAGTTCCACGTGTAGCATGCTTTATTGTACCAGGATAAAAACAGTTCAAATATGCCAGACACTAGAGAAAGGAAATATTAATTCAACATAAGGACATTTGCCAGAAAGAAACTCAATGTACAAAAGAAATGAATCCTAATAAAAATGGTCAGAAGGTCTACAATAAGTAACAAAGAAAAATATTGTGGGCAAAAATATCAGAATGCTATCTTACAGACTATCTGGGATGCAGTCTGTGACCTATAAACATCCATCCCCTATCATTTTCAAATAGGCAGAATGGTACACAGATTGTAAGAAAGATTAACCACCCTCCCACACTTACCATCAAAAAGCTCAGATTACTTTAAATTGAGCATTCTCATATTCCTGGCCTCTGCCCAAGTTCATTTTAAAGATTAGTTTTTGCAGTTCTCTCTCTCTCTTTTTCCATACCAGCAATCTGTTCTTAGCCTTTTAATATCTACTCAAGCATTTCAGCAAGCATTTCAAACACACAGAAGGATGAAATTTAATATTAATAAAATATCCAAAGTTAAACCCCCAGAACACAATTTCAGTATTTATCTCTGAGTATCTCTTGCAACCCAGTATGGAAGCACATAAAAATTGGAGCACATAAAAATCTGAAGAAAGGTCATTTTATTCTAATGAGTAATTATACTAGGTAATTGTATTTTCTAAATCACATCCAATCCATGATTTTAAATAACATATATTGATCAATAATTAAAGAAATTTTCACATTTTGATATAAAAGTTAATGATAGCTTGATGGCATTCATCATTCAAATATCAGTAAATATTAATTTCATAAAATTATCAGTAAACTACTAGAACTCAAAAATTAAAAACAGCTTTTCCAGTCTTTTATAATAATATGCGATGCTAACGTAAACTTCTTTTTGAAAGGCTGAGTTTGATCAGTACTTATGTAAATTCGCAAGGAATATTTCCGTTTTAAGCAATCATTTAATTCTTACGTATTAAAAACACAGAAAATACAGAAAATAAAATTTTCAACTGTAAAAATTTATATTTACTAGCCAGGGTTATTATTAATATCTTAATAAGTATCTGATTTATCCAATGACACTCAATAATTGTAATTTTTATTATATACCGGTGGTCATTAAGTCTTTATTTATACCCTCAGGTGGATGAAATGCTCTGTATAGAATATTGCACCAAATATGTAAACACTCTTCACTTGCACAGAAAGAAAATCCAATCTGCACAGCCAGCCACTCAAGGCCATATAAGCCACATACGAAGGAGCCTAAATGGATCAACTACTCCTTACTCCTTTGACTCTTGCTTTTGCCGTCTGGCTGTTCTACTCACCTGCAATGCCCTTCCCCATCTCTCCTCTTACGTGTTACTAAGTGTTGATAAGATAGCCACCCTATGCATTCTTGAGAACTTTCAGACACAAAATTCTTTTTTTAAGTTTTTTTTTTTAGATCTCCTTCTAGAAGTACTATGAACAGCACCGAATTCCCATAGGACCTTTTATTTGTTCTGACACTTATTACAATACAGAATGTTAGAGGTGAAGGAACTTTAGAGGTAATTTCATCCATGACACTTTTTTTTTTCTTTTTTGGCACATCAGAAAACTGAAGTCTATTAAACGAAAAGCTTAAGAGCATACCATTAAAGATAAAAAAAGACTGTATACCTTCTATTTGCTTGTCTCCTTTCCTACCTTGTTCTTTGAATAGACCTGCATGGAGTTCATCATTCCTTTAACTAGATAAGCTCCTTCAAGTTTCATATTTTCTTAATATATACTTACACAGCAACTTTTTTATAGAGGGCAAGCTTAAATAATTGATGAATGGGGTGGAATGGGAGGCGGGGTAGGCAGGAACAAGTCTAGATTCTACTCGGGAGTACACAATTCTCTAGGGACAGGATAAAGACTATTAATATTAAGATGCCCTTCTAGTCTTTTTCCCCAAACTGCAGTGGTTAATTCCATGACATTGTCAAAGTGAAAGCATATCCAGAAGGCTAGTTCTTTTCTGCTCTTACTATATTCTTCAGACAACCTGAAAAACCAAATTGAACAACTGAATAACCTTAAATGAACAAAGAAACACAAAACTATCTGGGAATAGGATGCTCCTGGCACCATCCCTATATCCCCTGCTCAAAATCACATAGACTGATTTTCCACTCTTATGATGGAGCCTGCAAAGTTAATCAGAAGTAGGCAAGAGAATTAAACATCATGAAGGAAATATATAGGATGATGAATTAGAAAATGATTTGGGGGCGCATTTTAGATAGAGTGGTATTTAAGATTTACGCAAGGAAGATACGTTTAAACTGAGAAAGGGAGATGACAACCAGCCTCAGGAAGAATCTGAGAAGTTTATTGCACTGAGGAAATAGTGCAAAGATATACTTACATGACCACATGTGATAGCTTGACCTATGGATCAGAAGTCAAATTTTTCCATGGTTTAAAATGAAACAACCATATACAGTATACAACAGAAAGTTGTTTTCACACATTTTTTTATTTGGAAGAAGAGCACCACTACACAGAGCATTTAGCCTCAAATTCATTCCTCTGTGTTCCCACCAGCAGTATGCACAAGGCTAATATGTGCATCCGCAGCCAGGAAGTTGGCTAACTTCAGATACGTCTGTTTCCCCCGCTGAAAGGTGAACTTTTTGTGGGTAAGAACCACCTTTAAACCATCCTGTATTCCAATTCTTAGCATATTCCAGGGCATTCATAAAAATTGAACTGGTGCTGAATTAAATTTTATTGTATTTCATAAATTGGACTAAAGTTCAGAATGATTTACAACAGCAAGTTTGAATGACCAAGGCAATATATACATCAGCCCCTGGCTAATAGGGAGAAAAGTACTTATATTTTTTTGCTACTACAACTGGTAAAAAGACTTTCTGTTATAAATAGCTGAGTGTTTTTGCACTGTTGTGGGAAAAATGGCTGCTAATATAAGATAAAAATGAATTTCAATTACATTATAATATTTGATTCTGTTCAAGTCCACACTGCTTTTCTAGACAAAGTAGTATTTTTATATTCTAAAAGGGGGAAATTCCAAAAAAAATTTTAAGCCATCAATGTTTTAAAATGAATTAATATATAGTATATAAAGTAAATTGCAACAATGTTAAAATTATATTGGGAAAAATGAATAATTCTTTAATAAACTAAATGCATTATAAATGATTGACTTGATATACATAATGCATTCACTGGTATTGAAAGATATTTCTATAATAATATATAATGAGCACCATTTAAATTGTTTTTAAATCTTAAGTTGGGAACAACAATTGCCATAAAATGGTATGGTCCATGCAATATCAAACGAAGGAATGAATAATTGATTTCGGTGGGACATTTCTCTGAAAATATGTTGTTGGGTCTATTAGTTGACTCATTCCAATCCCTTAAAGAACTGGGTAACTGTCTCAAATCGTTTCTCCACCTCGAGTCTAATAGACATGGAACAAGGAATGACGGGTTGTTGTCGTTGCTGTTTCTTATCCACGGGTGACTATTTCAGAGGGTCCACTTGTGTGATCATGGCAATGGAGTATCACTGGATATAGCCGTCAGTCCCCCAAACAGCTCTCAATAACCTGCCCCCTGGTAGCGGTACCCTGGACAGTTCCCTCCGTCACCGAATGAAACTGCTTGTTACCAGAGAGGTCAATCGGGGAGAGGACTACATGGGACTTGTAGGCTGGGCCACAAGTCACTCTGGCATCTACCTGGTGCTCTCATGAATGGTTTCCTCTGAAGACAGCTCGTGTCATGAGGCTACTTCCAGAGCAGTAAGAAGAGGTTCACATGCAGAAGAACTGAAGTCTCCTCCCAAGAGCCAGCACCATTTGCCAGTCACCTGAGTGCGGCATCTTGGAATCAGCTCCTTAAATACAATCAAACCATCAGGTCTGACCTTGAATAATGACAACCTCTGGTAGCCTACATTGGTTGACTGTGAAGCAACAGCCTGTGTTCATTTGACACAAAACTATTTTTCCTGGTTAAAAGAATGCAATAGAAGGGATCTGCTTTTGTTGTTGTCGTTCTTGATGCATGGACCCTCAAGACTCATTCAAAAATTCTTCTCGGCCTCCAATAACCCAAACGTTCACCCCATTAAACCACCTACTATCTGCAAAGTCATTTGTAATCTTTGCCTTTATATATGATGTTCCCAAGGCATTTTAAGCCCAACCCTTCTCTGAATGTTAATGTCTGCTCCTTGATACTTCAAATTTCATAGGATACTTAATTAGCGGGTAATATAGAGCAAAATTAGTGAGAGGAAGTCTGAGGTCAACGATTTTGATGAAGCATCTTACATTTGTCCATCATGAAAGTATACAACACAATCAAAATTACTGTCATGAGAGTAATTAATTGAGATGAGAGGAATGCATCTGTACTTAATCTGTTTTCCCCCCAAGATAGATATATTTGGTTTTATTTATTTATTTTTATTTATTTTTGTTTTTTTTAATTTTTTTGTTTGTTTTTTTTTGTTTGTTTAATTAATTAATTAATTTATTTATTTTGGTTTTAAATGTTACATTTACAAGCAAATTCAGAAACATTTGTTCTGTAGTGACCATGATGATGCTATGAACCCTGGAAAGAACCTGGCTCATTTGTGCTTTGAAGCAAAATTAAATACTGTCAGTGACTGTATCCAAAAAGCTGTTGACATTTCTATTATGATATCTTATTTTTATAGGATTGAAGAAGTTTGCCTATTTTCTAGAAACGCCCTCTTTGAAAATTATAAGGGCCACTGACATCTCAAAAGTGTGAAAAGTTTCTTTGCCAAGGAAAACTCAGCTTGGCAGAGGAGGCTTGGGAACTCGTAGCACAGACGGAGCACCTGTGAGGCTTGGCAACATCCGTGGCTTTGCTGCCTTGGTGAGGAAAGGAGCTCCACACAAGACCGTGACTCACTGATTCCTGAGTCGGAATACACTGACAATAAAAAACACTGCCAGAAATCCAGAGAGGATTTTTGTCTGCTGTCCTAAAAGTTTTCAACTTGATCAGAGCCAGGGTCTTGAATCACTGCCTTTTTAAGAAATATGTCAAGAAGACAAAAAGAGGATGTGAAGTTCATCGTCTCCTACATAGAAGTTTGCCAAGTTGCCAGAGCACATGTTCCAAACCCCTGATTGAACTTTGAGTAAAAAGTTCACGAGGAAGAAAGCTCATCTTCAGAATAATTTCACAGAGCTTCTTTGTGGCTTGACCGACCAGGCGGGTATTACTGGCCACAGAAATGAATAAGCTTTCTTCATGCAGGCCCTCGAGATGCTATTTTCCAGAGTGATGATAAATGTCAGGTTACCTTGTTCAGCCTCCTAATGAGGGAGAGAAGTTTAGAGGTAGCCAACTACGTGAATTTCCCATGTTATGAAAAAGCACTTCTTTAGGACTAAGTTAATAGTGACGAAACCTTGCTCCATCCTTCCAGGAACTATCTTTAGACTGCTGGAATCACCACAGAACTCTTGATTAATGGTTCTGCTGAAACGACTTTTAAATTGAGCACAGGCTAGAAAATTCTGACACTGACCTAAAAAAAAAAAAAAAAAAAAAAAAACAAAACCAGAAAAGCATTCGTGGTCTGATCCCAACAACGTGTTCACATGAATTCAAATGAAGAATCCTGGGGAACTCTTAGTCTTACAGAAAATAGCTAAAACCTAACATACAGAGCTGACTTACAGAAGCCCAGATTCCTTTTGGTATCACTGGTAAGGTTTGAAACATTTCCAATCAAAAGGAAGACAACCTCAATTTATGTCAAAGATGATGTGTGCATAACCACGTTTAAAAAAAAAATAACACATTGAAATTCTTATTCAAGCAGCTGCCTTATCAAGGAAATTAATTTTGAGCAGAGTTAAAGTTTAATTTATTTTTAATTTGCACAAGTTCTATTTCTCGCTCTTTTTTCCCTTATTTATAGAATTGGACCATTAACTTTTGCATAAAAATAGTGAGACATTTTGTGAAGAGTTTAATTTGGTATATGGATAAAATAGATGTGAATGCATTACATAAATTTTATGAACAGTTTTTGCATTTATGTTATATCTGCGTTTCTCCAGTGTAAGGCCCCTTTGGGCTTCAGCAGATTCTCCAAGGATGTGATGGCCGCACGGATTAGGAGCCGCGCTCCTCACCTCTTAGGCAGAGCTTTCTCTAAAGCGGGGCAAAGTCAGCATCGCCACCCTCCTTGTCCCACCACGCTCTTGCTCCTACTTTCTGCTCATCAGTTTTATGGCAGTTTTCTTTCTCATGTCACTAGATTGTGAAATATCACAATTATTCAGGACGGGAAGTATATATTCATGTTTGCACTCAGGACATATATTAGGAAGTCCTTGGAAATGACAGGAGCCTGCAAAATGTTTCATAAGTGAATAAATGCAAATAAACATGCCCTTTGTTTTGATTTCTCCCCCCAGGAGCCTGTGTTTGTAGGATAAATCATTTTTTCGTGGGAAGATATTTTCATCTCCATTGTTAGTAAAGGTAAGTGATCTGGTAACCAAGTAAGACCAATCCTATAGGAACAAATGGTATGTGACCATTTGATTTTACCCAATACCAAGTAAACAGTCACCTTGAAATTGCAAAAAAAAAAAAGTCTACTTAACACACTGTTTAAATTAGACTTAGTTGGCCATATAGAAAAAAAAACATAGTAATTAAACTCTTGCCAATTAAATTAAAAAATCTATACAGCATGACGATTTTTAAAAATCATCCTTTTAATTTTTCATATCACGTAAGTTGCACTTGGTTCTAGATACAAGTCACTTGATCCATTCTCTAAAATGTATTGCCAGAAACCATGATAAGGTAATTAACATTAAATTCAAAGGCTACATATCTCCAGCCAAATTCTTTCTATAATTAGCTAAATTACTCATATAACTTAAGAAAGCATGAGAAATGCTGAATTATTTAGATACTGCCCTTATTTTCAATCCCTACTTGCCCTTTAGAGACTTACCTAATATATCTAATTATAAACTAGTTTCATGTTTTGTATTTACAATAGAATTTCAATATCAGGAGATTTCAACTATCTCTAAAATTAACAGGAACATTTTTTCTATCTTAATTTTATTCGAAGATTTTTATACCTTACGCATATGAGAATTTCAACTAAATGTTTGTTGAACTTAATTTAATACTCCAAATATTCAGAATGAAACCATCTTTCCTGACAGAAAGCATTGTTCAAGCAATTAGAACAATATAAAGCCATAAGGTAAGATGATAAGGTCTAAACCCGCTGAAGTTAATTAGCTCTGGGGAATAATTTTAAAATAATAGGTACATTAGCTAGAGAAAATTACAGCGAAGTATCTTCTGTATAAAAAATAGAACATGTGGCAAAAATAAAACCGTAAAGAAAATGTCTTTTGTATCCTAGTGCAAAGTAAATCATCAGAGCCTTTTCGTATTGAACCAGAAACTCTTTGGTCTACAGGAAGCCCCTAAGAGGGTCCCTGTCCGTGAAGAGCTGACTGACCATCTGATTCTCTGGTTATTTACATCTACAGCGATATCATAACACTTTCCATCTGTTTGTGCTCTCTCTCTCTCTCTCTCTCTCTCCCCACCTCTTTTTTTCTTTTCCCTTTCTTTTTCTTTCTTTCTGTTTTTTTTTTTTTTTTTTTCTCTCTTAGAACCCTTTTAACCCTCAGTCTTAGACCACAAAGTCTGGAATATTTTATTATTCAATTTTGCCTGGTTCAATTCTACAAGCTAAGATGCATGATTTCAAACAACTAATTTCTGAAAATCAATTTTATTTTTAAAAATTGTCTCCAATACATCCAATTATACCTATAAACACCATGATTTTCTATTTACCACTAATTATCTATTTAATTTCTTTGATGACAGACTTATTTTGTAAAGTCAGTTTTCTGATCACCACAAGCAAAATAGTATTTCAGTAATTAATTTGCTATGGTATTTTATTTTCCACACATGTTGTCTATACAAATAAAATACCACTTTTTAGTATCTTGTCCTTTCTTTATCGGTACACAAAATAAAAATTTTCTCCTGAATATCTATATTTAAAAAAAAGAGAGTTCTCTCTCTACATTAGTAGGATGAAATTCTAATATAAATTTTGAGAAGTTATGATTTACAATTTTAGGAAAGACGAAAAATTACTAATTATCCCTAGAGATCAAAGAAACATTATCTCATCTGCAAATACATTTGATTTATGGAGGTTATAATAAATAATATTAACACATATGGCACTCCTCATCTTCAAAGACTTTTCCCAAATATTAAGTAATTACCAAGATGACACATTCAATAGGTGATATGTGGACCATGTGTTTTATTTTTTTTAAAACATGACAATGTGCTTATGCTAAACTCAGTACATATTTTTCATTGATGATACCAAATACTACAAATTTTTATCTCTACTGCTCATTGTGAATATCAGCTCAGGTTCACTAATATTATGAGAATATTTAACAAAGCTTAAAAGTTTACATTAAAGATTAAATTTACATTATCTTTGTCCTTAGTGAGACAGACCAAGGCTTTTGAACAAGGCATTTACAGTTAGTTTCAGTTAACACAGTGGAATGAAATTTTTTACCCCGTGCTAAGCAAATAATTACTTCTTTTACTGTTATCTCTACCTTCTCCACTGTGATTCTCAATGCTGATCGACTTGACCGATTCCAAAATTCTCTGCTGCTTAAATGTATTCTTCCCCTTGATTCTCTAGAGATAAAAATGTAGGTGTTTTTTTTTTTTAACTTTACTACAAAAAATGGTAGTAAAATGAAATATGGCTAAATATGCTGGTACACAGATTATGCTTTGGTTTCAACATTTAGAAACTCCAAACACCGTTTGTTGATTATTTTATTTGAAAAGAGTGTGCTATTCTATTCTTAAATATATTAAATGTTTATAGCAAAAATATAACAATGCAGAAAAATGAATACCGATTCAGATGTGTTTGGGAAAAATAAAATACAGTTTGGTTGCAATCATTCTGTGAAATGATTTGAATGCATATTTTTTTGCTTCTCCATTTAGTTCCTATTTATTATTCTCGCCACACTAGTAAGTTGGTAAGCTCTTTGAGAGATCTGAGTATGTATTATGTGGGATTTGAATCCCTCTCAGTTCCAAAAGAGTAATTATGTATAATGAGTCAATAATACTTTTTGATGTTCTGATTTAGCTAATAATCTACTACTCTTAAGGAGTTAATCAGATTTGTCTTTTTTTCTCTTTGTGGATCTTTCTTGGTTCAGGGGCGAGTCTGAGTGAAAAGAGAGACTTTAATTTTGCACATGCCCAAAAGAGAATGAGAAATTTATTTACTATTCATTTATTGAAAAAAAAAAATCTGGCAGTTCAAGGAGGGTTACTTTGCTAATGGCCACACAGAGGATCAAAAGATATTCTTGGCTGGGCTTGCGAAAGAAAAAGCTGAAAACAGCTTTTTCTTCAGAACCTTTCAGAGTTAGTATTGTCAGTGCCCTTCCAGAGTCTATGGTGAAAATTGAAATTAGAGTAATCTATCTAGTAAGTGAAGTTCTTGCCGGAATTACAGTGATTTACTTTAGAAGCTCATCGAAGTGATAAGAATATTATTGGATTCTAACTAAGTTACTATTTTAAGAAACAAATGTCCCCTTCTGCCTATTAATAATATTATTTTCACTGATCTATGTCCTTTGATTATATTTAAAATGTAGAACAGTAGCCAGTAATTCATTTTTATTGAATTAGTTCCTTTTCATTACACATAGCAGTGTTTTAAGTAAGAACTAATAGGATGTAAAAGTTAACTTTTGTTTTGAAGTCTATTTGAACCAAACTCTCTGTATTTGCCCACTTATATGTCCAACTAGTCATCAATTTCTATGCACTTGGCCTCTGAGCTATTTCTGTGGTTCCACACAGGTAAACCACACATGGATCCTTCCACGTCCACTACCTACCATTCCTGCAGCTGGATTCACTGCCAAGGCCCCCTGCACGGAGGCAGAGCCGGTTCCCTGTGCTTTGCACTCCCACAGCCCTTGGTACATACACACTTCCCACCTTGGCAATGTCACTCTTCTTTAAAGCCACCACCCTCCCCACTCCAACCTCAACCGCACCGCTTCCACTGCCGAGAGTTCATAAAAGTGTCCTATTAGTTCTCCAAATGCCTGGTATATGATATTATTTATTGGATGGCGGGATGAGTTGATGGGTAAAAAAATATATTACAAAAGTTACTTTGCCACAGTCTAAACTTCAGGAAGAAGGAATCCCTCGTTAAATTCTTGGCTACATAATTCACATAGAGTATAACTGGGAGATAATGAATTCAAATTTGATTTTTTTTTTTTAGGCATTCACTTAGTTTTCTACACGCTAGGTTGGTACCGAAATGGACTCTGTACCAGTCCAGGTGGCTGGATTCTCTAGAAATATTCAAATGCTCATATCTACCACAGTTTCACAGTTTTCTTAGGTCATGGTCTCAAGTAAGGAGCAGTTTCACAACGCACTTAGCTTAGGATTTCGTAGAAGACTAAAGAAAGGTTTTCTATTCTTCACTCCCTGGACACGAGGTATGGGTAGAAGCCTGTGCCCCGAGGAACATGAGGTATTGTCATAAGTTCTGCACAACTCTTGAGTAGAGCCCTCCTTCACCTCAATTTGCTCTCCCATAGTAAAACATCACAAAAAGTAGACTGCGTGCCTTAAACACCAGACATTCATATTCTCACCAGCTCTGAAGACTGGAAGTGCAAGATCAAAGTGCCAGCGGGTCGAGTACCTAGTGAGGGCCCTCTCCTTGTCTCACAGATGGCTGCCTTCCTACTAGCCCTCACGTGGCAAAGAGAAAGTGTGATCTCGGGTTTCTCCTCCTCCTCGCAAAAGGGCACACTCCCCAGCATATGAGGGCCCCACTCTTATAACCTCATCCAACCTCAATTACTTCCTAGAAGTCCTATCTCCAAATATAGTCACACTGGGGATTTGGGATTCGGGGTTTGGGGCTGTAACATACGAATTCTGTAGGGCACAGTTCAGTCCACAGCACATGCACAGGCTCTGATTTCCCCTCACATTTCTTTCCCTGATATTCCGTGGCTTGATTGCACACATCGGAACACAACTCACCAAGCAGGACACCCACTGAAGTTTCACACCATACATCTGCCTTTGGAGCTCAGGATCTGGGCTTTCCCCTCACATGCAACTTGGCTGCGCCCAATACAGGATGGATCGTCGCGTATACTAAGACTCAGTCTTGTAATGTGACAAGAAATGAAGGGATCATCGCCGATGGAGCCCACAAATGTTTCCACTCGTAAGTGCCAAAAGCAGAGGAGCTTGCCAAAGAGTAGCAGGAGAAGAACCTTCTTTATAATCTCTGACATTAGGACTCAAAGCGTGTTCTTCTGAGTTTCTATGATATCTGCCCTTTAATCTGGTTAAGAGCAAGTTGAAGGACTTGGGGGTTGTTGATTCTACCAAAGGTTGCTCGGGATTCAAATGGTTTCTAAATAAACATGGCAGTAAATTTTCTAATTTAACAGGGAGTTGGGATGAAAATTTTAAATGCAGTTTTATCTATGTCTGGTTTGTTTCAGGTGTTCCTTCTAAGTAATAATGATTAGGATTCGTGTTACCATCAATATCATCTTGTTGAGTGAGGCATCTCCTACAGTTGTCCTTTTAGTTTTGTGTTATTATGCAGACAGATGTTTCCTTTATGCAAGGTAAGCTTTACACTTTAGTGCTATTGCCTATCTATTGCTCTGAAAAAAAATCAATATGTATTTTAAATTACACATATAATTGTTTTGTGTTTTGGTGCCTAATTCCTCTCCTTGAAATGCATGAAAAGAATTAAAATGTTCAAATTGTTTCCTTTAATTCCTTTCATGCACATTCGTGGGGGGAATTAACCTCCACACTCTAAAACGATTGTATGTGTAATATTAAAAATGGAACATCTCATTTCCTTTTTATTTCTATTGTGGGGATTGTAAACACCAGAGGTATCTAATGAAGACCCTATTTTTACAACATCACAAAATGAAAAAGGCACATTGGAAATACAACCAGAAGCCGATCTTTTCAGATTGGTCCCAAGACCTACTGCAACACAATTTTTTTTTGTTTTGTTTTGTTTTACTTCCATTTTTCTTACTTCCTTTCTTTTACTTCTAACTTCAGTAATCGAATAGGGCAAAGTGTCAACAAATAGCTGCACTGAGGCTAGCATCTAGTTATAACCTGAGCCTTCTTTACTAGGGTCCTTGATTTCCTAGTGTTAAGCCTATGCATCTGAAGTCACTCAAGGGCAGCCCCAGTGGCTTAGCGGTTGGGCGCAGTCTTCGGCCCAGAGCAAGATCCTGAAGACCCGAGGTCGAGTCCCACGTCAGGCTCCCTGCATGGAGCCTGCTTCTCCCTCTGCCTGTGTCTCTGCCTCTCTCTCTGTGTGTGTGTGTGTGTGTGTGTGTGTGTGTGTCTCATGAATAAATGGATAAAGTTCTTTAAAAAAAATAAAGTCACACAATTCTGTCTACAGTTCAAGTCCACAATAAATGGTCTAATCATCCCTAACAGTGCAGATCTTCCATCTTTTTTTTTTCTTCCAGATCCTTCTTTGCAGACTCACAGAACATTTGTTCTTTGGGAGCCATGGGGGTAAAAGCTTCTTTGCCTTGACATATCAAGTTGTTGCTTAGCAGATCCAGAAATTTTCTTTTCTTTTTAAATATTTTATTTATTTATTCATGAGTGACACTCAGAGAGAGGCAGAGACACAGGCAGAGGGAGAAGCAGGCTCCATGCAGGGAGCCCGATGTGGAACTCCATCCTGGGTCTCCAGGACCACGCCCTGAGCCAAAGGCAGACACTCAATCACTGAGCCAGCCAGGGATCCCAGATCCAGAAATTTTCAAATGAAACCCTATTTATTCATTCCACCTTATAACTGTTCAAAATTTAAAATTATTTCTTTTCTTTAGCATTGCTGACTTTAGCTATCCAATATACGACCAACTATAAGCACACAGGTAACCTGGCCAGCATTTTTTTTTTTTTGAGGGGGGAGTAATATACAGATTTTAATAGACGATTTGAATGATGGTGTGTGTGTGTGTGTGTGTGTGCATGCACGTGTGCAACAAAGTGAAACAGTACTTTCCTCCCTTTCGTTTGGTTTTGCTCATATATTGGGCAAAATTCTCAACTTTACTGCAGATTGAACTATCCATGAATATTCATTCCACAAACATGTTATAATGATTATAAAATCAAATACTTTTTAGTAAACTTATAAACCATGCATGTTAAATCTTAACTCACATTTTTACTAAAAGCTAGTTTACAAACATAAAACAAACAGCAAAAATCACATTCGGAAAACAAAATGTTCCCTCTTGACTTGTAATCTTTGCTTCACACATAAGACCGGTGCCTTTCCGTAACAGTCCCTGAAACATTTAGATTTCAACATGATTTAGACTGAAACTCAGGCTTTAAAGAATCCATCTTGTAGTCCTCTGACAAAGTAATTGGCTGGAAAAATTATAATAAAATTTTCATAAAGTTCATATTCATGAAGTGGCAAAAATTGCTTTTAGGAAATTATGATATTAATAATTTACACTCATGTCAATAGCACTTCCAAAATAACTCAAACTCTCTACCTTGAAAATTATGGGCTTACTTTGATTTTTCTCCCACATACAGACAGTTAAATATGCTGAGACACATTGAGATCTAGATACAGATTATTCATTTAAGAAGATAGCTCCATGTTTAATTAGAGATTTATCATCTTAACTAGCCGTACTATTGCTCTGAATTAGTTTTCCAGGGTTTGCAGAATTAAAGATGGTAAAAATTGATGAACCTTAGCTGTATTTTCCCCCGAAGGGTACAAACTTTTATTACATTTCAGATGCAAAACACAATTAGCCTCTAACCTAACCATGTTAATCTCCTTGAGTTAAGCTTATGTGTTTCTGCTTGTCTAGAAACTTTTAATGAAAGATCTATGTCTTTACAGCCGGTTTTAATAACCTCTTTATTTGCATCTCTGCCCTTGTTTAGAGGAGGAGTTAATACAATAAGCTCTGGGATTACAGAACACTCTTTTCAAATTGAGGGTAAATAAAACTCGGTGACATTCAGTTGGAGCAGCACTCAGCAGGAAATGGACATCAACAATAAACAGCATTCAAGTTTCAAAAGTTTCCATGTAATTAGGTAAGATGGATACCTTAGTGCCATCCGTTATGTTATATTCTCCAAACTCCATTCTCTTGGCCATTAAGTAGGACCATTTTGACAAGACTGGGGTATCTGTGTGTGCGTGTGTGTTTAATGATTTACGTTATAGGTAAATACTTGTTTAAGGAGAGATTTTTTTTTTTTTTTTTTTTTTTTTTGTCAGAAACAGAACTGTTGAAACTTTCCTTCATGGTTTCCATAGCACAGTCTCAAATGTTCACCTACTCCCAAACTGTATTTTCTGCAGCACAGAGGCTTTGATGGGGTAAATGTGCCGAGTCCCTAAGTAAGAAATAAATGGTCATTTCTGAATTTCCTCACTCTGGGCTTAAACCAACGACATAGCTACATCCTTACCCCTAATACAATGTTGGATGACTATTGTGGGCACTCTAGTTTTATATGGCAGAAAGGGCCTACGTCAATAAAATAAATAAATAAAGGAAAGAAAAGGAAAATCATGCATTTACAGATGGACGACAGAGGTGAACAAATGTCTTCTGTGGTCCAGGATTATCCAAAATATAGAAACACAATAACCTGATTAAGCTCTCACTGTACCAATGGTTGAGCCCAGTGTCATCTGTTTCATTACCAACAGTGTGCAATTATTTCCTCAAGATGAAATGGAGACATTGTGTCCCAAAATTACATTTTAAAATGCATCTATTGAAAACAAGTGGATTTATTTGGGTATCTAGTGGGAATTTTTCAAAAAATATCACATATAAAATCGTGAAACATAGACTCATAATGCTATTCTCTGACCATAGCATCATTTCTCTGTGGTCACTTAACAACGAGACCTTAATAGACAGAGGTTGTATCTAACCCATCTCCTGCACTTAGCATGGATTCTAACATATGAAGACAATCCATAAACACTTACGGAATGTGGATTGACTATGTGATTGAATCAGCAGACTTTTACCAACCCACCGACACTTAGCTAGAATAAGGAGGAAGGGAAAATAAATTCTAAAAGCTCAATTTTCATAAATGGTCTGCACAGAAATTTTCAACCTTATCCAAGTAACTTACATAGAATTGTTTATATTATTGATGTAAATTTTCTTGCCTCACGGAGATTCTTAATGTTCTTCAGTCAATACAATCCTATCCTATGAAGCAGGAGCTGAACCGCAAGCAAGGTCTACCTTCTTGAGTTCTTTCCACAGATTACTTCACGGTTCTTATAATGGACTCTGCCTGCAGTGTCGTCCTAGCCCAATCCCCAACTGCAGGCTGTTTCCCACATCTCTATTGGAGGTAATTTTCAGCAACACGATGTTATCTTCGCCTTTCCCTAATGACACTTTCCAAAGAGCTAGCATTTCATCGCCTCAGGAATAAAGTCCGAGCTACTCAGCACATCATTCAAGATCTCCTCCAAATGGGTCCCAACTTTATCTGCTGGAAGTGCAACTCTAAACAAAGTATAATTACTGTCTGCCTATTAGGATATTCCCAAGAATTAGAAATTTATCTCTCAGCCTTTATTTTGGGTCTTCCGTCTACAAAATGTTTTCCGATTTTCAATCCTCTATATTCAATTGGCAAGCCCAGTTCTAATATCACCCATTCTTTGAAGCCTTCTAGAACCCTCCAGGCATCATTAAATACTTCCTGTTCTGTCTTGCACCATAATGTTTGGTTTGTATTTCTAAGATAGCACCTACCACATCCGATATTAGTAATATTTATTAGGTGCTGTATCTTGCACTTCATGTATTTTATGCCTCTCCTTCTTTTGAAAGGAAAAAGACTCTCCTTGTTCACCTTAAACTCCTGGCTTCTACAATCGTGCGCAGATGCAGAAGGAGTTCAATAAATATAAATAGAGCATGAAATAAAGTGGTTACGAAGGACTTTGGGGAAACACGTATTTTGCCTAGTGACTCGAATGATGAACTCCCAGCAGACATGTGTAACCTCCTGTAGTCTCTTCCTCCCCGTGTCACAGAGCGGGGCTCACACCACACGTCTCAGTAGTCTCCCGCTAGCAAGTAGCTTTCCGACCGTAAGCAAACACAGGGTAACTGGTTCTCCATTACCTGGGACAGGAAAGGACCTGTCAACTGAGTGGACCACAGTGGTCTCTGCCGGTCAAACCCCAGGTAGGTGTGTTTCACCAAGACAGAACATTTTTATCAAGATAACCTCTTGCACTGAAGAGAAACCTGCCCATGGAGTCTCATTAATCAATTTAGCCACCTTCAGAGAGACTTTGCCTCCAACTCCATCCTCCTTTCTCTGTCCGAAGGACACACATTAGTATATAAGCTGAGTGTAACTAGGAATCAACAGTACTAAAAAGTGGGAGGAAAGGCAAAGAAGGATGTTATTTCTATATGTTGTACTTTCTTTTTTTCCTTTCTTTTATATGTTGTACTTTTAAAGGTGCATTTATTTTGGAAATGTAGACTAGATCAGGATACAGTATTTCTTTTGAAACAAAATAAGCTTTGTTCACTCCCAAATTATTCCTGAGTCTAGATCAGTAGACATCATTTATACGATAAATCTGTAAGTTTTGACACTAAATACTCTCCTTGGATTATCTATTATCCTAAGGAACTAAAAGGCACCGTTTTTTACATGCATAGTCTCTAATCTTCCAAAATGCTCTAGTAGAGAACATAAAGATTCTGGGACTCACAGTATTTAATCGACTTGTCCTAGGTCATTCCCGGTAAATGACAGAACCAGAACCTGAACCCAAAGCCACTTTTATTCCAGCACAGTATGAATCTAGGGCATGGTTTCTATTATAAGTATGCAGATTTAAATAAGTAGATTAAACATTTCAGCTGCTCATAAAACTACCTTATGTGCCCTAAAAGTAGTATCCTGGGGGCAACCCACCATGTGCATATGTGCACAACTGGAAGCATGGCTGTTAGCCTTCAGTGCAGCGACCACCTGCAAAGCTAATACTTCAGCACTGAGTACCTGGCTACGTGCTCCTCTTACGACACACAGACTCCAACAGGCAGCCTGCCACGTGTTAGATTTAACGTAGTTTTTTGACAGCCACCACCGTATAAAATGATGCCGAGAGATGAGATGGTGTTACAGGCTCCATTTCAGCTTAAAGAACAATTCAAGTGATGCATTTCAGACATTTTCCTATATGGAAGCCAAAAAAAAAAAAAAAAAAAAAGAAATGCTAAAAGGTAAAAAGAAGATGACACCATGGACGATGACGAAGATGAAGAAGGAAATTCCTTCCTTCTTGCATTTGTTTTACTCAAAATTGTGCAGGCCAAGAGGAACGGGCTTTAAGTCGGATGCTCAGAAGTGATGGGCAATTGAATCTGTGTCATTCATTTTATAGAAAGAAGCAGCCTTTATCTCAAATCATATTGCCTTGCCAGTCTCTCAAAAAAAAAAAATTCACTTCACCTTTTTCTCTTCAGTTATTAAAAATAAGCCCTCCAAATACAGAAACCAGACACAGTTACCTAAAGAAAAGAAACCCTCTAATCCTCTCTCCAGGCATGTAGAGGAGCTGAGGCTCCTTTACCTTCACAGCTTTGTTAGAGCCCCAATAACTGAAGCAAGATAAACTCTGACTGAACAAGCAATATGTTGATAGTGTCTGTGCAAAAGCTCCCGCGGTTCGGCCAGCTGGGATCAAACTATAGCACACTGGCCCTGAGCACCACGGCTTCCATTATGCTGGCCTCATTCTTTCATCGGCAGTGTCCAAATACAGTCATTCTTGTCAATTTATGATGCATTTAGTTTAAATTTCTGCAGAGAATGGGCTTTTAATGGGATCTGTGTTTCCAAAGAATATGCTTTACAAAAAAAAAAAAAGCAAAATGTAAAGCTGCGTCTCTTAATCATGTGGGATGAGAATCATCATCATTATTTTTATGGCCACTAACCCTAATATCTGACATTTAAATTGTTCTTTCAACATTGCAAAGAACTTTCATATCTTGCATCTTGCTTATTCCCACAGAAACCTTATGAGATAGAAGCCTGTTTTCTTGTTTCCTTTCGATCAATGAGGGAAGTAAGAAACAGAGTGCACATCACTTGGCCTAGGGTCATGACTCTTACTTGCAGCTTCTGAATTATAAATTACTGCCGAGCCCAGGTCCTATTTTATTATGTCATGATGATGATGATGATGATGATGACAAAGCTGCATATCTAACTGTAGATTCAATATCAAATGTCAACATCCTGAATAAAACAAATTCCAAGCATCCCAAGATAAACTCTGTTTTTTGGTGTGTGTGTGTGTGTGCGTGTATATATATATATATATATATATATATATATATTTATTTACGTATATATTATGTATATATGTATAGATACATATTCATCTGTGTATTTTCATACGCATATACAATGATAACAAGCATACAAGTAAGTATACAAGGCTATAAGCTACTTATCCAATTTTTTAACAGGATATCTTCATATATGCATTTTGCAACTTGCCTTGTTACCTTCGGAGGATAAATGACAAGATATGTAACTTCTGAGTTGAAGAAATGGGCACGGTCCTAAGGAATCTAATAAGGCTACTGACCTGCCATTACATCACCCAGTTCTTCCTTAAAATCTTGTATTCTCTTGCAGGGCTTTCCTCTACTGCACCTGTCATTTAAGGAACGACTCTAAATGGGATGACTTTGATCTATTTTATCGGAATACAGTAGCTACTTAGGCATTTCTTTCCCACAGATTTAGACATGAAACACCGGCACCGCTCAGTATCTACCCAAACTTCAAACAAACAAACAAACAACATCACTCCACAGAGACTGCTTTGGGAGCTGAGCACCTTCTCCATTTGCCTACTCAAAACTGCCCCTGGAAGTAGAAGGAAAGCAAATCACAGCAGTGGCAGTTGGGGAGATTAGGGCTATTTTTCAGTTTGGCTGAGTTAAAAAAATAATAAGTATGAAACAGACACTTAGTAAACAGTTACGTTAAAGGGTGTTCACTATTACACTCATAAAAGCAATAATTCTTATTTCGTGCCAAGCAATGCTCTAAATACTTAAGTCTACGTTGCTGCATGTGACGTTCACAACACCCCTATGAAGTGCTATTTTTAATACAAAAATATAAACCAAGGCAGCCTGACACCAGTCCATACACCCCACCAACTTGCAATTAAAAACATTTTTAGAATTTTAGAATTTCCCTTTACTTAAAAAAAGAGTATTCTTCTAAATATTCGAAGTATACAGAAAAATATACTCAATAATCGAAATTTCTAATACTTGTAAGGCATTCACTATTTGCCTGGAGTTTTGCTTTTAAAGCATTTAGATCAATTCCATACATAAATAGGTGTAAGAGGTGTAACGTTCCCCATGGTCTCTTAGCCAACAAGTGTCGAGCTGGGATATACATCCAGGCAGCCTGGCCCAGCTCAAAGGGCTTAGCTACTAAACTACACTACTTACTGATATTCATCACATTGTAAATATTTCCTACTAGAAAATAATTGTGCAAAACATGACCTAAATACACATAATCAATCTAATACCCATAGAGGCTACAACTGAAACCAAATCTGAACTTTTAGGGTCACAAGAGAAAGAATATATAATGACCATTACACACTGAATTGTTTCTCTTCAAAATTCACAGGTTGAGGGGCACCTGGGGGTTCAGCTGGTTAAGTGTATAACTCTTGGTTTCAGTTCAGGTCATGATCCCAGGTCATGAGACTGAGCCCCGAGGTGGGCACCCCACTCGGTGGGGAGTCTGCTGGAGATTCCCTTTTTCCCTCGCCCCCTCACTTTGCTCTTTCTCGAAAAAAAAAAATATATATATATAATAAATATATCTTTTAAAAAAATTTCACAGGTTGACGTCCTATCCCTCAATGTGACTGTATTTCCAAATTGGGCCTTTAAGAAGGTAACTGAGGTTAAATGAGGTTGTAAGGGTGGAGCTCTAATCCCATTGGACCACTGACCTTATAAGAAGAGAGAGACACCAGGGGCATGAGTGTGTAGAGGAAAGGCCATGTGAGGACACAGCGGGAAGGAAGCCACCTACAAGCCAAAGATAGGCCTCAGGAGAAACCAGCTCTGCTGGAACCTGAATCTTGGGTTTCCAGCCTCCAGAACTGTGAGAAACTAACTTCTGTCATTTAAGCCACGTAGTCTAGAGCATTTGGTTATGGCAGCCCTAGTAGACTAAGACATTGGCCAACTCACATATCAATTTGGCAACGAAATAACAGTTAAGGTACGAGAGAGGAGCTCTAAGAAATAATTTCAAAAACTAGTTAGGGTGCTAGTGAACCATTTCCAGAGCAGGAGAGGATACATTTTAGTTCCCCCCACCCCACCCCCCAAAAAAAACATTTTAAGTTTTTGCCATAAATTCTCAGTATGATCACACATGCATCCGTTTGTCTTACTCTGATTTCGGGAGCTATATTGCACCTGGTTAAAACAGGAAAGAACTACTTTTCTAGTTGTAGCAACATTTGGTGACAAAATAGCAAGTTCTGCAAACACGGGAGAGATGGATTTGATTTGTAAACCAAATTATATACCTTTTAATTTTAAGATCCCAACTCAACTCATGAATCTTTCATGCTTCGTAATACCCTGTACGTTAGAGATTTAAATTTTGTTGTGGTGTAACAGTGTCTGTATATGTTCAATTTCCATTACTCTTAATGAGTGTTCTGCTCAAACTGGTTTGTAAAAAGTTCACGGTGTGAAATGCATTTTGATTTTATGTAAAGATGAGATTCATCTTGTCATACCTCAAGCACCAAACAGAAGATAAAATGTGTACTTTAACGCCATAACCATTTCTTACTACAAAAAGAAATTGACTAGATGTCTACTCCAATTTTAGGAAGTACAACTTACTCAATTTATAAAACTTTGAAGTTAAGGTGCTATAATTTACAGACAATTTACTTGCGCTAAATCCTGCTTCAACTATAGTTTTACACTGAATGATTCTCCTAATCTATGCTCTAGCTCGTCAATTGTGTTGTCCACCACAATAAGAAATATAGTCAGCGGAGCATCATAATAATCAGCTTTGTGGATTTTAAATAGACATGATGTTCTGGGAAAAAAAAAAAAACAAAAAACAACTCCTTAAAATATATCATTTGAATTAAAGCGTTTAGCAGATTTTTTTTTCTACTTAAGACATGGGAAGAAATAGCTGTTGTCTATTTTCAAATTTAGCTGAACTGAGTACGATAGCTATTGTTATTGAAGACTATAACTGTCGTAAAGTATTTGATGAACACTTTCCAACCAGAAGGCATCAAAGTATTGTTCCTTCATATCTGATGCATTATGCTGTGAAATCCTTACTGGCAAGTATAGGAAAACCAGTACTACAAGAGGGGGTCATCCCTTTTTAGTAATATCACAAAGTGCAATTAGCAGTTGACTAATTATTGTTTTATACTTCACCTTATGTGGATGGACAAATGGATGCATAAGAGAATGGAAGAATGGATAGTTCGTGAATTTTAGCACGTACACCTTCTACCCTAGGGTTTTCAAAAGGTTGCATAAGGCAACACAACTTCTTAAAGTAAATAACCATATATAATATGAAGCTATTTTAAGAGACTAGCAGTATAAGTAGACTAAAGATATTTTATCTGCATTGATAACTATTAATAGTTATTGTTAATGATTATGCAATAATCTTATTAAATGGCTCATCTCCAAACACCAGCTTGGGATTATATTTAAGGAATTTGTTAAATATAAGCATATATTGTGTGTGAAATATTTAGTTATTTAAATTGAATGAAACAGATATTTCCCTTTAATATTGTATCTGCTTGACAGGAAGAAAAATCAAA
The DNA here is from genome assembly GCF_048164855.1 of Canis lupus baileyi. Taxonomy (NCBI): domain Eukaryota; kingdom Metazoa; phylum Chordata; class Mammalia; order Carnivora; family Canidae; genus Canis; species Canis lupus. Next base: position 3,566,483 of record NC_132845.1, read on the forward strand.
GACATATTAATCCAGGAATATGTAGGTCAATTAATTATTGGAAAAATGATTTTTTTAGGGAAATCATAGTTTCTGATTAATATCCTGGTTAATAAAGAAACCTCCAGGTTTTAGTCAGTAACCACCTAAAATAATTTTCTTATATCCACTTAAATGTCTAAACTATTTATGTCTAAGAAGGAATCTTGATCAAGATGGTTTATATCATATTGTGTCTACATGTCCTAAGTCTTCAGTTACCTGCCCCAAGAGTATCCGTCTGTCTCTTTGTCTCCCTCCTGCCTCCCACATCCCGCCCGCCCCGTCTTTCTGTCTTCCTTTTTTTTTCTTTTATTTTTCTATTCCCTACTCCTTCCAAGAATTTCCTACTGAAATAACATTCTATAGGGCAAGGAGAATAGTATCCTATTAAAATAAATCCATTTTGTATCTATAATTGAGCCCTGTTGTGTTAACACTGCAACTGTTCTACAAAGGCCTTTTGAACACTCCACCAATCATACATGCAGAATACCTGCGGCACGTTAATGATCTAGTCTTTCCAGAATTGCATGATCTGTTTGTTACCCGGCAGTTTTGATAACGCCATTCTTTCTTTACAGGATTCCAAAACCCAGAAGATAATTTCAAATATTTACCTTTATATTTTAGTTCTTTTAAAATAGGTTGTATTAATTTTTCATATGGCCACATACGGTTCTTATTAATGAGGTAATGATTTATTTATGTCATAATCTATAACCCAGGAAAATTAACAGTGGACTTCACATTAGAGGGGTAACACTAAGATCAATTCCATGGAAAACAAAAATTTATTTAGGTTTAAAAATGTATATTGTAAAATTCCATGAACTTTAGAAAGCTGATCTTTAGATTACAGAAATTTTTTTTAAAGTGTACAAAGGAAAGTAGATTGGTTGCATTAATTAAATTGGCTTCAAACTTTCTAGAGATCTCTGTTTTTTTTTTTTAAACTCATAGTTTGATGTTGTTTCCCTTGCACTTGCAAAATTGAAATTTCTCTCCTAATGGCTATGTTTCTTGAACTTGTTCTCTATCTTCCCCAAAGAATCATAAGATTCTCATTTGAAGCTGTGTGGATATTAGATATCAGTGGTGACTTGGTCAAGCAAGTTTTTATATTTAGTAATGCAATTTCCTCTGTTTCAATTTTATTGCTTCATGTAGCAAAAGTTTTGGATATAATAAAAAACAGAGAGACCTGTAGGAAGTAATAAAAATGCATGGATTCTAAAATCATCTAAATATTTAAATAAAAATACTAAAATATGAGGTATTTTATATTAAGTTCTCTAGCAGTATAACATTAAAGCCTAGACTAATGCACAGATGTGAACCACTGGTATTCGTAATCCTGGACCCTACCAAAACATCAAGGACAATACATATCGTACAAACCCATCCAACTAAACTTTGATCCTTAACTTTGTTTTCTGCTATCTACTAAAACTGTTAAACAAAAATATGATAAATTTTATAGAATAGGAGTTAGCATATGGAAAAATCAAGATCTCTCAACAAGAGTTGTTCTTTTGGCCCACTTTTCAGCATCCCCATTAGAGTTTGTCTGTATGCACATGCTGCCCATGATGATCCTTATGAAGTCTCCTTCTTCATCAAGTCAAGAACTGAGTGCCACTCTTAACTCTCCTTTCTATCTCATCCCACTTTTGCACTGTGTCAGATTATTCTCTTATTTCATTTAAATATGCCCCCGAAGTACCCTTCAAGAAGTTCCTTTCCTACCCACAATTACTTCCCTTGTTGGAAACCTGAACCTTCTTTCGACAACCAGTGTTTTAAAAGGTCTCCTTGACATTATCATCCTCACTCTCTAGTTTTACTACCACCATCTTCCACCGAGCTATGAGCTTTCTGAAACAAATTTAAATATCATGCTCTCTTGCTTACAAAACTTGTGATGGCCCCTGCGGATTTTAGAATAAAGTCCAAACTCTTTATATTCTTGCCAATTCCTCCCAAGAACCGTTAGAGCAAACCCCTTCCTAAGAATATATTCTGCTTTTACTAACCTTGGTTACTCAGCATTGATAGAGTTCCTTCCTTCCATCCACAGCAAATTCCTATTTTTCCCCTAAGTCCGGTTCTAATACAATCCCCTTATTTATAATAAACCCCAACAAACCAGTCTGAGTTTATTATATTTTTTTAAAATCACACTGAATTGTGTTTTTGCATATCCCTCAAATATACCTTTACTATACTGCTTTGTAGGTAGAATAAATGAACTCCATCCCGTATGTCTGAATACTTTGAAGACCAGAACTGTCATAATCGTCACTGAATTTCCAATACCTAGAATAGTGGCTGAAACATAGAAGATTAGATAAGAAATGATTTATTGTGCTAAGATACAGCTGTTAAAATATTTATGTTAATAAAATAGTCTTTAAAAATGACAAAATATACTGGGACGCCTGGGAGGCTCAGCGGTTGAGTGTCTGCCTTTGCCTCAGGGTGTGATCCTGGGGTCCTGGGATCGAGTCCCATATCGGGCTCCCTGCTTCTCTGTCTGTCTATGTCTCTGCCTCTCTCTGTGTGTCTCTCATAAGTAAATAGATAAAATCTTTTAAAAAAAGACAAAATATGCAATTTACAAGTAAGGTTTATTTGCACACAGACCTGCATCAATCATTTGGGAGAACAATTTCACAAATAAAATTCTAGAGATAAAACTACATTCCTTTGCGTATAATCTTTGCCTCAGAATAAAATGTGAGAACGAATAATGGATTTGATGTAGCCTATAAAAGCACTGAATTCAGGCCTTCTGGATAAAACAAAGACTGAGCATCTTAACATGATGTTTTTAACCTGAGTACTTTACCCATCACATTCTCAAATGCATCAATCTGGGCTCCTTTGTTGGCGCTTTCTGTCCACTAACTTATGGAAAGAGAATCACCTTTGTGCGGCTAATAGCACAACCTGCCGGGATAGCCTCATTCAAATATTACTAAATAACTGGCGGGTTCTACCTCTACATACAGACAATAATCACAAAATATGTCCACCTTGTGTTATATGCCCCTCGGTGAAGAAAAATCTTTACATACTTCATTTGTAAATTTTAGATCAGCTTGCTGTCCAAGCAGGGCTCCCCACGGAACAGACTCCTAAATGGAGATCTGAAAGCAGGATATTTAGTAGGGAACGCTCTTGGTACTAAACACATAGGAGTGGGAGGAAAGATTGACCATAGGGAAATTTTGAGCAGTGATACAATCTAAACAAAGACCTCAGCCAACCCCATGAAGAACTCTGATGACATCATAGTTATAGTTGATGGCTTCATAGTTATTCCCTTCATACTTATTTCCACTTGGGTCAAAGGCACCAGGACATTATAGGTCCTGTGATGATCAATCACAGGATGCAGACTACCACAGAACAATGCCTGACTTTGAACAAGGCAGCTTTCTTTAATGGGCCATATTTTATTTTATTTTATTTTATTTTATTTTATTTTATTTTATTTTATTTATTTTATATTTTATTTTTATTTTTTTTATTTTTATTTATTTATTTTTTTGATGGTCCATATTTTAACAGCATTCCAAGGAATGAGAGGAATAACTATTATTCCCTAAAATTACATGGGTTGTATATCAACCACAGTTACTAAATTTTGATTTGTTATATGCTGGGACTATGTTGCCCATTGTCTGTCTATCTATCTATCTATCTATCTATCTACCTTAAACTAGTCAAGTGAGATAAAGAGAAGTCTATAGCTTAAAAAGTTAGCAATATTATAATAACTTTGTAATTACTACAAGTGATACATGATTTTTTAAATTTATTTTATTACTTTTTACAAATACATTTTTATTTTATTCTTACTGTGTTTCCAGCTTCATTTTAGATAATACTGAACTAGGGATGGATCTTGAGATTAATGTTTGAGCTTTAGTTGCAGGGCTGGCTTATGGTGACAGCTTTTTAAAAAATTTTTTAAAAATATTTTATTTATTTATGATAGAGAGAGAGAGAGAGGCAGAGACACGGGCAGAGGAAGAGACAGGCTCCATGCCTGGAGCCCAACGTGGGACTCGATCCTGGGGCTCCAGGATCAGGCCCTGAGCCGAAGGCAGGCGCTAAACCGCTGAGCCACCCAGGGATCCCCCCCTTTTTTTAAAGTAAACTATATCCCCAGCATGGGGTTCAACCTCATGACCCTGAGATCAAGAGTCCATGCTCTACCAAATGAGCCAGCCACATGTCCCCAAGTGATATACAAACAATTTGATATATAAACTTAAAAGAGCATTTAAGGGGGGATAGACAAAGTAGGCAGAGGGGCTTAAGAGGTACAAACTTTCAGTTATAAAATAAGTCATGGGGATATAATGTACAGCATAGGGGATATAGCCAATAATATTGTAATAGCTTTGTATGGTGACAGACAGTAACTATACTTATCGGGGGATCATTTCATAATGTATAAAAATATTGAATCACTATGATATACACCTGAAATTAAAAGAATATTGTATATCAATTACAGAAAGCAGAAAGAAAGGAGGGAGGGAAGGAAGGAATTGTTTTGTTCACTTTTACTGCTGAATAATATTCCATACATGAACCACAGTTCATTTACTCACTCTCCCAATCTGGTTTGCTTCCAACTTTTGGTGATTCTGAATAAAGCTGCTACCAATGCGCTTGTATAGCTGTTTGTGTGAATGTAAGTTTTCATTTCTCTAAGGTAAATATCCAGGAGTGGGACTGCTGGGTCATGGAGGTTTTAATTTGCACTTATCCCAGGGCTAATGATGTGGAACATCTCTGCATGTGCTTATTTGCCATCTGTATATCCTCTTGGATGGAGTGTCTATTTAACTCTTTTGCCCATTTAAAATTACGTTGTTTTCTTGCTGTTGAGTTTTTTAAAGAATTTTTTATGTATTCTTGATAAAGGTCTTTTGCCAAATATGTGATTTTTAAATATTCCCTCTCAGCCTATAACTTGTCTTTTCATTCTCTTAACAGATACTGTTAATAAATTAATAAAGTAAAAAAAAAATAAAACATTTAAGAGACTGTCCAAGGTGGTGAAATAGGAAGATCTTGAACTCACCTCCTCCCATGAGTCAGCCAAATCTACAGGTTTTTGTGGAACAACCCTCCATTGAAAAAGATTTGAAAACTAGATGAACAGCTTCTTCACATCAGCAAAGGAGAAAAAGACCACACTGAGGTGGGTAGGAGAAGCAGAGGTGTGGTCTCACCAAAAACCTCACCACAGGTGCAGCAACCCACAATCAGAAGGGATCTCACAAGCTCCTCCCTGGAGAGCAAAGAGTTTGTACCACACATTAGGCATCCCAACTCCTAAGATCTACACCAGAGACATACCCTCAAAACATCTGATTTTGAAAACCACATCAGAGTTTGTGTCCACAATACCCAGAGAGCTGTAATGAACTAAGAAACACTCCTGAGAGGGCTACATGTAGACTCACTCGCTCCAGGGTCCAGTGCAGAAGCAGCAGTTTGAATAGTGCCCTGACTATATTGAAGGAGATTCATTTGATAATCTTAACGTGTCTGCTGGAGGGCAGAGTCCTACTGGGATTCTCTCCAGGGATATATTCAAAAAATGAAGCAAAACAAAACTAAACAAACAAAAAACTTCCATCCAAGAATGCTCTGCCCCACAAAATTATTCAGAATTGAAGAAGGAATAAACAGTTTTTCAGACAAGCAAAAGCTAAAAGAATCCATCACCAATAAACTGGTCTTATAAAAAGTATAAAAGATACTTCTTTAAGCTGAAAATAAAGCACACCACTAACTGATAACAGGAAAACATATGAAAGAATAAATCTGATTGTAAATGTAAATTTATAGTAAAGGTAATGGATTAATCACATATAAATGTGTATGAAGCCTAAAAGACAAAAGTGGTAAAAATAACTCTAATAATTAGTTAAGAGATACACAAGGTGAAAAGATATAAAATATGACATCAAAAAACATATGTGGTATGGGGGAGAGTAAAATTGTGGAGCTTTAAAATGCATTCAAACTTAAATTATTATCAACCTAAAATGGACTGTTATAAGATGTTATAACTAAGCCTCATGGTAACTACCAAGCAAAAATCTATAGTCGATACACAAAAGACACTGAAAAAGAAATTTAAGCATACTATTAAAGAAAGCCTCAAAGCAAAAAGGAAGAGAAAGGGAGGAGGAAGAGATAAAGACAGAGAAGAAAGGAACAGAGAAACAACAAAACAACCAGAAAACAACTAAATGGCAAGAAGAATATACCTATCAATAATTACTTTAAATGTAAATGGACCAAATTCTCCAATCAAAAGACACAGAGTGACTGGCTAAATGGATTAAAAATAAAAAGCCCTACTTATATGCTACCTATGAGAAACGCAGTTAAAAAGGAACTCACTTTAGATGTAAGGACATACACAGACTAAAATTGTGAAGGGGACAAAGGAAACATAATATTCCATATAAACAGAAGCAAAAAGAAAGCTGGGATAGCTACACTTATATCAGACAAAGATGTTTTTAAAGTAAAAACTACAGTAAGAGATTACGAAGGCTATTATATAATGATAAAGGGATTAATCCAACAAGAGGATACATTTGTCAATATTTAAACTCTTAGCATAGGAGCATAATATATAAAGCATATAAATATATAAAACACATAAATTTATAAAGCAAAATTTAACAGATCTATAGAGATAGAAAGCAATACAATAATAGTAAAAAGTTTAACACTTCGCATTAATGGATAGATCATTCAGACAGAAAATCAGTAAGAAATCACAGGCCTGAAACAATACTTTAGATCAGATTAATATAACAAATATGTAAAGAACATCTTAGATTTGATGAGGTATGGTATTAGCCCCTAAAGTGATAAAAGTGAAAATAGGTTAAATGGGTCTGACAACTTTATGAATTAATATGCCTATACACATAAAGTTTATTTGGGGGTCAGTTGATTGGAACTCAAGATATAGTTTTCCATATTAGAAGTCCTATAAAATAATTTTTAGATCTTCACATGCCCCAGATAAATTTATACAGCTTATCTATCCTATTATTAATATTATTCTTTACTATCATTTTTATGTGCACATGTATCACATATATAATGGGGAAAAATATCTCCATCTTCTGCTATTTCAGATCTTAAAAGGCATCCTTTATTACTCGTCCCACTGGGTCTTGACAGTAAAAAGGAACTTCTTCTATGCTTCTCCTACGCTACCCCTACAGCACTGAAAGAGCACCAGCTTTTGATAATAAGGAAAAGTCTAGATTTGACTTTCATTATTTGGGAATGATATAATGAACTCCTAGAATGCCTATTTAAAACTGTGAATAAGCATTAGAATTTATTTTTATTTCATTCTATAGTTTCAAATAAGCCTTTTTTTACAGCATGGCATTTACAAAGGTAGATTATCATTCTCATATTGTAAAACTCAAAACACAATGATTTCTCCATTTTTGGCCTTACTATATGTTATTCTGAAGTTATGATTTTGTGACTTCCAATAAGGCTTTCTCCTCTTCCCCCTCCTTATTCCTTCTCCTCCTCCTTTTTCTTCTTAATGTTCCTAATTTAATTAAGTGAGAATTCTTTTCAGGGCCAGATACATATAGTGCATATTTTTCCTGACAATTCCAAATTCATCTTGAAGGACATAAGTAAGAAGAATCTTCAGTTAAAATACTGCAGGGATCCCTGGGTGGTGCAGCGGTTTAGCGCCTGCCTTTGGCCCAGGGCACGATCCTGGAGACCCGGGATCGAATCCCACGTCGGGCTCCCGGTGCATGGAGCCTGCTTCTCCCTCTACCTGTGTCTCTGCCTCTCTCTCTCTCTCTCTTTCTCTCTGTGTGTGTGTGTGTGACTATCATAAACAAATAAAAATTTAAAAAAAAATAAAATACTGCAGGTTTAATTAATTTTATCCCCAACAGATATAATATTAGAAGCATGGGAAAAAATGAGTTATTTTTTCTCTGTAAACTACTTTTAAACAATAGATATTTTGGGGAACATTACAGTATTTCAAGCTACCAAATAGATATAGAGAAGTTCAGTGAATATTTTATTTTTACAAATTACATACCATATTATAATTAAAGTTAAAAAACTATCTGGGTAGCAAATAAGGGTACAGATTTGATGAATTCTTCAAGGAATGTTGTTTTCCATCCTGTTTAAAAGAAAGGTTCCCTATCGTTTTACAGAAAATAGACAAGTCAGTCTGATTGAGGTAAACTACTTTTACTCTAAATTCTGTTATAAAAAAAAGCTTAAAACAATTGTCCTTTAAACATTACACAATGTTTGATTATTAAAATTATGTACTAGAGTTAAAACAATTGATATGTAAAAGGCAACTTCTTTCTCTGTTTCAAAATAAGAAAAACTGAGCTTTCAGGCACATTTTTTTTTAAAGATCATTTCAGCAGTGTCAAGCTGTGAAGCATCTACAGCTCATCTGCATATACTAATTTTCATCCAAATTGTTATGGTGCTGACCATCTGGATGAATGAATGCTACAGATGACTAGCCAGGTCCTTTCAACAGAAGTTGAAGTTATGCCTGCTGCTATGGAAAAATATATTTTGGTTGATCCTTAGGAAGTCCATTTGTCAACATGCTGGAAAAATGGAAATGTGCCTGGATATGTACTACATAGAATTTCTCTGGTACATACTAAGTTATTTTTCCGAAAACTCTATGAACAAGACTGTCAGTTCCTGATTACTGGTAAACAGGCTAAAGAACTAAGATTAAAGTCAGAATACTTGATTTGAGTTAGAATGTAACACTTTTCCTAGTTTTGTGTGCATGTGTGTGTGTTTTGGGGTGATTGTTTGTTTATACTGTATGTGGCAAATCTAAAGTTCTCTGAACTCCGGGGTCTCCATCTCTTAATGGGAATAATAATATGTAGTCAAAAAATTGATAACAAAAACTGAATCAAACAACATAATAAAACAATAAATAAAAGTTCTAGCTGCTTGTTTATACAGACTAATAATGTTGATAAACTTTTGTAAAATTGACCAAGAAAATAGAAAAGATCACCCTGAAACCATAAAATGCAGGTTTAATTAATTTTATCCCCAACAGATATAATATTTGAAGCATAGAAACATAGAGGAGACAGAAGCAAGAAAACATAGAGGAGATACTCCTTGACAATGGTCTTGGCAATGACTTTTTGGATACACATCCAAAAACACAAGCATCAAAAGCAAAAATCAACGTTCTTTAACCACATCAAAGAAAAAGCTTCTTTACAACAAAAGAAATGGTGAGCAGAATGACATGGCCACCTATGGAATGGTAGAAAATATTTATAAACCATATATCTAATTATGAGATATACAGTCATAGGAGTGACTCAATGACCCAATACTAAATAATAATAATAACAATCTGATTAAAAATAGACAAAGGACTCAAATAGACATTTTTCCAAAAAAGACATTCAGATGGCCAACAGATACATGAAAACATGTTGACATCATTAATGATCAGAGAAATTCAAATCAAAATCACAATGAGGTATCACCTCACTTGTTAGAATACAAGTTATCAAAAAAGGCCAGAAATAATACATGTTGCTGAAGATGTGGAAAAGAGGGAATGCTTGTGCCATGTTGATGGAACTGTAAATTGGCATGACTGTGATGGTAAACAGTATGGAGGTTCCTCCAGAAGCTAAAAATAGAACGAATATGATGCAGCAATCCAATTTCTTGTATCTCAAAAAGTTAACTTACTCTAAGAGACATGAGCACCTCCATGTTTACATCAGCATTATTTACAATAGCCAAGACTTGGGAACAATTTAAATGTCCACTAGATGAATGGATAAAATGTGGTATATATACAATGGGATATATTCAGACATAAAAAAGAGGGAAAATCTGCTATTTGCAACAACACAGATGGACCCTGAGGGCATTATTCTAAGCAGAATAAGCCAGATAGAGAAATACAATATTGTATGACCTCAGTTATATGTGGAACTTAAGCCAAACTCAGAAACTGTAGAAAGCTGGTTCCCAAGGAATATCAGTGGAGAAAATGAGATGTTGGTCAAAGGGCACAAATTTCCAGTTACAAGATGAACAAATTCTGAGAATGTATATCAGTGACTACACTAATAATAATTAGTGTAATAATTAGTGTACAGCTAATAATACTGTATTACATACTTGAAAGTTGCTACAGGAGTAAATCTTAAATCCCTCATTATAAAAACAAGTAATCACCAGGGTGCCTGACTGGCTCAGTCAGTGGAGTGTATGACCCTTGGTCTCAGGGTTGTGAGTTCAAGCTTCACACTGAGTGTAGTGATTATATAAAAATAAAATCTTTCCAAAAAAAAAGTAATTATCTGAAGTGATGGATGTGTTAACTAACTGTATTGTTGTAAGCATTTTATAATATATGTGTATCAAATCATCATTTTGTATACCTTAAACTTGCACAATGTCATTTGTCAGTTATATTTCAATAAAGCTGGGGGGGTGGGGAGAGAAGATAGGGAAGGCCAAACAAGGAACCACTGAAAGACTGAAAATAAATAGCTATATTTAAATTTATAAGTAGCTAACTTAGGCAAATAAATCTAAACATTTAGATGAATTAAGTCAATATTCTAGAAGAAATAAATTACCAAAACTGACTTGTGATAAAAAAGAAAACCTGACTAGTTCTGTAACTGTCCTATAATATAAATATGGGGGAGAAAGCCAAATGGACTTCTAAAAAACTTCAGAACTCTAATGGTAATCAGGAAAATACAAATTAAAAACTTACTACTCTACAGATATTATCTTGCAATTCCAAATAATAATAAGGACTTAAGTCAATAGAAACACACTAGTAAGAATGTAAGCTTATACAACCAATTTGGAGAAGAAATTTATTAATATTTAGTAATAATGAACATGTATGTATCTTCCAAAGCAAAAGTTCCACTTGCAGATATCTTCTCTAGAGGAAATCTTTGTATAGGAGCACAGGGGACATGTGATAGAATGTTTTGTTCCGGTACTGTTAAAAAAAATACAACCCTAACAGTCTTTTAGTAGGAGAGTAGACAATTAACCAGCTCTTTATTCATTCAACGTAACACTATACCGCAAAGTATATCTTCATATTAACGTGGGAAAAATCTCAAAAATAGCATGTTGACTAAAAAAGCAAGTTGAGGAAGTATGCATACCTCATTATGCCATTTCTCTATATTTGAGTATAAAACACACCCATATATTCTATTATTTATGACCCACATCAACTTCTAGATAGTCACTTTTGCACATATCTCACTCTATGGAATATAAGGCAAATAAGACAAATATTAACATTTGATGAATTGTGAGTTATGTGTCTGCCACATTGTGGCTATTCTTTTGTTCAAATGGGTAACATAATGTAAAAAGAAAAGAATTTGTGTAGGGAAAATATAATAGTTTTAAGACTCACTCATTCATGAGTACTTAAACTGACCAAAGATAAAATAATGACCCACTCCTAGTATCTAGTTGTAGTCTCCAAATTTAATTTGCTACTAAAATGAACCAAGGTCATTTGGAAAAAAAAAAAAAAAAAGCTTATTCTTGAGTCTGGGTCAAAAAAATGTACAAGATGAAAAAGATGTACAAGATGAGCCTACCATATCACAAAGCGTGAAACTGCAAGGTAACTATGAAAGAGCACTGGCGCCATGTGAAAAGAAGGCAGGGCACTGACCCTGATGATGATGAAGATAGAATAAGATAGTGGCCAACAACTATTCATACACATTTTTATTATGCATATTTTGTTTATTAAAACTTTTCAAGAAGGATCTCTTATTCCTTTCCTCTCCATCCATATCCCTGGATAAAATGTTCCAAGGAGGTAAGGGACAAGCCTTTTAACTCAACTTAGACCATATCAGTAATTTTGAACTCCATTTACCTTATTTTTAATTTCACTTTTCAATTGGTTAAAAATCTATTTTGTCTCATACAGTCTATCGATATGTTTTTAGTCACCCAAGGCATAATGAATAAAATATCCTTCTCAAGAAAGGCAGATAACTCTTCACCCATAACTTCTCACATCAACAACAGTGAAGAAGCAGAAGTATTTTTCATTGGGAATGGCGGATGGACATCATGGCCCAGACGCTTTCCTAATGACTGCAACCGCCACTACGGTAGCTTCTTTCTTATACCAGGAAAGTCTAAGTTTGAGAAATGGTTTGCAAATTTTAAAAGCCTTACTGCATTTGGAAGTAGCAAAAAAAGAATACACAAAGAAAGCAATGTGTCACTAGATAATTTAGTTTCAAAATAGGCTCATTTGAGCATGCTTGGCTTAAACCCCCACCTGTCTTCCTAGTCAGAGACCATCTCTAAATTTTACTGAAGGTTAAAGAATAAACTGAATGCTCAGACTCAAAAGAATGAGTCAAAGACAGAGAAAACAGTTCCTAGTCATGTCCAAGTTCTGCTTTTGAGGACACAGTTTCCTTGTCTACGGATGAGTCTCTCACCTTCATGAGTAACAACTGGAGATAATCCATTCCAATGTACTCAAAAGAAATGACTGGACCAGTGGCTTCAGTAGGGTAAGTTTAACTAGCCTCACCACTGAGCCATTGTCGGTATCAAGATCTATCCTAGTCTGAGCAGACTTAAACCTTAGGGTCCATTTCAGTGACAATGTTGACTTTTACCCAAAGCCTCTGATCTTGGTAAACAGAGAATTTTAAGGAAATCCCCTCAACAATTTGTGTTTCAGGAAAAGGCTCAATGCAAAGAAACATCTTTCCCTACATGATTCAGATAAAACAAATGGCTGTTGCCCCTTATTTACCTATGGCATGGCCAGATACAGACTCTTCAAGTTCTTTTTTATTTTTTTTTTTGCTTCCTATTATTACCTGAATTATTCTGTCCCCACTGCTCAATCAGAACAAAATGCTTGTCAGTTAAACTTTCCTACAGGTTGTTGTTGGGTTTGACCTACCCTCCACCAGAGCCACTATGGAACTCCAAGGAATTGGCTGACCTAAAATATCTTCTGATCTACTGTTGTATCACAGTATTCTTGCTCACTCCACTTTCCCACACCTGGTTCTCTCTAGTTTTGTTGATTTTTCCCTATTAAAGAAAAGCCCTTTATCTGCCTGACTTTTGAGATGCTTGCAAATTGCATGGTTGAAGCGTATTTCAAAACTCTCAATCTCCTTATTGCAAAGGTCTCCATCACCTCTCTTGCATCAATCTTTCTGAACAAAGTATTTTCTTACCTAAGTTTCAATTGCTTTTAGGTTTTGGTTTAGTTTTTTTTTTTTTTTTTTTTTTTAAATTTGACAAGAGTGGTAATACCCTGTGGAAGAAAATGCTGGTTCTCCCCACCCCAAGGGTTATTTCTCCCCATTTTTCTATTGTAAGCTTTTTAAAAATTTTTTAACTTTGAAAAATAATCCATATTTCCCAGAATCGCTCACATCTAATGAAGTCATATAACAAAGTCTAGCCAATACGAGGTAAGCAGAACCGGTATTCAAGTTCTGAAAACTGTGAATAAAACTATGTGCTTTTCTCATACTCTTTTCTGCTGTTAGCGGAACATGAATGTAACGTCTGCAAATAGAGCAGCCACATTGAACTATAAGGTATTAGCCATGTGTTGGGGATGGTAGAAAGAGTCACGGCTTTTGGGGGGAGTTTTATCACTTGCAGTCGGATCTAATGCAAGCTGAGCCACTTAAATTCTCCTTTCCTTCATATAAAAACTCTACTAAATTCTTTTTTTTTAAGATACTGAAGTCTGAGGCACCTGGGAGACCTGGGTTGAACGTCTACCTTCAGCTCAGGTCATGATCCCGGGGTCCTGGGATTGAGTCCCGCATCGTCTCCCCCGCAGGGAGCCTGTTTCTCCCTCTGCCTATGTCTCTGCCTCTCTCTGTGTGTCTCTCATGAATAAATAAATAAAATCTAAAAAAATAACGTATTGAAATCTTTGTTTCACTTACTGAATGATTATTTTTAGAACTGCTTTTTTTCTTTTTAAATCAATGACAAAGAATTGAAAGTGATATTACTAGAAGTTAATAGTGAACATTCCCTAGAAGTTAGGATAAATCAACTATTGATTTAAGTCTTTTTTCTTTATTACCATGCAGTAAATAATTACAAATAATCAGAACACAATGGAAATAAGCAACAACTAATGGCCACCCTGATGAAAAAACGCTTATTCCCTATTTATTAGTCTGGAATTAACAATGACTTGGTTCAAAAGAAAAGAATTCTGACATCCCCGTCCATTAGACAGCCTACTTCACCCATGATCAACTATGGGTAGCATTTTATTACTCCCTAATTCAACCCAAAGACTTACCTATGTCACAGCAAAAATCATATACAACAGAGATGTCAAATGCAGCTCACTGGTGTACAAATGTCAAATCAGAAAAGGCAGCTATAGTATTACAACATTTCAGTGAGTTTACTTCACTATAAGGCCACAAAAAATGATTTAAACTAATCTGAACACCACTGTTATTTTTCAATCCTTTACCTTTGAGCTAAAAATGTCATTAAAAGTCATGCATGGTTCTTTAGAAATTCATGCACACGTGCACACACACACACACACACAATCTTGAAGACTACAGATTCTATGGATCTACTCTTGCCTCCACTGACATCAGTAGAAAGAACATGTACTTAAGTGTGAAAGTTCCCCACCTGTAGCCATAAATTAAAATAAAAGGGATATAAATATTTCTATGTATGAATTATTTTATTAGCACGCCCTCCCATAAACTTACATATTAATTTTAATTTTATTTCCCTTCAAGATAGAGAACTTCTGAATATAACAGTAATTCAAATTATAAATAAACTTATGGTCATATAAAATTGGAATAAGTTCATGAAACTAATTATTTAGATCACAAGCATTAGTGCAGTTAATAGATACATGTCAAAGGTTACCAAGTGCAAGGTAAATATATATATATATATATTCAAATTAAATGGGTGTCATAGGTAATATTCATATATCTGTGACTAAAATGACATAAATTCAAATTTGAATGTGACAGTGATTTCAGCATTCCTAATACTCATTAGTTTATTTAAGAATATACTTCCTAAGTGATTTTGAGTGACATATAGTTGCTTGATAATCATATTTTACTTTTTTTTTACTTTCATAAGCAACTCTACAACATCACATCAATTCCAATTTACAGTAAATCTCACCTAATTAATACACCAGTGGGAAGAAAAATATACCCAATTAAGTCATTGTCCCAGTTATTAAAACCCATAGGAAAATGTTATGCTAACTGGTAATTATTTTTTCCCCAAAATTTTTAAAATGAAAAGCAGGATCAGATATAAGGATAAATAAGTCCTACTTAACAATCTTAGTACACAAGCAAAGAGATAATTAACTAAAGAGAAATACATATTTTTTCTTAGGAAATTGATAACTAAATTAATGTCAATCATTACAATAAATATGTGTTTACATGTATTTCACATTCAATATTCAGTCAACACAAATATACGTAAAATATGCTAGTTGTGAATTATTTCAAAATTATCAGAATTTGGGGCAATTTATCTTTGAATTCAAAGCCATTAAGGACCAAAATAAAGACCTAAATACATACACATCTACCGTCTTCCATCTATATCAAAGAGAATCCCAAACTCTGCTTTGGAGTAGTGAAATATATACCCATGCACTAAAATGTACTATTTAATAGTTTCAAAATGAAATTGTTTCATTTACTTTAATTATATATATATATGTATGTATATATATAGCTAAATATAAATATATATAACTAAATAACTACATATATATATAGTTATCTAAAACCTTTTCTATTAAAAACTGGAGATCACTGAACAAAAAACCTAGGTTTTTGAATCCCATTTCTCCTTTTGGTTAACTTAATAAGATCCAAGATTGGTATTTATCTACTTGTTGGAAGAGCTGTCTTCTAACAATTACTATGCTTCTTTCACCAGATAGAAAACTGTTAGTTTTTTTGAGTTAATAACACTCCAACTACTTTATTTAGCAGCCTCCTATTAACAGATACTTTTTTTCTGACAATTTCTAAACTCCATGATATTCATATGTTGGTACTATTATTGTTTGTCTTTGCAGCTGAGATGTAACCTATCCACTTGACATGCCTCTAGGGCTTAACATCAAGTGTTTTTGAAATTTAAATAAAATACTTAATATGACACATTGGAAGTAACTTTGTATCTTTATCAACTTTCAGTATTTCAAATGTATTAACCATTTATGTGCAAATGTCCAGTTTCTTATTGAGATAAAGACTAAATCTAGAAATGTTTTCAAAACCTACTGCACTAATTACTTGTATAGGTTTTTAGAGAACATACGAGATTCACTAATTTATGCATTCATAAAGTATATTCTCTAGATATCTAAACTTTAAAAAGTATAATGAATTCATAAACACTAAGCACTATGCTGAGATAATGAATTAAGTGCTATAAAAATGAAGGAGAGTGAAGCAGTTCACAGTTGAGATTCTAGAATCACTAACCTAGAGTTGCATTCTGGTTTGGCTATCTATCAGCTATGGGTGCAATTTCTTCATTTGTGAAATAAGAATATTATTCTTATTCTTCTTATTATTATTATTCTTATTTCCTCTGAGAGGAAGTATCTCTCAGAGTTGTTGAAGATTTCAATGAAATGAAAGAATGAAGAGTCCTCAGCACAGATGCTTGACCACAGAAAGCATTCAATGCATGCTATTTCTTTTTTCTTTTCTCTTTTTTTTAATGCATGCTATTTCTTATCAAATTTCCCTGTAGAGGGGTGCTTGGGTGGCTCAGTTGGCTAAGCGTCTGCCTTCGACTTGGGTCATGATCCCGGGGTCCTGGGATCAAGCCCCACATTGGGCTCCCTGCTCAGTGGGGAGTCTGCTTCTCCCTCTGTCTCTGCCCCTCCCTTGGCTTGTGCTCCCTCTCTCTCTGGAATAAAAAAATAATAATAAATTCTTTTTTTTTAAGATTTTATTTATTTATTCATGAGAGACACAGAGAGTGAGGCAGAGACACAGGCAGAGGGAGAAGCAGGCCCTATGCAGGGAGCCCAATGCGGGACTTTATCCCAGGACTCCAGGATCACGCCCTGGGCCAAAGGCAGCACTAAACTGCTGAGTCACCCGGGCTGCCTCCAAAAAATAAAATCTTTAAAAACATTCCCTGTAGAAATCAAGGAAAGTTTCTTGCAAGTTTTCGTAGATGATCTGGGCTGAAGTACTTAGTAGTACTTAGCACTGTGCCTGAAATGAATGAATGAATAAATGAATGAACAAATGAATTTCTGACTGACAGCGGTAGTATTACAGAATAAGGGATGAGTTAAAGCAAAAAGGACAGAGACATGAAAATTTAGGTTCAAAGAAACAATTTGTAGTTTTGTGAGGCTATAGCATGATATCAATGAAATGATTCAACGTGGATAGGTTCTAGCTATTCAGAAAAACACAGGACGTGGGCTCGATTTAGAAGAGACGTGGAAGGGATCCCTGGGTGGCGCAGCAGTTTGGCGCCTGCCTTTGGCCCAGGGCGCGATCCTGGAGACCCGGGATCGAATCCCACGTCGGGCTCCCGGTGCATGGAGCCTGCTTCTCCCTCTGCCTGTGTCTCTGCCTCTTTCTCTCTCTCTCTGTGACTATCATAAATAAATAAAAATTAAAAAAAAAAAAAAAAGAAGAGACGTGGAAGTCACTCCTCAAAGTCTTAAAGAAAGGGCAATGTAATCCTCAGTCTTGAATTCAAGACATTCTGGAGAAAACAGATACAACTAACAGAAAGCTGAGCCAACATGCCTTCCTTAATTAAGCCTTGCCCTACCTGAAGGCAAAAATAAGGCTGCCTGCCCCAAGAATGGAATAATAGGGGCTCAATGAAGTCTCCCTACCTCGACCCACCATTCAAAACCTCTCCCATCTCTCCCAAAATCCCAATCAAGAATTCTACAGTTATTATTCCATAAAATTATAAATGAGACACCTCAGAAATTACATACTCTCAAACTGCACAAATTGTCTTCATTGCCCTTAACCAAATTTTAAAGTTACACATCTGTATAACTGCCTGATCAATCTCTCTCTACTGTACTATGAGCATCATAAGAATAAATAAAATACACTGCCCTTTTTTAAACACTTGTTACAGTCTTTGTTTTAAAATCTAGTTTGTCTGGTATAAGTATGGCTACTCTGGCTTTCTTTTGAAGTCCACTAACATGACAGATGGTTCTCCTTCCCCTCACTTTGAATCTGGAGGTGTCTTTAAGTCTAAAATGAGTCTCTTGTAGGCAGCATATATATGGGTCTTGCTTTTTTTTTTTTTTAATCCATTCTGATACCCAATGTGTTTTCTTTTTTTTATTGGAGCATTCAGTACATTAACATTCAGTGATTATTAACAGGTATGAATTTAGTGCTTTTGTATTACCAGTAAAACAGTAAAATCCTTGTTTCTGGAGATGTTCTCTGTTCCCTCCTAGTTTTTGTTGGTTTTGGTACTTCTTTCCCACTCAAAGAGTTCCCTTTATTACTTTTTGCAGGGCTGTTAGCGGTCATGAATTCCTTTAGTTTCCGTTTGTCTGGGATACTCTATTCTGAATGACAGCCTTGCTGGATGGAGGATTCTTGGCTGCAGATTTTTCCCATTCAGCACCATGAATATATCCTGCCACAGTCTTCTGACTCCCCAGATTTCTGTGGATAGGTCTGCTGCTAACTTGATTTGTCTTCCTTTGTAGGTTAGGGAGTTCCTTTCCCTTGCTGCTTTCAGGATTCTTTCCTTATTTCTATATTTTACAAATTTTACTATGATATGTCTTGGCGTTGGTTAGCTTCTGTTGATTTCGATGGGAGTTCTCTGTGCCTCCCAGATTTGGATGTCTGTTTCTTTCCCCAGAAAGTTTTCAGCTATAGTTTCCTCAAATAAACCTTCTGCCCCCTTTTCCCTGTCTTCTTCAGGGACTCATATGACATGAATGTTCATATGCTTTATAGCATCACTGAGTTCCCTAAGTCTACATTTGTGATGTAATATTTTTTCCTCGCTTTTCTTTTTAGCTTCATTATTTTCCATAATTTTATCTTCTACATCACTTACTTGTTCCTCTACTTCTTCCATCTTTGTGGTCATTACATGCAGTCAGTTATGTATCAAAGTTACAGTATTTTTTTATTTCTTATTTTGGCCTGATTAGTTTTTAGGTCTTTTATATTAGAGTCAGGATCTCTCTGCTTTCTTCATATGCTTTTGTCAAGCCCAGCTAGTATCCTTATGATTGTTGCTTTAAATTTAAGTTCAGGGACACCTGCGTGGCTCAGCTGAGTGTCTGCCTTTGGCTCAGATTGTGATCCCAGGGTCCCGGGATCGAGTCCCATATTGGACTCCTCACGGGGAGACTGCTTCTCCCATTGCCTGTGTCTCTGACTCTCTCTCTGTGTCTCTCATGAATAAATACATAGTTAAAAAACTAAACTCAAGTTCAGACATATAACTTATATCTATTTTGATATGCTCCCTGGCCATGAGCTCTCCTTGTTGGAAACCTCTTATACTGTTGGTGGGAATGCAAACTAGTGCAGCCAGTCTGGAAACCAGCATGGAGGTCCCCTCAAAAAGTCAAAAACAGAACTACCCTATGATTCAGCAACTGCACTACTAGGTATTTACATAAAGGACACAAAAATACTGATTCGAACCACACATGCACCCCAATGTTTATAGCAGCATTATCATGGAGCTGGACACAGGGGTCAATTTCATGACCCTGAGATCATGAGCCAAAATCAAGAGTTGGATCCTTAAGCTACTGAGCCACCCAGGCACACATAGAAGCAGCTTTTTTTTTTTTTTATTGTAATCTACTGCCTTATCCTAGTTGCAGTACATGACCATGTGTTGATCACATTCTCTCTGACACCTTTTTTGTAATAAGCACTTTTTCAAGAGACCTTACTGCATGTCTCTAAAACCTTCATGTAAACGAATATATGAACATGTTTTGTCTATTTTACAAGAGACTCAGAGAAGATTTGAATTTGGAGATTTTAGCAAGGGGGATAGCAGTGTAAGTGGTAAAAATAGGATTAAACACTAGCTTGGTCCATTTCACAATTTTGTCTAAAACTATAAATAGGTTCTTCATCCTATGATCATGGAAATAAAATAATGTGTGCCCATTTACCAATGAAAATATAATGAGACCTCATGTGCCTTTTAGATTCTCCAGGAGAAGAGTTATTTAACCAGCAAGGATTAGAATAGGAATGGAGAGAGGGGACTTAGGAAAGAGGAATGGAAAGACCTCTTTAATAGTCTTCTCCTTGGAAATTGACAGCTATTATCATGCATACTCTTCAGTAACTATTTGATGTTTCTTAAGAAACTGACAATAAAGAATGACATTAAAATGAAAAGGAATAATAATGTTATTGTAATTCAAATGTCATTTTTATGAATATATTAACTTAAATAAAAGAAGTTACTTATTATTCCTTGTGTCCACATAAGAATCCACATTCCATCTAAAGATATTCGTTATTTTCTTCAACCACAATTCCATCTTGGAGACAGAAAACATTGCATTATCTAAGGACACACAAAAGGAAGAAAAACTGTCAAAAAAAAGAAACTATCAATCTGTTATGCTGTTGTTTCAACCACAGCACAGAAGCAGGTATTTTGTTTTCTCAGCAAAACTTCTCACTGGGTTATTCATAAAAATTTGAACATTGATACTGTGCATGGCAAAAGGCAAAATGTAATGCTTATAAAACAACAACAACAAAATAAAAAATGAATGGATCCTGGGGCAACTGAATGGCTCAGTGGGTTAAGCATCTGCCTTCAGCTCAGATCAAGATCTCCAAATCCTGGGATTAAAGCCCCGAGTTGGGCTCCTTGTTCAGCAGGGGTCTGCTTCTCTCTCTTCTGTCTTTCCCCACCCTGCTCATGCTCTCTCTTTCTCAAACAAATAATAAAATATTTTAAAAAAATAAATGAATGGATCCTACCAAGAAGACTCTAATCTTATGCAGTGTCTCCTTGCTACAGGGCTATATGGCTACATGTGCTATATCCCTATAAGTGGTCATTCCTTCATTGTAACAATCATCTTAACTCAAAACACGAAGCATGCTCTGAATTTCTCTTTAACAAGTGAATTAAAATCAACTAAAATACTAATAGTCCATGATTTTTAAATTTTGGCTCAATATCTCTGGATTATAGACACAAATCAATGATGCGAGCTCTCCCAATGATATTTACTTACATTTAAAATATTTAGTATGTGTTTACAATCAAGGAAGAACACTTTAGAAAGTGAGAGAGTCTATGTCTATCTTTTAAAAATAAATTCAAAATTAGATATACAAAAGGAACTATTAGAATCAGATTGGATACAAAAATTATCTGATTTCATTTTAGTAATAGTGGGCATTTGTTAACGGTCTCTCAGCAAATGTTCCCTCCCTTCTCATTAGTATCAGGATTTTGCGAGGAGGGATTTTTTTTTTCTATGATTTGCTTTTTAAAATACTTTTAGAGCATTATTAGGTTCAGAGCAAAACTGAGTGGAATGTACAAAGTTTTCACACACCCTCTGTCCTCACAAATACACAACCTCCCTCATTCAACAGCTCCCACCAGAGTGATATATTCCCTACAACTGATACACCTACATTGACACATCATTATCAGCTAAAGTAAATAGTCTACATTGGGGTTCACTCTTGGTGTTGTGCCTTGTAAGGGTTTTGGCAACTAAATAACAGCACCTACCTACCATTTCAGTATCATATAGAACAATTTTACTGCCCTAAAAATCCTGTGTTCTGTGTATTTATCTCTCCTTTTCCCTGATCCCTGGCAAACTCTAATCTTTCTATCTCCACAGTTTTGCTGTTTCCAGAATGTAATATAATTGGAATCATACACTATGGAGACATTTCAGCAGTATTTTTACTTTCCTTTGAGAAATTCACCCACTCATTTTTGGCCTTGGGGTGTAAGAACGATAACACCTGATGAGTTCATCCAAGGAGCCCATCACATGTCCTAGACTTCTTCACAAGCTATTCACACTTCTACATGCGACATGGCTCTCTCCTCAGGGCTTTATTTAAATTTTATATTGTTGTTGAGGCTTCCTCTGGAAATTCCATCCAAAATTGTAAACAGTTCCTCGTAACCTTTAATGCTCTTTCCTGCATTATTTCCAATAGTCATTATCAAATGCCAAAGTACTGTTATACTTACATTTATTATTTTTTTTGTCTATATTCTTGTACTAGAAAGTGAGTTCTTTGAGGGCTAGGATTTTGGTCTACTTTATTCATAACTATATCCCAGAGCCTATATTATTGTCTGGAACATAACTGCTTAATAACAATGTGTTGATTACAGGAATAGATTATTTACCAAAAAATGTTTAATGTGGGCCTAATAATACTTTGTTGTTGTTTTTTTTCCTAATAATACTTTGAAAGAATACTAGGATTTAACATTTTCTAAATTAATGACCAATTAATTTTGCATATTTAAAAAAAACTCATTGGATTATTTGAACAGTAAAATAAAAAAAAAACTGATCATGTTTAATCTGAAATCTCTGTTAAAATGTACATATTAGGGCAGCCCAGGTGGCTTGGCAGTTTGGTGCCACCTTCTGCCCAGGGCATGATCCCAGGGTCCTGGGATCAAGTCCTGTGTCAGGATCCCTGCAGGGAGCCTGCTTCTCCCTCTGCCTGTGTCTCTGCCTCTCTCTCTAACTCTCTCTCTCTCTCTCTCTCTGTGTCTGTCATGAGTGAATGTTAAAATCTTTAAAAAATAAATAAATAAAAATAAATAAATAAAATGTACATATTAATAAGAATCATAGAGTGTAAATGCAGCTACATTTAGAATGAAGGGAAACATAAAAGTGGGCATTAAATTCAGTGAAAGCAAAAGTACTTTAGGTCACCTTTTGTGGAATGGTCAGATTCACAGACAAAATGAAACACCTGTTGGATTGAGCAGATTTTCAGGTTTTCATACACAGTTGGTTTTAGGCAGCTTCTAGATTGCCCCGAGGGGTAAAAAGAACAAAGAATCGTATTTAAATTATTTAGTATTAGCAACTCTGTTTTAGTAAAGATAAGGCATTTCATTAAGTGAAATAAGTGCAATGCACAATAATGAGTATCTGCACCAATACACAGACACAGGCTTACACATACATAGATATATAAATGATTGGCATTTGTTATAACAGTGACAGGGAAGGTTTGATTTTGCAGAAAAGGCCTGCATTATTTGCAGTTTCAGTCTTGAAAATCTTTTAAACAATTTGCCAATATTAACTTTGGTCTTGGCATGTGCTAGAAATATTTATTATAACCAATTAACAACTGCTTACTTTGTAGTTTCAGTTTTGAAAAAGTTTTAAACAATTTTATTTCCTTGAGTTGCCATTGTCAGACCAGGTATATACTGCACATTTCTTTGCTCTCTTAACCAATTTCCTCAGCAATTCTAGCTTTTGCTTTCTCTCCATATTCCTTACCATGCAATGCTACTGAACAATTTACACATAATCCAATCATAAACTAAAATATATTGCAAATATTAACATTTTCCTTCAAATTTTAAATTTGCCAACAAATTATGTTCTTACAAATAAGAATTCAGATCAGAGGCCTTCATCTCCAACACTGAACACTTAGAAGAGCAGCAGCAATCATTTCTCCTAAGTCACCTACAAAAATGGTGTGCACTTCTCATCATCCATACAACATTTACAGTCATTTTGATAATGAAATAAAAATATTTGAATGACCAGTTGCAAGTTCTATCACTGAGTCATGAGTAATTCTTGCCAACACTAGCAATTAATGTGTTTTCTTCAGAGGCTGATATTATGATTTCTTCAAATGAGCACAAGACAGACTGTACCACACTAGCCTCCCCCCAGATTCATTAGGACAGAAATGGCGATTTTTTACAAAATTTGTTGTTTTGCCTTTTTTGTTTGTTTGTTTTCCAGAAATTACTATCAGGAATCCTTAAAGTACTTTAGAAAATTAAAAATGAAAGAGAGAGAGCAAAAGAAAAAGAGAGCCTGATCCTTTCCTAGACCATCCTTCTTGTCTAAAATACTGAGCACCAATTTTATTCATAGAATGAAAAGGAATTTTGTTTAGCACATGAACTCACCTAATCTGTTGAACTTACTCCTATCACTACTTGTGCTGCGCTTCTTTTTAACTGAGCAAGTACTACTGTGACATCAGATTGCTTGGTTTCCTCTATATTTAGGGCTGTTCAGGTTAATTTCATAAATTCTTGAATTTGGAATGTGTTGACAGGCCTGTTTAAAATTATGTGAGCCATTTATGATATTTATTATGAACACAGTTTTATTTACTATATTTTCACTTTTTCTAATCTTAATCATTTAATCAATAATCACACTGTAACTTTTGTTTCAATAGATACTTAATAATTTTCAAACTAAATACTTAATAATTTTCAAACTAAAGATAATTAAAACCAGTTTCCAACACCAACAAGTTGTTATTCAGTATAGCAAGCTATAGTATGATTAAAAACACATAGTTAAAAAAAAAAAACAAAAAAAACAAAACAACAAACACATAGTTAGAGCCTAGGAAGTTTGAGTCATAACTATCTCATTATATGTTAGCACTGTGATGAGCTGTGTGGTTGTTGGTAAGACTCCTCAGACCTTATTCATCTTTAAAATGAACAGTCAAGGGGGCCGGGGTGGCACAGTCAGTTAAGTGTCCAACTCTTGGTTTTGGGTCCGGTCATGATGGTCATGGGACCGAGCCCCACATCAGCCTCCCCTCGGGAGACGGGGAGTCTACTTGAAGATTCTCTGTACCACTCCCTCTGTACCTCCCACTCGTTCTCTCTCAATCTCTCTCAAATAAATAAATAAATCTTTAAAAAATAATAATAAATAAAATGGTCAGAATAAATTTGAAGGGTCTCAACATTCTATGATCTACAAATACTTAAAATATTTTGTCTTAACTTCAGTATAACAAAAGTCATCCGCACAATGCAGGGGTTGTATTCAAAGCATTGAATACTAGAATGGCATTTACCTATCAGAAGTACATTTGCAGAAACGAGTACAACCCTATGAGAAGATTTTTGCTTAATATGGAAGAGATGCCTCTATGCCACAATAAACAAAATAACTGACAGAGGGGAAACGGTAAATATCTGTGTCGAGAATAGTACGGATTCCTCAAGTTCCTAAGAAGTTTTCACCAAGTGGGTTGTAAGTCTACACAGCTCAGAAGAATCACTTCACTAACTAATTTCCAGACCCGGGGCTGTTTTGTATAGAATGAGATTAGGATAGCCTAGAGCCTTCCTTAATGGCTAATTAACCTAATTTGGAAAATACTGTTGGTAATCAATGTAGATGAAATCAGAGAGCAAGTGACTTGTTAGCCTGGTCCTTAGACCAGTAGTAAGGGCATCACCTGTGAGTGTGTTAGAAATGCAAATTTCCACTCTCCCAAAAATAAATAAATTAACCTTTAAAAAAGGGGGAGGTTCCCTGGGTGGCTCAGTCAGTTAAGTGTCCGGCTCATGGTGTCAGCTC
Source organism: Canis lupus baileyi (assembly GCF_048164855.1). Classification (NCBI taxonomy): domain Eukaryota; kingdom Metazoa; phylum Chordata; class Mammalia; order Carnivora; family Canidae; genus Canis; species Canis lupus. Next base: position 3,592,260 of record NC_132845.1, read on the forward strand.
AGGTCATGGTCTCAGGGTCCTGAGACAGAGCCTGGTGTTGGGGGTGGAGGGTCTGCGCTCAGGGGGTTGTCTGCTTGAGATTCTCTCTCTCCCTCTGCCCTTCTCCCCTCACAAACAAATAAATTAAGCTTTAAAAAAATGCAAATTATTCGATCCCATCCCACACTTGCTAAAATCAGAAACTTTGGAGCATAGAGAGGGTGGTCAACATGATCTCTAGGGGATTCTAATACAGTCTAAATTTAAAGAACTACTGGCTTAGATTATCACAGCGGGCTGGCATTATGGATGATGAAGAAGGCAGCTGCTTAGTGTAGTTCAGATACATTTGGCCTGACTCATCACAAATGCTAAAGATTAGAAAATAAAGCTTAGGGAATTTGTAGTCAATCAGCAAACATGGAGTGAAACAAGTGAATCCAGAACTCCCTTAAACACTTCAAATGTGTAACCTTTATTCTTCCCATTAAGCATATTAAATAGCAAATAGTAAAATAATAATTCTTGATTCAACATCTGAAATCTTGGTTTTTAATTAACATACAGTTTTAAAGGTGCTGATCCCTAGGAGCTTTCAAATTCCTTTAAAAAGGGGCACCTGGGAAAAAAAAAGGGGGGCACCTGGGTAGCTCAGTGCTTGAACGTCTGCCTCAGCTCAGGTCGTGATCCTGGAGTCCCAGGATCGAGTCCCACATCGGGCTCCCTGCATGGAGCCTGCTTCTCATTCTCCCTGTGTCTCTGCCTCTCTGTGTGTGTGTCTCATGAATAAATAAAATCTTTAAAAAAAATCCATTAATTCCTTTAGAATACAGAAACATAGGATTACCAGTTAAGAATATAAAACAATATACAGCATAGTTCTAAAAGAAGCATTTTACTAAGAGGCAGTATTTACAAAGTCATGCTTGTCAAACTTTAATCATCTACGCTATCTTTTAAAATACAGATACTGAGGTTGCACCTGGGTGGCTCAGTCAAGCAACTGACTCTTAATTTTGGCTCTCGTTGTGATCTCAGGTTTGTGAGACTGAGCCCCCAGTTAAGCTCTGTGCTCAGCGCAGAGTCTACTTGGGTTTCTTTCTCCTCTCTCTGCCCCTCCCGCAACATGTAGTAAATAAGTAAATAAATAAATCTTTAAAAATAAATAAATAAAAAATACAAGTCTTGAATCCTTAGGTCTAGGATGAAGTCTAGAATCTGCAATCTGCATTTAAAACGTGCCCTGTTGTTGTTCCAAGGACCTTACGTGGTGTAGCAAGTGCATGGAGTTGAAGAGGACCAACTCTGCAGTCAGACCACGGCCACCCGCTACCACTTATAATCATCTGAGTTTAAGCAATTTAGCAAATACTCCTGGGCCCCACCTGTAAAATGGGTCTAGGAATAGTGCCTATCTTTTAACGGCTGACAGATTAAATGAGTCAATATACACAAAATGCTTAAAACAGTGTCGTATACATAATAAGTACATGATAATTTTTAGCTTTTAATATTTAGATCAAAAATTTTTACCTATCACTACATGAATCAGTCATTTTTAAGCATGATTTCAAGGGATTAATCCATATAAAGTAACATATAAATACTGCATTTGAAGCCACAAATCCACAGAAAAAAGAGAATAATTTTTAAATTAACAGAATAAAAAAGTTTTCTTTCTTAAGAAATACTGTTTGACTCCTGGATCAAATTACATATTCTTAGTGCTTACACATCACCCCATCAATGATAATATCAATAACTTCTATCTGTGCCTTTTTTTTCCCCTGATAGTCTTTTTTTTTTCTTTATCTCCATCTCATTAGTTATACCCAACGTCCATGTGGGGCACTTTAAATAGTTTCTTGTCCTGAAGACAGAAAATAAAATTATGGACTATTAAATATATGTAACTAATTAGTCTACTGATTAATTTCATAGTTAGTTGAGATAAGAAATCGTGAATCATACCTAACGTAGGGGATTTGTGGTTGGACATTCTCCTAATTTCTTAAATAGAAAAATGATTACTACTATATTTTATGAGCCTTTTAATCAAATAAGTGGTCAAATTGGAAATTAAAGTTAGAGTTAGGGATTTGCCAGATGACCAACAGCTTACCATTATTAGATTTTAACCTCAATCAAAAAGTTGGATAAAAAAATGTAAAATCATTCCTGACTGTCCAAAGAGCTAACCCAAATTTTCATATTAAAAAAGATAGTCATTTACATCTTTCTTTAAATATATGTAGGAGCAGGAGTCCCTAAAGATTTCATTACTTCCCTCAAGATGATGCCACTTGGGAGTCCTTTAGGTATATAATCATTATATTAATGGAATAACCTAAGGCAAATAGTTCATCAAATAGTAATTATATATTTGGGTGTCTGGAGCCAGAGAGGGTCAAAAGAGAGAGAGAGAGAGAGAGAGGGAGAGAGAGAAAGCTAACATGTTCCAACTTCAGTACATAGGATTTCTTTCTTCTTTTCTTTCTGTCTCTTTCTTCCTTTTGGTCTTTCTTCTTGCCTTCTTTTCCTTAAAAATTAAGAGCTCCAACCATGGAAATAAAGGATAATGTAGTGAGGGTTTATTTTGTAATTAATATGCATGGGAATTTACACAGTTAATTTACATTCACATTTACAGGAATTACCTCTAACCTACATATTGACAGAAGAGGCTCTTTAATTTTATGAGTCCAAGGAACCTATCTAAGTGCCTAATTTTTTTCTCCATTGCCTTTAATTAAAATAACTCCAGGATCATCTACCTGATAATTTGGATAATTTTTTTAACAGGAAGCAAGTTTGCTCACTGAACACATTTGCTAAGCTTGCCTAACGACAACTTTAGATTCATGAAAATTAAAATGAGCACATTCTCAGCGGGCAGTAGGCCCACTCACAGGGAGTCAGAACAGCTGCCTGCTTGCCTTGTCCTTGGGTAAACCAGAGAGCGTGGGACTTTGGGTAAGTCATCGAACCCCCTAGTCCTAGTTTTCACACCTGAAAAATAAGGGACTGAACAAATCTCCAAGATGCTATCAAGCTGATATTCTATGAAACGGCACAGTATCCTTAATTGTTTATTTTTATTTTTTTTTTTAGGAATTCTCCTGGAGATAATTTTAATAGCTCTCAGTGTCCATAAAGCTGTAATTCTCAACTATGGAGTTTTTCTGGAAAAACATGTGTCCTTATCTGTCTCTGATATATTAAAATATTTAACATCTACCGGTCAACATCCTCCCCACAAATTGTAAAAGATGGTATCAACCAGGCTTTTCTATCCTTCAAGAAACCTAGAGAAGTTTCACTAGGAATAAGACAAAGCTATAGCCTGCCCCAGTAAAAGACTGTCAGACTTTACTGTTATTCTTTTAAAAAGATGTATTTATTTATCTGAGAGAGAGGGTGGGAGCACAGGGGTGGGGAGCACAGGGGTGGGGAGTGGGGCAGAGGGGGAGGAAGAGCGAGTCCTAAGCAGAGTCCGCTAAGCTCCACTCCCAACGTGGGGCTTGGTATCACCACCTGACTGGAAACCAAGAACTGGATGCTTAACTGGCGGGGCCACCAGACGACCCCAAGACTCTGAGCTAGATTTTTTCAAGGACAGAACAACTCCATGGGAGAGACAGGAATAAATAAATAAATAAACAAATAAATAAATAAATAAATAAATAAATAAATAAATAAATAACAACAACAGACACTGCATTTTCATACTACAGTGACATGTAAGTCTCATGAAAGTACAAAGCAGGGAGGAACCAATTTAGCTTGGGCGGGAGGTCGGGAGGACTCCAGAATCCTTACAGAAGTTTCTTTTAGTTCTGTAGAATAATCAGACTGATTATATTAGTCAACTGGGGCTGCCACAACAAAATACCATCAACCGGGTGATCAAAATAGTAGTAGTTTATTTTCTCACAGTTCCAGAGGCTGGAAGTCTACGATCACTGGAGTAGCCAGGAAGGTATCATTCTAAGGTCTCTTCTGTTGACTTGTAGGGGCTGTCGTCTTGCTCTGCTGTCTCTTTTTATAAGAACACTAATCCTGTCCAGTCAGGGCCCCATCCTTTTAACCTCCCTTAACCTTCACTACCTCCTCATAGGCCCCCTATGCAAATACAGTCACACAGGGGATTAGGGTTTCAACAAATGAATTTGGGAAGACATACTCCATCCCAACACTGACGAAGAAGAAAATGAATTCTGTATCATTTATGTGAGTGACAGGGGGGTGAGGGCTCAACGTTCTGGGTGATGCAGACAGCACAACTAGGGTTCAGGTAGTGCGTCTGGAAGTATCAGGAAAAAGTCAGGAAAGGTAAGGACTAGCCTGAAATACCCTCCCTGGCACACTGGCATCCCGCATATAGGGAAGCAGGAAATAGCCCATGTGATGGTCCTCGGCAAAGACTATCAGCAAATTTCAGTCTAGCCCACATGCACCTCTACCAACCAGAGAAAAGGCTTTCTGACTTGATGTGTCCCACTTCTTGTTGACAACACACTAGGAGCTAGAGTTCTAGCTACATGAAAAATATAATTATATATTATATATTGAGGATTTGGGTTTTTTTTTTCCGAAATATGCCTTAAAACCCGTGTTGCCATAAATTTTCATTGACCTAGCAAAGTTTTATGTAATACAGTTGACATAATGGACAAGTAAAATACAATTATCCTCCTTCTCATTTCCAATCCATAATGAATGCCTTGGAGACGAGCTCTTCCTCTTTGCTGCACTACAATGTACAGTGACCTCAAATTCTTATCATTACTGGTGAGTCTTTAATTTTACTGCAGATACTTTGAAAGCCGTGTCCGTACTACAAAAGTTCCTTACAAAGAGAGACTCAAATGTCAAAGCAAAAAGTAAAACATTGTAGGGGTATAAGGGTAACCATCTCACATTATCTATCTTAGTAAACTTTGGCTTTGGCTTCTGACTCTAAATTTCTCAAAGAAACTATCTGCAAGTCAGAGGTTGTTTACAGAGGCATAAAGGGAAGATTATTCTGTAGCCATCATGTATTTGTGGTGTCAGGGGCTTATGTGATATATTTACATATCAAAACCTCAGGAGCTTTGAGAACATTCTAATTCTGCATGATATTGTTAACAAACTTTTCTACCTAGAAAGATGTTTGTTAAATAGTGAGATTCATTTAAGCCCTTCCTTATAAACCAGTATTTTACTAGAACTGCAGCTTGGTTCGATCGAGTTTATCAATCTTGTCACCAAATATTCTCAACTTAATGTTCTGATCTCTTAATGGGCTCCCTGTAATAGAAAAGGTTAGATAATTAGCATGCTGTTGTTCAACCAGCATAAATTCTAGCATTTCTCAGAAGATAAATATCTAGCTTCAAAATAGAAAGGAAATCACAGAACGATTAATTCATCTTTTTTGAAGAATTAAGCAATATAATAAGTTTACTTAGAATTTCATTGTATAAAAGTCAGTAACAAAAAGGCATTGCAACTACGGAGAATTTTTTTTTTTCTTTTTACTTCTTTCCTCCCTTTTTCTTACTATTTAATAATGAATAGTGTGCCCTCTCACTTAAATAAAAGATCAGATGCGGCCTTATATAATCTAAAATAGTGTCAGTCTGGTACTCTTCTGGTGCTTAAACATAGAGGAGACTAGAACTGAAAAATAAGCTCACAAATCTGTAATTGCGAAGTACGGGAAGGGTTATGAAGGGAAGCATCAGAGTTATGTTAGAAGAGAAGAGGATGCTGGACAGAAAAAGTAACTTGTGCAAAGGCCCTGAGCTGAGTCAGAAGCGAGGTTCCTGCTCTTTCTATCTCAATGAAACATTTAATGAGTACAGATGCTTCACACAGGCTGTAAGTTTTCATAATGTGAATTGGCAGTAACTGGACTGATTAATTATGAAGCTCAATTTTCATTATGAAAGCATGTTGTGACCCTCATCTACAACAACGAAAAGCCCCAGACAATATTTATTAGGCTGGCATCACAATTACTCTGTCTGGATGGTGTGTTGTTTGTTTATCGGTGATATGAATTTTAAGAAAAGAGGGAATGGTATGATGCTGTTGCTCCGGTGAGAAAGAAAGAAAGGCCATTACCCTTGAGCAAAAGCCAAATCGAATCAAAGGCTGACTTTTCTCAATGATAATTAAGTTGTCTAGCTCTACATTTATAGCTAGAGAATATTTTATTTCTGAAATTCCTCCAGAAAAAAAAAAAAAAATTTGCCATTGAAACTCTGAAATTCACTGGCTGTTTTCTAATCCTATTTTCCTCATTTAAAAAGAACTGCTTCTGAAACTAATTTTAATAACTCGTTCTATAAAAGAAAAACACAAATAAATGTCTTTAGTATTGGAACTCCGTCTTGGAGCTACTCTAACACAGATAACAGCACGCTAGCGTAAGAAACAAAAGGCCTCCCTCAACAAACTCACTGTTTCCTCCTACCTGCATCTTCACCTTTCTCCCGAAACATCTACCCCATGAGCATTTAATCGTGTAGTTGTAGTTGGGAGCCAGCCCTCACTCCAGACACTTAGCTGTCGGATTGTGTTAGCCTCTGTTCCTTGGCCTGCCCAGCCCTTCTCCTCCTTCTTTTTCTTCTTGTCCTTGCAAAAACGAGGGTTCTCCCTCAGTCTTCACGCACGTGTAACACACATATATTTACTAATTAAATTCAAGCTACTGGAATAAGAAATTAACCCCAGATCCGTTTCCATGAGATGTCTCAATAAGCATTCATGTTCACCGTCTTCAAGGAATGTTCTCGGTACTTTCACATTATTAAAAACCATAATGGGCTTCTTCTAGAAAGGATTTAGAATTATTATTTTTTTTCTTCTGAGTATGCCTAAACATTGAAGAATTAAGAAACCAAACAAACCATACAGCCCAATTATTCCATACTAATGTCTCCACAGAAATTACTAAACTCATCAATCTAACTTTGAAAGGTACTAATGTTTAAAGGAAGCTAATGTTAGAAAATATATCAATATTAGCAGGGAATATGAACATTTATAATCCTATAGAGTGGAATAAAAGTGATGTAAGTAAGTTGATGAAATAGACAAAATGTTGGATTTATACACCGTAAAAATATCATAATTCACAAAGGTAAATAGCTAGTGCAAAAGGTCATTTATGAGCATCAAGTACCTTCATCTGGTGAATTATTCTTTTAATATAGCAGATTCCAGCATTCTCCCAACCATCAGAATATACAAAAGAAATTATTCCACCTATGGCAATGCCTGAAACCTAGAAAGCACGATTTAAAAATAATGAAATTGAATTATCTGATATGAAGATGAAATGCAAGAACATCTCATTTTTCAAACTTGTCTTTATATTATCTACATAAATCTCCCTTAGAATTCACATTTTACAATACATACATAGATTAATGGTGACTTTGCATTAAAATCCTACATCAAATAATTCAATGATAATTCATATGTTTTTCCTGTACTCAAGCACAAACATTACTTTGGAAATCTAAAAGAAAAACTATTGTCCACCACAAGAATGGTCATATTTTTCTTACTTTATCAAGAACTTCCTGCTTGGTATTTTTTCAGGCAAAATTATATACTACTTGTTTGTGGTTTTTTTTTTTTTTAAGATTTTATTCATTTATTTGAAAGAGAGAGTGTGAGCAGGGGCAGAGGCGAAAGAGGGAGAAGCAGACTCCCCATTGAGCAGGGAGCCCGATGTGAGACTCGATCCCAGGACCCCGGGATCATGACCTGAGCCAAAGGCGGACGCTTAATTGACTGAATCACCCGGTGCCCAAAATTATGCTACTGGTAAGAGTGTATAACTTTATTACAGTAGAAATCATTCAAAGACTTAGGAACACTTCTGCTAATTGAGCTGTATGGTAATTTCCCCCTGAATGCTTTATATTAAGGAATGAATCCCCTATCCCCTACTTACTCTTTGTAATAAAAATCCCTGTTTAGATCAAGTTCTGTTCTTTTGTGAGTGCCAGGTTCAACATACTGGTTGCATTTCTCAAAATCAAAGCACATCCTTCCCATTGACTTATACTATGGCGGGGATTTTTTCTAATAATTTTAAAATTAGCTACTGTATGTCATCATTAATTCAATTCTGTCTTAAACAATTATTTAATAGGTTGTAAAATTTTGGAATCCACAAATTCCAAAACTGCTGCCATTTTGATAGCAAGTCTTACCCCAAGCCAATCTCTGGTTATGAATGCCTCTTAGGGTTTATTTATAGTGAAAACAGAACTGCTGTCTTTTCTTTCCAACTTGGCCGTTGCAATGTCTATTTCCAACTCTCCCTTCCACCTCTTATCTCTGCTTCCCCTGCTCCCACATTTAATAACCAAAATAATGGATTAGAAATTTCTTTTTCTCTAAGCTGTGATCTAAAGTATGTGTTTCTTAAAGTATGACTAAGCATCTTGCTAAGACTTTCACAAGGCCTCAAACCCGGTTTGTAGTACTTTCTTCTCTCTGTGGATCACATTTCTTTACACTTCAAATACTAGTCTTATATGATCAATTTTCCAATTAAGCTTGAAAAAACACCAAATAATTAGAAATGATGTTTGATGTTTCAAGGTGAACCTGAACTTCATTTCATTTTAAATGTTCTTAAAAAAGCAAATGCTTCATTTATTCCAGTCTTTGGTTTATGGAGACCCCAGACCTTGAGTAAACAGAAACTGAGCAGATAAGATAATAAAGCAAAGGATTATTTCAAATTATTTCACTATGTAAAAAAAAAAAAAAACTTTACTAGGGAATAATCAGTTGAATTAATTGGACAACTCAGTGAAATTTGGTTCGACTCATTTAAAAGCTGTCGGATTTTGCCTCTTTTGTTTTATTTTCACATTAGAAGGAGCCAAACAAACATAACCTAATATAACATTCCGTATTAAAATATAGTTTTTCATATAGATGAAAAACTCATGGTCACTAAATAACCTGTTAATTACATTTTCTAACATTTTTACAGTCAAATTCATTTAGGAAAATCATTTGTATGTAAAAGGGGTATCTTCAAAAAGTCCATAATTCAGTAGCCCCTCATTGTGGGGATACATTCCAAGACCCCCAGAAGATGCCTGAAACTGCAGATAGGACCAAGCCCCATACATTCTATGTTTTTGCAATGTATACAAATCTATGATAAAGTTTAGTTTATAAATTACCACAAGAGGAGACTAACAACAATTATAACAAATTACTCTAATGAAAGCCATATGAACATGGACTCTGTCTCTCAATGACCTCAGGGTACCATACTCATGCTTCTTGTAATGATGTGAGATGATAAAATGCCCCCGAGAGGAGATGCAGTGAGGTGAGTGCTGTAAGCATGACCTTCTGACACGACATCAGGAGGGTCACCTGCTTCCAGATCAAAGCGGAAAAGACCCACGAAAAGCAAAACAACTGATAAGGGGGAACTACAGTAGGAGGTAAACATTTTAAGACTTTTTATTTTAAAATTTTAGGCAAAATAAAATTCTATAATGTCTTGCCTGGAGCTGTTTAGTTTTAGTTTTTATTTTCTCTTCAAGTTTTACTGGCGTTAGATGTGGTATTGTTTTATTTTTCAGCTTTATTGAGGTATAGTTGACAAAATTTTAAGAAATTTAAAATATAGACTGTGGTTATTTGATATACTTACACATTGTAAAGGGATTCCACAACTGAGTTAATTAACACATTCATGACCTGAGAGGTCATATTTCATAATGGTTTAAAAGTGAAGACTCCTAAGGCTGGGCTCAAAATCCACCATTACCACCAACCCCACCTCTAGCTAACAGATACTGGAAGTTATTTAACCCACTTTGTCTCAGCAAGATGAAGACTGTAACAGTACCTCTTTTCGGGTTTGCCGTGAGTATTGAGTAAATATGAAAAACAGCTAAATATCCGACACCCACCCAAAGTATAATACAAGTGCTCACTATTAAACTATCCAGATTATTTAATAATATAGATTGTCAAAGGAAGAATGTGAAGCTTTCTCCGCCCTGTCTCATTATTTTCCTTTAGGGTACAGAACTCTGATGCCTCCAGGGCACCAATTTCCCTTTTCAAAGGGGTCTTAAATGGTTTAACAGAAAAAAAAAAAAGAGGTTAGCTGGGCCTTGATTGAGTTCAAAACTTTCAACCACCGAAGAGAAACTGTGTTCTGCTTCTACCCCCAAAGTTTTTCCATTTCATGATTTACAAAAGGCCAGGAAAGTGAGAAGAATCTTACATGCTTTGTGGTTCAGAGAATAACAGGAGTTCCAGACAATTTCACTAGGACTAGAGAATGCCTCGCCTGAAAGGAGTAACTGTACAAGCCACTTTACACTGAATATTGACCTCATGAGCTGACTCATTCTTAGCCCTGGCTTAAAAACCCCGATTACATTCCTTCTCTTAGTATTTGTCTGTGTTGTAAGGTCGAATGTGACTTCCAGAGTTTAAAGGCTGCTGCACAGCAATGGTCTTGTAAAATGGTAGATTAATCAATCTTTTAAAACAAAAATGTGGAATATTTATCTTAAAAAAATATCCGACTAGGACTATGACACATCAAGCAACTATGTAGACCTGGGTTGAACATGTCCTGGGACCACGATGGTCTACTGTCCATTTTAGGCTGAAGAATGACCAAAAAGAAAAAAAAAAAAAAAAAAAGAGAGACCTGAAACAATGTAATCCACATGCTGTAGGAAACACCATTAGGAACAGTCATAGTCCCCTGCCCTACGTTCAACAAAACAGAGGACAGACAGCTCTACTTTTCTTTTCCTCTTCCAAATACTGGGGCCACTTTAAAAAATCATAGTTCTGGCTACACTTATTTCTAAGAGATAGAACTGATTGCTCATTAAGAATTACTTCCTGACTCTTCTGTGCCCATCAATCTAAAGTCATTAACCTCATAATTCTGGCCAATCCCAACCAATTATTTACTTTGCAAGACCTACCTGGAAGTCACCCAGTCCAGAAACAAAAATCTTAAATAATCCTTTCTGATTTTCCTTTTTGGATTATCTACTAAAAATCTATGGAAGCAATATTCCCCTTTACTAAACTAAATCTAATTATCTTAGCATTGCTTGATTAGCAAGATTTTCTAGTAGCTTTTGGGAAATCTACAATAATAACTAATAATAACAGATAAATTGCAAGTAACAGAGTTATATCAGAAGTTTTTTTTTTCTTTTTTTTTCCTGACTGTGGTTTATTACAAGTCATAGAATAACTCTTCTCCTTCCTTCTTCTTTTTTGTTTCCTTTTCTGCCAACCTAACATGTAACCTTTTTATTTAGAGCTACACCATTTTCTCCAAGTTCTTTGTTTGTGTTAAAATTCAGCTTCTGTGGGTGAAGTGGCCCTTTCCAAGTACACAACAAAAAATAAAAAGTAAAACTAAGTGAAATGAAAATCTCCTAACTTTGATTAAACTTCCTGAAGGATTTCACTTTCAAATTAGCAGTAATGTAAGACTTGGAATTTATTTTTTTTTAATTCAATTAATTAACATATACTGTATTATTGGTTTCAGAGGTAGAGCTCAGTGCCCCATCAGTCTCATATGTCACCCAGTGCTCGTCCCATCACATGCCCTCCTTAATGCCCATCACCTGTTATTCCATCCCTCCACCCATTTCCGCTCCAACAACCCTGTTTCCTATGATTAACAGTCTCTTAAGGTTTCTCTCCCTCTCTGATTTCATCTTGTTTTATGTTTTCCCTCTCAAGATTTGGAATTTAATCTTAAGATTCTTTTCAAGTCTTTTAAGTTCTTATTCATCTCAGTAATGTTATCTGGATTTTAAAAATATATTATTTTTATTAGAATTTACTCTAAACTAGAAAATGCACAATTATTACAGGATGTCTTTAATTTTACTTTCAATTTTATGTTTTAAGGTTTCTCGGGGTAATTTTCAGGAGTTTAGGACTATTTTGAATAGTGAACTTCCACAGTATTTCCTGCTCCGTTATTTCTCACTCTTACATATTTTAAAATTCCTTGGTTATGCATAAGAGTAAAGATGATTTTATTTCACACAATGACTGTTTCCCGTAACCTAGTATACATTGATTATATAGTTGAGTGTATTTTTTTTTTAAGATTTTAGACACAGAGTGAGAGGCAGAGACACAGGCAGAGGGAGAAGCAGGCTCCATGCAGGGAGCCTGATACGGGACTCGATCCCAGGACCCCAGGATCACACCCTGAGCTGAAGGCAGGCGCTCAACCCCTGAGCCACCCATGCGTCCCGAGTGCATTTTATTTCTTAAATATGAGTGAGACACTAAAAAAAACTATGTCCTGTTGACTACTAAGAAATTGCAATTTTGGAGATTTCGATTTTTTTTTCCTTCTTAAGTAGAAAATGGAAAAGAGGGAAATTGTTTCAAGAAAATAAATAACATATTTGTAAACAGATGGTAGCCTTAAGCCTGTTGATTTCCTAGCTGGATGACATAAAAAAAGTTATAAAATGAATAAAAGTCTTTACACCCAGGAATTTTCTCCTTAGTGATACATACGAAATGACTTACCCTTCACACTGAGTCTGTTAAGTAAATTTAGTAAAAACTTTTCTCCTCTCAGAGCTAATATTTTGTTTATTTTGCATAGTGCTTTGGCCCTTCATTTACATTATAACTTTGATTTTCTCACCAATTTAATTATTGCTGATATGGTTAGCATTCAAACTGTTTTATAGATGATAAACTAAAACTTGGATATTATAATTTTTTAAGGTTTATTTTTTAAGTGATCTCTACACTCAATAATGGGATTTGAACTTAGAACCCCAAGATTAAGAGTCTCACACTCTACCAACCGAGCTATCCAGGCACCCTTAGACATTATTTTTTATCTGATACATGCCATTTTATTTTTGCCTCTGTAAATAGTTCATAAAATATCTTTAGTCGATATAACTTTATACAACTTTAATGAATAAAAATTCAAACATCTTTCTATAGGTGTAATACCATCTAGAATTGGATCTTAACTGTCAAATGTCCTCATATATCACACTACTTGACCATTTAAATATAAATAAAGCAATAATAATGATCTTGGCATTGCCAACATGATATTTAAATACTATGATGCTAAAAATAAAATGATCTGATTTGATTCTAAGGGCTAAAATAACTCTTAAAATACAGTTAAATGTTCTGATTGATTCTCTATTTCTGAGGAATAAAGAGACAACAGTGGAATTGTAGTTATCACCAAGGGCCCAAGTGTGTAACTAGAAACCAAATCAATACTTAATTTTAAAACATCCACAAGGAAAGTTTTAGAAATATAAACTTTTTATACCAGTCCCTGAAGAGAAAACCACATACATGGGCAACCTGCTCTTACTTACAATTGATTTTATCCAATTTCAATACTTCCTCCTTTTTTATTACTACAATCACCCAAAACTATTAACTCATTATGTCTCTGCTCATGAAAAGGAGCCAGCACGAGATCTTGTTTAACCACATATTCATCAGTGTCTTACAGAGCTCAGAGTTCTGGTGCCTTTCTAGAATCTAATCACTTGAGTACATAGTTAAACTTGACTTACTGTAATCATATTAATATCAAGAGCAATTTAATGATATGTTCCAGCTGTGGAAGTAGTATGGTCTGGTTTTCATCACGTACACGCATAGACAGTTCTAAATTATATTTCTTATTTATAATTATTTGTTGTGTGTTTCATAGGATATGGAACTTCATCTACGGAGGACAAAATAAGCTAAGACCTACACACCAAGTTTTTGCAGTTGTATTCACACCGCATCCTTTTATGAGACTGCTAAGGCTGCCACAACAAAATACTACAGAATGGGTAACTCGAACAACAGAATTTACATTTCTCATAGTTCTTGGAACTATGCTGGAAGTCCATGATCAAAGAGCCAAAAAATTTGGTTTCTGCTGAAAGCTGTCTTGCTGGCTTGCAGATGACCACCTTCTCTCTCTGTGCCCTCAATGGTCTTTCCTCTGTATGTCGGTATCATCCCCCCAAAAAACCATTATCATGACTTAATCCAATGCAAACTCCCTCCCAAGAGCTCTATCTCCAAATGCTATCACACTGGGAGGACAGGGCCTCAGTAGCGAATGGGGGTTAGAGCCAATTCATTCCATCACAATACGTAAGTACAACTTATGCACTTGACCCTACCTTTCTCTCTCCTCTCCTCTAAAACATCTTAAAGAACAAAACTCAGTAAAAGGCATCTGTGTAGTTGAGTTTCAACAAAAATAACAGTATACAAAATAAAAACACAAGATCCATTAAAAGAAAAACTTGTTGCACAATAAACAGAGACGCTAAAGGAGTCTCCAGCAGGAAAAGAGGTATCCAGCTGCAATAGTTCTCTCAAATCTTATGATAAAATATTTAACATGAAAAAAAGCGAAGAAATACTTTTAAAAAAGAGAAGAGTTCCTCTATTTATATGAGAGAGAGAGAGAGAGAGACAGCAAGAGCAGAGGAAGGGGAGAGAAGCAGGCTCCCCACTGAGCATGGAGCCCAACTCTGGGCTCAATCCCAAATCCATGGGAACATGACCTGAGCTGAGGGCAGGCACCCAAGTGACTGAGCCACTCAGGTGCCCTACAAAGAAAAACCTTTAAAATAACTGCTAAATGGTAAACTTTGAATGTGATGACTATATCAAACTAAGCTTGGCACTTTAAAAATCCAAATTAGTAAATCTCAACTTGTATTTAAGGGTGAAGGTTTGAACAAAATAAAATAAACTCGGGCAGCCCCGGTGGCACAGCAGTTTAGCGCCGCCTTCAGCCCAGGGCATGATCCTGGAGACCGGGGATTGAGTCCCACGTTGGGCTCCCTGCATGGAGCCTGCTTCTCCCTCTGCCTGTGTCTCTGCCTCTCTCTCTCTGTGTGTGTCTCTATGAATAAATAAATAAATAACTAAAAAATAACATAAAATAAGCTCACGCAGTCTGATTTCACCAGAACTGAAGGCCAGGTGTAGAGAGAATTTTTCTTTTTCAAGAACTAATAAGAAAAGGAAAATATAGATTTTTTAAAAGGTTCAAAGAGAGAGATATACTTAAACCAAAATGATGAACCACACAACTGGAAGCTTTGTTTCAGATTTCTCTAGAACCAGCAAAATGCTCACTTCAAACAGCAAAGACCGGGGAATGCTGACTATGGCCACAGGAAGTAAAGGGGTTGAAGGCACTCCTCAATGTAGGCATTTATTAAAATAAATGCTCTATGTCAAGTTAGAAATAGCTAACATTTTTACAGCTGGTTTTCATTCTGCTTTGTATTAATTAAGCTTTAATAATATTAGATTGTTATTTTAAATATAGTTTAGGCCTTTGCATATGTTTCAATGACTCTCTGTCCATCTGACCATCATTCTCCATCCCTCATCTATTCCTGAGGCTCACATCTAAACTGCTGTGCTGACCTGCAGCTCTAATAAGCAACATTTGAGCCTGTCAACAGTCAGGAGAAATAGGTTACTCTAGAGAAAACTAAAGACACATTTAGGTTACTCAACAACTGTGAATGAAGTGTGCCTTACAAAGAACGCTATAATCAATTCGGGAAAGAACCATACTTGTAAAAAGTTTTATGAGCATTATGAAAAATATTCTGTGTAAGTAATATGTCGAGTTAGAAAACATAGCTGGTATTTCAATCTCCCCCCGCCCCCATCCAGACAATTCAATTATGCTCTAAAAAATTCAGAAGCTTTATGGTAAAAAGTCTCCATGGTCTTTATGAGTGTGACCTTCAAAATTAAAATGCTAAATTGAAAAAGTGCCAATTTGCATAAGTATTGCAGTCTTGCTATTTTACAAGAAACTCAGCTATAGGCAATATCCTATGCTCTAACTGTGACCTTGCACCTATAAAATGGGAGAAAATAGCATTTAAGTTCAATGAACTATTCACATTTGGAAGATAGTAAAAACCACCTAAGTCTGTAAACATGGTAGCTATATAACTCTCTGCTAATGAGGTTGTAACTGGAAAGCTTTTAAAGTAAGGTTTTTGTTAGATGAATCCTTACTAAAGCAAACTGGAGTGTCACATCTCATTATGTAACAAAGAAATAAGATGTTATGTGATAATACATATATAAACATATATATGTACATACATATACTTTTATGTATATATTTCGAGATTATGGCTGTATTTACATTTACCGATATAGTAATTTTACCTAATTATTGCTCATTTCATTGCTGAAGCAGTATTATAGGAAGTCAAATGAATCCACATCTCAATAAATGCTAGAAAAAATTATGAGGCGAATCACTTCAGCGGCAGATGTACTATATGAAATGATTTTTAAGAGAAAATTCCTCTTTTTGCTGAATGGCAATTGCTTTCGATCAAAACAAAGTGAATAGCTGGGGGGGGGAGGTATATAACAAAAGCAATCACTATAACCCTTTCTTGTTCTTCTTGTGGAATGTCCACCATTGCTTGTAACTGTTTTTCTTTTATCTTTTGTCTTCCTATTACAAATGCTTTTTTAAAATTCTCAACATTATACTATCTTTTTCTGTATTTGCTACAAAGTAAAGTTCTATAAACCATTCCATTGACCATGGACGCTTGGCCATTAAAGTATTAAAACTCGATGAGCTTGCTTCTCACTTTGTATTATGTTCCACTAAGTCTACTTGAGTAAAGAGGGAATGAAGACAATTTTAAAGCACACAGACTTCATTTCTTCTTGGGTCCAATCCTTCTTTCCTAATATGGTACTCTGATAGAACATATTGAATGACTTCACTTAAAAAAAATAATAATTCACTAAAAAAAAATTCACTATGTAAGCAAAATACAGACTTTATGTTCTATTCCCCACCAAATTCTTTAGGTCTTATTAATAGGGAAAATCCTCCTCTGCCCATGGATGAAATAGCCAGCATGATTCCTGACTTTACTGCTCATTCATAGATAATAGACACTCATGGGTCACCCTCTCAACTTACTAAGAATGGCAAGTCTAATATATTACTCAAGAGTCTGGACTTGATTTACTGTTAAGTTACCCACTCCGTTGACTCAGACCTGCTTCAAGCTGGAATTTCTGCAGTGGGACATGAGAGAGTAGTTAGTCATTCTATTTTTTTTTTTTTTTTTTTGGTTTATATTCTTTCTTTTTCTTCCACTCTCCCTGTCACCCTTGAGAACCTTTGTCTGACTCAGCCCTGGCAGGAGGTGGGGTGTGGAGAGGAGTGATAATGAATAGGAAACTCTTAGGGGACTATTTTTAAGCTAGCTCATCCTCTCTACATCTAGCAGATGATTATAAGTCAATAGGGCATGGTGCTATAAGGATGAAATTGTAAGTTAAACAAAGAAGTTAAATCAAGAATCCTTTTTAAGAAATTAATACATTTGATTTTAAGCTACAACATATGTATGTTTTATTTTTTTTTATTATTTTTTTTATTTTTATTTATTTATGATAGTCACAGAGAGAGAGAGAGAGAGAGAGGCAGAGACACAGGCAGAGGGAGAAGCAGGCTCCATGCAGGGAGCCCGACGTGAGACTCGATCCCGGGACCCCAGGATCGCGCCCTGGGCCAAAGGCAGGCGCTAAACCGCTGCGCCACGCAGGGATCCCAACATATGTATGTTTTAATAAAGGACTAAGGACTTTAAGACTTGTTACTGTGTTCCAAGAGTTGGCACTTGGGTCCTCTCTCCCTCCCTTCATTCCTTCTTTCCTTTCTTCCTTTCTTTCAATGAAACACATCCATCCTCTTCTCTTTTTGGTTTATTTGGATTTGATTTCTTCCAGGGAGAACATGCAATTTTGAGTACAGGATAGTATACATTTCGGGTTTATTTTCATGGTAGACTAAATAATGGCTCCCTAAAGGAGGTTCAAATCCTAATTTCCAGAACCTGAGAATGTTGCCTTGTGTTGCAAAGGCAGTTTTATAGAGGTAGTTAAATTAAAGATCTTGAGATTGGGAGAGGATCTTGATTTATCTGATTTATCCGATTGGTACTTACAAGAGGGAGGCAGGAAGGTCAAAATTAATGAAAGAGATGTGATCATGGAAGCAGAAGTCCAAATGATGCCACTGCTGGCTTTGAAGCTGGAAGGTGACCAAAAGCCAAGGAATAGGGTAACTTTCAGAAGTTAAGAGAGGTGAGTAGTAGATTAAACTTTTGAGCCTCCTGAAGGAATATGGCCCTGTTGACAACTTAATTTTATCCCACTGAGACTGATTATGGACTTCTGACCTCCAGATATTGTTTAAAGCTACTATTCTCTTAGTAATATGGTACAGGAACAGGAGGAAATTAATACATTCTTCTCATCCAGCCTCATTTATAATTATCACACCCACAACTAATTCGATAGAATCTTTTAGGAACCTTGAATTTCTCCGCCTTACATCATTCCATTGAGTTTTATAAAAACAAAAACATTATTTTTTCTTTTTGTTCCTTGTATCTCATTGTTTAGCACACCACTAAATTTCCTAATTACTAAAACAAACTGTCATTTGTAAACAAATATAACTATTATTTGTAATTATAACAAGTAGAAAAAAGTTAAAAGTTCTGGGCTTATCAAAGAGTAGCTTATGGACCATGGCTTTTGTTGTGCCTTGACGTCACTCCGTCGAAGAGAGCGTTCCATTCATATAAGAAATAGTTTAAATAAAGGTTTCTTACAAGACTTTGTGTTGTAAATGCATAATAAGAAGCAACACTAAAGGTTGTCTCTCTCTTTTACTTTTTATCATAGCACTCAAGGATAGCAAATTTAATCTTTCCCATCTCCAGTCTATTCTTCATACTATGGCAAGAACTGGATTTGATTTTGTCATTCCTATCCTTAAATTCCTCAAGTGGTCTACCTTGCTTAAGGATGAAGCCCGGATTCCCTAGTATAGGCATACGTGGATTTTTAAAATGTGGCCCTTCCTTCAATCTTAGCCTTTCTCTAGTTCCCTCCCTCCACTCTTACCAGCACTATATGTTTAGGCTTACTGAATTTCTTGAGCTTCCTAGAATGTCTTGACTTATCTTACCCTTTTATCTTATACATTCCTATGGCTAAAATCTTAGCCATTAAAATTCACACTAGACATCATTTATTCAGAGAACATTTCTGATTACCCCCTCTAGAAATGTTAGCAAGCCTGGGCCTTATACGTATCTCTATCATGGTCTATTATTTTCACAATACTCCTGAATTTCCTCCCATGTTGAAGGAGACAGTGGATGCCTGATGTTGGAAATTATGTGTTTCATTTTGTTTTCACATTTTCCCTATCCAACTGTTTACCACTCAACATTTTCCAGGAGATATTAAATGAATATGACTATGTTTAGATGCACCTAACCTATTTGACAAATTTCATTAAAATGTGTTAACCTAAAAAAAATGTGTTAACCTGATAAATATACACATCTTAGGCAGGTTTACTAATGAGAATCAACATTATAGCTGCTTATATTTTACAATTAAACAGCTTTCCTATAGAAATATATTTGATTTTATAATCTCACATTTTGTTTCCAGTTAAGGGAAATGTATTTTTTAAACTGACAAAAATCGATTCCTCCTTGAATCAGCATTTAATTAATTTATCTGTGTACCCATAAAAATACATGTTCATCACAGATCTGTAGTTACACTGGACTTAATATAGGCTACTGGACAAATTTTTAAAATTAGGTGTAGTAGTTACTTTGTCCCAAAGATATTTACTCATCAAAATATGTTATGCACTCATGGGAGATAAATACAATAGTCAAGGCATCCCAAGCCTCACCAGATTTGATTATGAAGTCACCACTGATACTTGAGAGAACAGTTTCAAAAAAAGGCAGGAGTGTGACTATGACGAGTGAGTGATTACAAAACTTTGGCAGAAGACAGATTATTTTACCGAGGATGTTTGAAATAAAGGAAAAAATCAACAGAAAAATAAAAATAACTTTAAGGACTGGCAGGGTCCCATAGGTTGTAGAAAACTCGAAGATTATTTCTAAGCATGGAGAGAGAGATAATTACACAGGTGATAATAATAGAAAAAGATTAGGGTATGGATGAAGTTATGGAAAGGAAAACCAAGGAAGAAGAATGGAAGTGGACATTCCATAGCTAAGATAGGGGGAAATTTGTATTAAAGGTCTTTACTTTAAGAGAGTAGATTTCTTTCATAACTGAGAAGAAACAGTAGTGTTATTAAGTTTGCAGAGACTAGAAGATTTTTGGAAACGTTGAATGGAAAACAAAAGGGAAGATCCATAAAAGATGCCAGATGACAGTGAGAACCTATATACAATGACAAATAGAAATTTGTCCTTGAAAAAGTAGGATCTAAACTTAATTTTTTTTGAACAGGAAAAAGATACTTAGGTTACAATTTTTCTAAAGTGATTGCACTTGGATGAAGAAAATGTAAAGATAAGCATTAGCTGATAATGCTGAGTTTAAGCTGTAAGAAAGCAATAATGATGGTACAAAGAACATTTAAGAAAGGTAACCATAGCATAGAAGCAGAAAGACTCAATACTTAGAAACAACATCAGAAACTTACTAGATAAAAGGAATGGGAGTTGAACTCAATGGTAGATTTGAAAATTCATAGTTAACTTTCCCTGCTACTCTACGCTGTAGGCCGAAAAGCGAGATGCATTGGAGCACTCCAATTCAATTTGAGAAAGCAGTGACCCAGGCATATGCAATGTGAAAATTTCACTGTCCACTTCCCCAAAGTTCTTTGCTCACAGGCATGCCTCATTATGTAGGAAAAGTTCAGTAGATATTGCTAACTATGTTAGTTTAAGTTACTCATATTAAATTTCAGATATTAGTTCTCAATCCCAACTATGAAACGGGGAGGCTAGGAGAGGAAGAAAAAATGGACTTGAATAATAAGGTTTTGATTTCTAGGATGATTGGATTTAGCCTCTAAAATGACAGGTTATAAATTTCTTCCCATTGCCTCGAATGGAAAACTAAAATAAAAATATGACTAAGGAAGACAGCAATGCATTTAGAATAAGAAACTCATCAAACTTTTCGACAAAGAAGGATTGAATGACCGAGAGCAAAGGTAGTAGAGATTAATTTACAACTTTGAGGTTCTAAATATTGGATAAATCTTTAGACACAATTGTGGATGAAGTATCTATTGGGATTCAGTATTTCTGGTGTTCCCTCTCTATCAAAATCAAAAGTATCATTAGAGTATAGCTATAAATACAGGCTTAGATATATGAAATTTTCTTGTTTCCTGTCATGGTAAGAGATATTCAGCTGCTTTGTAACAACCCAAGAAAATTCAAATTATAAAAGGTTCAAGCTTGATTTATACAGCTTCTTCAAGAAACCATTTTTTCAGCTAAGAAAATTCTCTTCTTATTAAGTCTACATACAATGATTTGAATGGAATATCATTAAGGTGGGAAATAATCACACATCTTAAAAGTAGGTTACAATGAATCAACTGATTGCAGAACTGCTCTGCAATGATAACATGGGAAGAAAATTAACTTACATTAAGAATATTATAAATTTCATTATATGAAATTACCACACTAAAGATTTGTGAAACCATACTTATAAATAGAATGATCTATTCCAAAAAATTCATTAGTCTTACATATATTTCAGCACATCTAACAAAGAACAAGGCCTTGCTTTGGGGAAAAAAAACAAAACAAAACAAAACAAAACAAAACAGTACTTAACAATATGAAAAAAAATGGGCTTGGAAAAGTATGGTAGATGCATAAATGCAATTTTTTAAAGAAACTTTTTACATTAAATTTTAAAATATGTTAAACACTTTTACCTACTTAAACCAAAGTTTGATATGTTTCCTTTGGCTGGGTTTCTAGTCTCATTTAAAGAAAAGTTAAATTTAGCATTTTTTAGGCAAAAAGATGTCATATCCATTGTGCCTTGGACTTAAAAATGTTTACTTATTCATAACATCTCTAAAACTTTCTTCTCTAAAGCTATATTGCTCTATTTAAATACATAATTATATCAACAGAATCTTCGATCTCACACACACACACACACACACACACATATATATCGGTTCATCTAATAAGACTGTTTCATTCTATATACACAATTTTTCTTCAAGGCTAGCAAAGTATATTGGGCTGAGTTTTTATCCTATTTCATCTATTTTTGAAATCTGTGGTTCAGTCTGCTAAATATATCTAATATTTTAAGTCCAAAATATTTTTTTAGTGCAGCAGATATTTCTACAAAAGGGAGAACAATTTTCAGTAAAGACCAAAATTTCAAGGGTCAAAAAATGAAACCTATAGCCAAACAAGTGTCAGGAAATCTTAATGAGTAAGTAAAAAAGCTGAACATACTATTAAAAATATAATTTTTATTTTATTTTATTTTTTATTTTTTAAATATAATTTTTAAAACACCTTATATTTCCCTATATGCACTCTCACACCTGTAAGATCAGACATTTGTTG
Organism: Canis lupus baileyi; assembly: GCF_048164855.1. NCBI lineage: Eukaryota > Metazoa > Chordata > Mammalia > Carnivora > Canidae > Canis > Canis lupus. Next base: position 3,614,765 of record NC_132845.1, read on the forward strand.
CAAAGAGATTCAGAAAGATTTTGTTTTTATGACTAATCATTGTTTCTATTCCTTATTTATCTATTTCAATATTATGAACTGTTAATATTTTCTCCTAAATTCATCTGAGGCATCTTCAGTCAGACCTTTTTTCTACTTGTAATTTTTCATATTTTGTCTCATAATTGATTATTTTCAGATATATACCATTACACTGGCAAATACGACTTAAGTGCAATATGCTTAACCATCCCCAAGACAGATATATAATACTGTATTTAAGACTAGAGCCTGAGGCTGTATCAAAACAATATGATTCATTTAAACATATAAAATTTTAGCGAAAGGAGTGTATCATATCATTGCAATGATATGACATGTTTCTTTTTTTTAAGATTTATTTATTTATTTATTCATAGAGACACAGAGAGAAGAGAGATAGAGGCAGAGACACAGGCAGAGGGAGAAGCAGGCTCCATGCAGGGAGCCCGACGTGGGACTCGATTCCGGGTCTCCAGGACCGTGACCTGGGCTGAAGGTGGCCCTAAACCACTGGGCCACCTGGGTTGCCCACAAGACCTGTTTCTAGGAAGAAACAGATGATAGTTTAGAGAAATGCTTTATGCAATTCAGGAATATATATGAAGAGTAATAAGTGAAAGAGAGCATAATTATAGGAGATTAGAACTAGAATCGATTTTTAAAAGAATAGATATTTCAACCTCCTTAAGAATTCTGAGGGCTGTCCAAAGCCCCGCAGAGGCAGATAATGGCAAAACTGAGACCATGAGCCAAGCCTCGTAATTCTTCGTGAACTGTCCTTTTCTGTGCTTCCTCCGGTTGTCTGCGTTGGGTATTCGTTTTAATCCAGTGCACGTCATAATTAAGCAACTATTTCTAGCCTTTTTTTAGATCCATTTTTTTCCTCCCACTTAAAACACAACTAAACTTAAAGTCTTCTTTCTCCTGGTTGCCATGAACCAATAGTTTCCCAGGTAAACAAACAACATTATCAGACAAGGTTATCATATCTGGAAAGCTGGTGTCATTCTATTACTTTAATCTCATTTTCACATAAGCACATTTTCACCTAAACAAAGTAAAAAAAAAAATAAATAAACAACCTAATTGGACAAATTCCTTAACATCGCAGCATCCAGCCTGGAATAACAAGCTTACAGAAAAGTAGTAAATATATTAAATATTTAAAATTGTGTAAAATATTAAAATACAATGCCAAGAAAAAATTCACAATCTATATTATTATTTCACTGTTTTATCTGAATCTTTCATTTTATTCCAAGGAAGATTGAGGTTAATGGTTCAGAGGAAAAGAAGGAAGGGTCATAAATAAAAATACTTCATCTAATTTTCAACATGTGTAAGTACAATGAATCTACAATTTATTCTTTTTCTTTTAATACCTACAGAAATAAGTACTGTTAATAAAAAATTTCCTTGAAAAGTGGCTACAGAAACATTTCCACCTTCAATTGTTTCTATAGAGTCTTTCTAAGACAAACATAGTCACTGCTTTTTTTTTTTTGCAGATTCCTTTTATCTTCCAAAACTATAAATATGTGTTATTACTTCTTCATCTCTCTATTTGCTTCAGAAATTTCATTGCTCTTAGTATTAAGACAGGAACTTGAGAATTGTCTTTAATTCCTTCCTAAGATTAGGACCCACTAGGAGAAAATCAAAACACTGACTTCAAACGTTAGCACCTAACTAACTTAAACATCATACTCAAAATTTGCATGGAGCAAACACATATTTATTTTCATGTTTTTGAAGCCAGAAAATGTGACAATTGGGACAATGGGGAAAATTTGGACCAGTCTGCCTGTCTGTAAAAGACTACTTATATTATTAGAAATTCTTAAACTATAATCAGAAAACCCTTCCTTTCCCTATCAAGCTTATAGACAACAGAATGAAAACATAGATATTACTGCTTAGGAATCCACAATATACAATGTCCGTTATTCATACTGGTAGGAATCAAGGGTTTAAAATGAATACTTCTAGAATTTGTCCATTCCCCAGTTGGGGAAACATGTGAGATAATTCACTCTAAAACACCAGGAGATTAATTTTCAGTTTGCTGTTAGGATAAAGAGGTATTTTACACATGCAATTTCCACCAGGACTTTTAAGATCCATGTGTATAAAAATTATATACAACACACAAGAATCTTGTTTCCTGATTTGAGAAAAATTCTACATGTCTGTTTTTATGACACTTGGGAATAATTCTTTTAATCACAGATGTGTTCCTTGTCACTAAGTGAAATATACTTCATAAACTGATAGGTCTAAAGTACAAACCAAAGAAAGTACAAAATATAAAAGGATGATGAAGAAGAAAAATCTTTCTCAGATTTGCTTAACTTTTTATTTATTATAGTAGCCATGGTAATTTAACTTTATGGGAGAAATTTATTTTCCAGCATTACTACTTTTTGATGCTGAGTTCTTTTTTAAAAAAATTTAGTGTATGCACAATTAAAAAAATATTGTAAACCAGTAGAACAGCTTTTTTCCCTCTGCAATCAAAAGCTATATAATCAAGGCTTAATTACTTCAAACAGGATTTCTATTAATTCAGAAACCTAAGGGTATTGTTTAACCTATGAATCAACATGCTTAGATCTAAGAAAATGTGAAGAACCCTTCCTACCTGGTTTTCACATCTTTGCACCTCATTTTTACTTTATATTGCACATATTAGATCTGTGGTTTTTCAATACATAAGTTATTTCCAATAATTTGTCAATTATGGATAGAAAGCTGCTTTCATAATCCAGATATAGTCAGCAAAAATATAGGTATTATCTTTGGGAATATGAGGAAAAAATAGAAACACAATATATAAATTATTCTATCCTGTTGCATACATTATTTGGTTTTGTGGATTTAGTTTTGACTTCTCGAGTAGGAGCCAATGGTAGTTACACAAATTTGGTAATTGTGTGGAGCAGCGTGCAGATTTCTTAGCCTCCACTGTATACTGAACATGAGTTACATGGCCTTGGGCTGGTTATTCAATTTTTCTAAGCTTTAGCTTTCCCTGTACAATGCGTGCCTATCTCACGGAGTTGTTGTGAGGATTAAGTAAGGTAACCCATGAAAAGCAGGTAGCACAGTGTCTGGCATGTAGCTGGAGCTAATAATATTAGCTATTATAATTATAATTATTAGATTTATTTTGGCTTTTCATACTGGGTTTTATAGAAACTATGTGGCTTCGTTTCTTTTCTCTTCCTTCTCAAAGCTTAGCAGAACATGAACTTAACATCATGAGAAAAAAGTGATTCATTAATATAATTATACCAACATGCATAAAGTACTCTTATTAAGTCAATTTGTCTCAAATTTTAATAAGTATTAGGCACAGTGTTAGAAATAGAATGATATGAAAAGACGAGTAAGATCTAACACGGGTGCACAAAGACATTAGAATTTAATGGTGACTGACAGACAAAGGGCATTCATGACAAACAAGTAATGATAAATATTTTAAAAATCTCACTTTCTTTTGTAATCCAAATTATGGAAGTTCTCACACTTTGAAGTTGAAGAAACCTTTTGTTCCACAAAACCCCCTTACTGATATGACCAAGAGAATTACCGATTTTGCAAAAGAGATCTGAGAGCCAGACAAAGAAAAAGTGCAGGGAATGGTAAGGATTATTGTCCAATTTCCTGAAATGTTTGTGGCAGGAATTTGCACATACATACATCCCTGTGTTTCCTACAATAGGTAAGTAACAAGAAGGTAAATCAATTTTTCCGGACCATATACCATGGCTAGGTTGTTTTGATTATGGTGATGATCAAGTCTTCAGAGTAATCCGCAGTTCTGTGGTAATCTAGTTCACAGTTCTGTGGTAAACTAGTAATCTAGTTCTGTGAATTCTCAGAAAAAAATGGAATTCAGTGTTCTCAATATGAGGCCACAGAGTGACAAAAAAGCAGAATGAAAGTTTAAATTCATTTGTTTTATTCCATTCCTATGGTCTATCCATAACACAAGACAGCCTACATCATTTCTCCATTTTCATTCTCCAACCTGAGCATTGTTGAAATAGACCCAATTCTTTACAATTTTTCAATTTTTATCTATGGTTAGAATATTAATGCTCTGAGTCTTACTATTTTTCTCGTTATTTACCTTTTGGTTTTTTTCTAATATAATTATTGAAAATGCAAAGTGATAATCAGAGTCCTATCGTCAGTATAGTTCATATCTTCATTACCTTTTTCATAATCCACTTTTTTCAATAAAATAGTCACTGTTCTGAAATGAATATAACATATTCACTGTTTCCATCAGCTTAGTTTTTTCCTTCTAAAACTTAGTTTTCTAGTTTTCTAAACATCAGTCAGATCAGATTGACATATTATTTGTATGGCCTGGTTAATATTATATTAATAATGATTTCTTCCCCCCTGTATTGAAGCAAATGGCTAAGTTTATGCTCTTTGAGTCAAAGGAATATGAGTCTTGGTCACTAACATTAAGGGAGACAGTTTTTCCTGACCAAAAAATAGCTTCCTCCACATTTCCAGCTACAAGGTTAATAAATTCTAGGGATCTAATGTACAGCATGGTGACTGTAATTAACAGTACCATATAATATCCTTGAGAGTTATCAGGAGATCTCAAATGTTACAGTCACACACCCACAAAAAGTAATTATGTGAAAGAATGGAGATGTTAGGTAACCTGATTGTGGTAATCATTTAGCAATATATCTGTGCATCAAATCATCACATTGTCTATTTTAATCTTTACCTGTGATGTGTCAATAATACCTCGATAGAGCCAGAAAAAAGCTATTGTTATCTATTTTTTAAGACACTAATGCATTAAGTAATTTAAAACCTGAACTAGGGTGGTGCAAAGAGAATGAAAAAAATAGTGTAGGTAAAAAAGAACATTACAATAACACATCTATATAGGAATATGGAAGAACAAAGGCTCGGTCGCCTCAATATACAATTTGGTCCTTCTTTTGAACAATATCTAATCCTGCCATTTAAACAAGCAAAGGGCAGCTGCAAAAAGAACAGCATGCAGAGAACACTGCTTCTATAAGGTCTAATATATTCTGGACAGAGATGATTAGTAACAATTTTGAGGCCTACCTAATTAATAATTCAGTAGGAATGGCCCACATACATGAAATGACATAACACAGATGAAGTGACATGTTGGGTGATGAAAAAGAGAGAGAAAAAGTAATAATTTCCCTAGACTGGAGAGTGGTGGAGAGAGGAGACAGAGAGTAGTTTATAGGTCACATAAGACAATGGATCTGCACCATCTAATCAGGAGTAAGAACATGGCAGCATGCAACACCCCAACTGTGTGTGGTGTGGTGTGGTGTGTGTGTGTGTGTGTGTGTGTGTGTATTTACACGCACATATAAATATCGTATTCTCAATTTGCTGCTAATGTCACTACTGGGACCTCTGCCTTTCATCCCCCACTCCCCTGCTTCCTCTGTTCTCCACCTGAAAAAAGCCCTCCACCCACCTAGGGGTGGGGTGGTTTATCAGAAAAGAAGTAAAGGTTTTAGATCTCAGCTTTTAGGAATATCTGTAGTCAATATGGTTAATATGTCTGTGCTCCTGTTTTTTTTTTTTTTTTTTTTTTTTTTTTTTTTTTTTTTTTTTTTTTTTAAGACTTCTAGGATGTCCTCAGTGAAAATCATCATCCTTTTCCCACCTTCCTCACTGACTGCCATCCTTGGCGAGGCATAGTTCCTCATCCTTTCGGCTTCCGTCTTAAGTAGGTTCTTGGTGGGGAATTTGAGTTTCCTCCAAAACTCCTATTCCCTTATTTTTCCTAGTGTTGCTTTCTTTTATTTTCCCTTTTCCTCAGGTTCCTTCTTTTAGCATCACCTCCATGGCTACCCACCAATATTTTCTTGAATACATATTTCTTTTTGGCAAGAAGCCATCTGAGGCAGTGATCAGAAGGAGTGTCTGACCTACTTCACTTAGAGTTTTGTATTTTAATGTATTTATTCATCAGCAACCTAGGACGTCAGTATTGCACACTCAGCCTTGCCACATGATGCATCTTGGAAGATGGGACCAAGAAGGCATAAAGTCAAGGTGCCAACCCAGCACAGAGAGGCACAGAGAGCCACTAGACCCAAGGGTTTCATGATGACCAGGATGATGCACCTACCACTACTAGCAAGCTGTGTGGACAAATGGCCTGAATCATGGTGCTACAAAAGACTCTGAAACTTAGGAGCAGCAGAAGGCCAAAAAACAAACAAACAAATGGGTCTATAGCCAACCCAAACGAATGCCATCTCAAAACCAGAAATTCAAATAAAGAAAAGAAGCAAAGCGTAATTACTGCACATTCGACTCGATGGGATAGAATTTACAGGCGCTATCCTTTGTGATGGGAGGTGGGAGTGGGACTGGGCTGTTACACGTGTGCACACGTGTGTGTCTGTATTGGTGTGCGAGTGTTTAGAAAAGGGAGCGCATGGGAAGCAACATCAGGGAAAAGGAAATTAGAAGGTAAGTGGAGAAGTAAGGTAAGAGCATGGGGGGAAATGTGGTAAAGGATGAGCCACGCTGAGGAACTGTACCTACATTAGGTAAGTATTTTGCATTAGTCTTTCTTAAGCAGATTCAGACTTTCTCTTAATCTTTCTTCCCTTAATCCTGGATTTCCTGTAGACGTTGTCCTCTCAAACGTAGGTGGCTTTCATTTTCCGCAAATGCCATCAGGCGGCCAGTTTCTCAGTCAGTACAACCTAGCACTAAGAGACTAAATTTAACTCCTGTGAATGACAGCACCACACAGGCTGCTCTACCAACCAGGGCACTGCCACCGTTATCTTATTGCTTATACTTTTACCATATCGCCCCCATTGAGCCATGGCCCCTATTTCTCCACCTCCAAACACTCAGATAATGTCATGTTACCATTTATGAATCATAAAACGATTTAAGTAGTAATTTTATATTTGAAGGTTCCGGAACTGAATGTGATGGCTAGTTTTATGTGCCAATTTGCCTGGACGCATATCCGGATATTTGGTTAAACATTATTCCAGAATTTTCTGTGAAGGTATTTTATTATTATTATTATTTAGAGGGGATTAACATTTGAGTCAGTTGACTTTGAGTAAAACATTACTCTGCATGATGTGGGTGGGCTTCATCCAATAACTGGAAGGCCTTAATAGAACAAAAACCAAGAAGTGTGCCACCAATCTGCTTTTGGACTCAAACGGCAACTCTTCCCTAGGCCTACCCTAGAGATGAGGGTCCTGCCAAGCCTTCACAATCATGTGAGCCAATTCCTTAAAATAAACCTCTTTCTTTCCCTTTCTCTCTAATTTTTAACAAGAAAAAAAAAATCATTTATTTACAACACGGTCGGGTCTTCATCAGTTCAATACAGCATAGGAGTAATAAAGAGAATAAAATAAATAAAGAGAATAAATAAAAATTTATTCCATAACAGAATTCCTTGCCCCCCAAGATAGTAAGCCCTTCTATCTTCTCCCTCAGAGGCCAGGCCCAGAACCAAACTGAAAGCGCAAACAGGCAGGCCCAGGATGAAGTCCACCCCAGACTTTGGCATGTTCCATCCTTCCCCCGTAGCCTTCAAGCTCCCTACAGCTGTCTACCCTTTCACCCCAAAGATGTAGATCATATATGAAATCTACAGATATACAGACCTAGATATACATCTAGGTACCTCAATAGAGTCTGTTTGATTCACAACCCTGATTAAGACACTGAACATTAAAACCAGTACTTGACATGATTTCACAAACAAAAACAGATTCTTCCTTGGGAGGGAGATTTTCACTCCCTTGTCGTATTTCAAGTTGTGAGAAAGCTTTCTAGAAGACCCTAGTTTTTGTTTTGTTTTATTTTTTAGAGAGAGAAAACAAGAAAGGTTTCAAAATAAACTTTTATAGATATATTTTTTAAAGATTTATTTATTTATTTATTCATGATAGAGAGAGAGAGAGAGGCAGAGACACAGGCAGAGGGAGAAGCAGGCTCCATGCCAGGAGCCCAACATGGGACTTGATCCCAGGTCCCCAGGATCACGCCCTGGGCCAAAGGCAGGTGCTAAACTGCTGAGCCACCCAGGGATTCCCCCTCAAAACAAACTTTATTCTATTTCCCATCTTCCACAGGTGCAAAAGCACGTATTTCTTTTATTTCTTTTGAGCCAACTGGTCACGTTGGGCAGCAACATTTTTAGTCCACTGTACTTGCAATTTATTACAAGAGAGAAGTTGATGGACTTAGGAAAAGTTTCAGGTTTTGACCAAGTTAAGTCTTATAGTATCACTGTTGGTTTTCATGCCAAAATGAGATCAGCAGAATCTTGAGAAAGCTGGCTTTTCAAACATGGAAAGTGCCAGTGAAAGGCAATAGAAGTCTTTGAGAAGCTGTGAACAGTGTATTGCTTTGGGATATATATATATATATATATATATATATATATATATATATATATATGATTTATTTATTTATTTATTTATTTATATTAGATTTATTTATTTATTTATTCATGATAGACATAGAGAGATAGAGGCAGAGCCACAGGCAGAGGGAGAAGCAGGCTCCACGCCGGGAGCCCGACGCGGGACTCAATCCCGGGACTCCAGGATCGTGCCCTGGGCCAAAGGCAGGCGCTAAACCGCCGAGCCACCCAGGGGTCCCCTGGGCCTTTTACATTTTTATATGATTTTTCCATTGAGCATGTAAAATAATGTGTCTTGCTCTGGATTGAGATGAATATTTCCCTGAAAAGGAGGAGAGTCCCCACCCTAAGTCAAGGATCAGAGGTGAGACAGAGGAAACATCCTGAGTAGACCCAGAAAAGAGTGGCTGATGTTAGGCTTCATAGAGATATCTAATACCAAGTTTAAAGCTCACCCAGTTTATAGCTCTCTTCTACGTATGGAAAGTCTTATCCAACGTTTCAGACTGACCTCAACAGTGTGCGTCTGTAATCTTGTTAAGGCCAATGGACCATGAGCAGCAGTGACTCAGAAGGCAATACCTGTTCCAGAACATCTGGTACTGGCGAGCTTCTGGACGCAGCAGGCCTGAGCTGACTGCAGCCTCACAACGGGTCTTAAACGGGAGGAATACCTGGAACGTGCATGTGCAGAAGTCGGGAGGGTGGGGGCCCTGAGGCAGCTGGAGAGGGCCCCAGGCACTTCCTGAGGGTGCCCAGGATGGAAGCACTCCTGCCATATGCAGAAAGCACCCCAGATGACAATGGACAGACTAACCTAACATCAAGCCTGGGCAACCCACCAAACGGCAGGAACCTGCAGATGGGGAGGCCGCGCGTGGAAGGCACGGGTCTTAGCTCTTCCTCTTCCCCCAGGCCAGCCTCGCGGTGGGATGGGGACAGAGAGGGGCTCATCGCACACAGGCCGGCCCGTGGAATCAACAGAGCGATTCGGATTCCACCAATGATGGGACTTAAGAACCTCCGAGTTACACTTAACCTTGAGATGCTTCCATGGATACCCTGAATTTAAAATTAAGCAGACGTCAAACGGCCGATTTAAAACATAAGGAACGTCCTAGGTCAGCAAGCAAACAATCCTGGACAGAATTATACTACGGCCCTCTGTCTGCAAGTTGAGTAGAAAGATGACAGAAATTTCCATTTTCAAAACAGATACAGGAAATAAAAGCCCCACTCTGGGGAGTGCAGTGGAGGAGGTGTTGGGGTAAGACTTTTATTTCTTATATAATGGCATTCTGTCCTTTTTGATTTTTTAGCTTTTGCACATTAAAAGATACTTAGAAAAAAAAAAAGTAGAGCCATAGACTTTAAGTTAAAATGTATCTATCTCTCCATCAAATCCCTCTGAAAAGTAACTATGATCTGTAAAGCAGCAAATGCATTAGAGACAGCATTTTAAGAGAATTGCTTTGCAAAGCATAGATCCCTTTGAATTGTGAATAATAACATCCAATTTGCAACCTCAGATTTAGCAATTTGGATTTCATTAAAGTCATATTCAGCCTTAATGATTTAACTAGATAATCATTAGCACATTGTTGTACATATAGAAAGTGATCAATAAATATCTATTGAGTGAAAATAGAAGTGGTCTTAATTACAGTTATTTTAATTCCCACCTCATAAAAATAAAATATCCTAACATGACTTCCATCCTCTTGCCACACATGCGCGTACAGACACACACACACACACACACACACACACACATTTATCTCTTACTGTCTATTAACAATGGAAAGCGTACTTTGATTAATTTGCCTTAAGTAGACAATTTATGCTGACTTTCAAATAACAGCTTAACACTTAAAAATGCATTTTAATTATATAAATAAAGATTAACATTTAAATCTTCGAATGACTAGTCGATGAAAATGTTTATTTCCAGTTACTTCTTTTGAAACAATCTACTAACAGTAAAATATCCTCTAACATCCACACCCATAGAAATGTCTAATAAAACTTTTTCGCTGATATTGGTAACAAGAATATTAACTGCAACGTGTTCATGAGGGGCACGTTAAGGGAGTTCCCTCTTAGCTTACTGCCATGTGCCCCTGGAAAGCATTTTTATCCGCGTTTACTGCAGGTGCCCTAAAAGCTCAGGCGAGAGCTTTGCTGTTTTCTGTGGGCTCTGACCCAACAGACCAGCGACACTATCGCAAACCGCGCTGAGCTGAATCTCTGTCTTCCCTCTGTCTTCTTAGCTTCGTCTCCACTTGGTGAGTTTTACTAATAAATATCAAAATATAGTGGAGCAAGGAAACCCTACTGTTTTCCCATGCTAGGACGCACACTCCCGCAACAGTCCGTGTTGGTTTTTAAGGATGTGTTGAATTAACTTGTTCCCTTTTTTTGTTCGACCTAGAGATGTTGGCAGGGCTTCTTTTTCTCTTCGATGATTTCTTAAAAAAAAAAAAAAAAGAAAAAAAAAAAAGGCTCGGTGGTTACTTGTGTTCCTCTATTGCTAACATTAGCAGCACTCGGAAAAGAGCGCTGAGTTACCTGTCAGAGGAAACAGCTCTAATTCCAACCAGGATCCAGCAGCTGACACTGACTTCTGAGCTTTACCCTGCCGGCACTCTAGGCACAAAGAAAAACACCTACAAAGAGATTTCTAACCACGTTCTCTCGAATGAAAAAAAAAAAAAGCAAAAAACAAAAAACGGGGGCGAATCCCATGGTGCCTAGACAGAGAGCATCTCTGTAGCATCAAGGCGGTGGAACCGGGGACAGCCTGTCCGCTTACATGTGCCGTGTCCCTAATGGTGCTAATATTTCAGGGACTTTTTTTTTCTGTCCCCCGATCCCTCAAAGCCTGAAATATATTCCCAAGGGAAAAGAAATCTCTCTTTTTGGTGCGCGGACAGAATGTTTCCGGGGGTGGACACCTGCTAGTTTAACATTCTTTATATAGGCCAGACTGTAAGCAGAGGGATGTTCATTTGCTTCAAGGTATTTTTGATTCTCAAGCGCCACCTGCTCTAAAGCGGCAGCCAAATGTTATCTAAGAGAAGGGGCATCAAGTATGGCAAAGCCATCCTGTGGCTACGGAGAACCGTGTGAACCCTGCAGCTCTTACTCTAGAAAGTCACCTGCATCAGTGGGCTGGAGAGGGGGTGGAAGGAAGCCACGAGCGCTGCTGAGCAGTTCTCTTCAGGCAGCCGACCAGCTCATCTTCCCAAAGCTGGATGCGGCCTTTGAGAGCACGGACGTACCCTACAAACTGTAGGGCACCCGGATCGGGTTCCTCAGTAGTCCAACCTCCGCTGGCACCATGCTGCGTGTACTGCCCAGGACACAGAATCGAAAACATTTCCCATACCCCCTTGCAGCTAAGACTCTAGCAGTGACCTGGGTGCTGCGGATCAGAGTTAGGAAGTGTACAGGGAGGTGGTGGGCCATGCGGGCTTCATTGTGATAGTGAGGATCAAGCAGGTATTTTGTGGCAGGTGACGACAGCTGTGGCAGGGGCAAGGGTGCTGTGTTCCTGGAGTCAGGACAGCTGTATTCTGCTTTCCTTTCTCTCTAATCGTGGTAAAGCAGTAGTTCTAGCAATGTTGCTCTAGGAGGCTACTGGAGGCCCAGCCTAGAGCCTGATGCTCCAGCTCTTCTAGAAACATGACCCACTTTCCTAAATCAAATCCCTTTGTTTTGAAAACTACTACGGTGTCTCCTGTTACATTAGCTGAGCCCTGCAGAAAAACACGTATCTGTTAGTCAAAATATACATGACATATAAATTCATGTAAAAATTATATATCATGTAAGATTATATAATTATGAATTATATCTTTTATTCTATGAATTATCACATTATCTATCTGCCTATTAGATCATATCCAGACTATATTAAAAACTCATACAAGAAAAAAAATAAAAAAAAAACCTCATACAAGTCGGGGGCACCTGGGTGGCTCAGTGGTTGAGCATCTACCTTTGGCTCAGGTCGTGACCCCAGGGTCCTGGAATCAAGTCCTGCAGCGGGCTCCCCGCAGGGAGCGTGCTTCTCCCTCTGCCTGTGTCTCTGCCTCTTGCTAAGTGTCTCTCATGAAAAAATAAATAAAATATTTTTTTAAAGCTCATACAAGTCAAATAAAAAATATTTAAAGAATAGTCAAACCGTGAACAAGTACCACATAGATCAAGACATCGAAATGTCCGATAAGTGTATGAAGAGATGATCAGTATCATTATTTACCAGGGAAATTACAAGTAAAACCACAAGATACTATTACACATCCACCAGAAAGTCTGAATTTTAAAAGACTGAAAACGCCAAGTGTTGAGCAGGACGTGAGGCAACTGAAACTCTCCTACAATTGCTGATGAGAACGTAGGCTTGGAAAGTATCAGACGGTATCCACTGGAGGTAAACATGAGCCTGCTCTGTGACTCTGCAGTCCTCCTTCTGGTATGTGAATGGAATGAGTATACATGCCCAACCAAGGACACGTACGACGATGTTGATAGCAGCTTTATCCAATATGGTCAGAAACTAGAAACAATTCAGATGCCCACTCTCAGGCAAATGGATTGCCAGCTACCGTGTATTCATTCCTCGAGTGGAATGCAGAACAATCATTTGAAAAGAAAAGCTACCGATACACACAACAACGTGAAGGACTCCCACAGACACTACGTCGAGCATAAAAGTCATCATAAACCCGTCTGATTCCATCATATCACATTCGAGAACAGGCGAAGGGAACTGATGTTCACGGAAGCCAGAGGCGTGATTACCCCCGCATGGGCGGGTCAAGTGGCAAGAGAGAACAACTGTGAGATGAGGGGAGTGTTTTATATCTCGACCTGGATGATAGTTACCTCAGATTCACATATATGTAAAAAGCCACTGAGCTGTATACACTTCAGATTTGTACACTTTCCTATCTCCTATCTATTTCACACATAATTTAAAAGATGCTAAACTTCGAAATAAAGAGGAAAAAAATGTTGCGCATGAATGTGGTAAAAGAAATAATACTTGAAAAGGAGAGTTAGACATGTTTTCTTTATATCTAAAAAGCATTTGACTGCAATGCAAAAAGACAAAGGTCAATCTGCAAAATATATTTAATGAGAAGGAAGCGTGATTTGCTAATGCCATGGAGTCCTTTACGAAAAATGGCTGAGTAGAAGTGAAAAGATAGGAAAGCGGAATAATAACCATCTAACCTGTATATAAACTCAGCAATTAAGGATGAAATTAGCCACCCAATATAAATATCCCATTAATGTTTTATATAACTATGCATAATTTAATACTTCTTAAGATGCTTGTTTAACAAATCCTATTTTTTTAAAAGATGAAATTAAGGTCTCTTAGAAACACATTCCAATTTTCCTTACCCTTGCAATTTGCAGTGGACTATGTATCATTTTGAAGGTGTATGACTTAAAATATATTTACTGTTCATTTTAACATATAATACTGTCACATAAAACTTTGCTTTAAAAAATGATGAGGAGGTTACCTATCCTGATGAAACATAACTAACTATAGAAGGACAGAACAAATGTTTTGCACATGTATATATACCAAGGTTGTATTTAAACTTTAAATTCTGGGGTGTACACATTATAGTTAGTTATTTTCTTATATTTCTATTATGTACTTTAATATAAACAACTTTCATTATGAAGCAGAACAGAATATACCATCACAAAATATGCCTCTTTAGCATAAGGATTATTTTAAGCTGATTTTTTTATGAAGCAGCAGACATAGGAAAAGCTCGGAGTAGAAGTTATCCTTTTGTAAAAAAAAAAAAAAAAGATATTTACATTTACAAGGGAAATTTCCATTTGTACGAGTGTCTCCCTCTCTGTACCAAGAAGAGAAGAATCACTCTAAATCTCCAGAAACTCTTATCAAGAAGGCAATGACTTAAATCTTCGGAACAACCGTGCCCTTTTTTACTGTGCTTTTTCCAGGAACCTCCCATAACTGCCCCCTCCACCTCCCAACATCTTTGTTTATATTTTGCTAGAGATGCTATTTAAGTGGTGACTTAGGTCATTTTGAGACATTACTCAGTTTTCTAGGGTCTCTCCCCAAATGTATGGGAGGTATACACGTAATTTAACTTCCCTTTTTCTCCCGTTAACTTATCTTTTTATTATAGGAATCTCAGCCAAGAACAGAGAGGAGTAGAGGGAAGATTATTATTCTTTCCTCACCATTATACGCTGCTAAAATTTACGATAAATCAACTTTGTCTCACTTATAACTGCATCTATTTAGGCTTATGCTGACATACCCCAAATTTTATTATTATATTTTGATACACCTCTTACACTGGCATTTGCACACACACTTGCTTACAGCCACATCCACATACATCTGAAAGGATTAAGGACAAGTCTCTCCAAAATGTGCCACTGTGGCACATGAGCTATTTTGAGCTAAAGGCTATCAAGACCTTTGGGTCTCAAAAAATTTTTTTGCTCCTCCCTTTAACTATCTAGTAGAATCTCCTTTGGAGGTATTGCCCAGAATGAGAGTTTTATACCAGGGACAAATTTTGTCTCAGTGACCCAATTGCATGGCAGGGCAAATATCTAATTACCAAACATCTGTTCTTCTTTTTCCCTGTGGAGTGCCTTCCTCCCCTTTGAGGCCCCATCCCATTCCCTGGCTCAGGATGGTCTATCTACCTACTTCACTTTTCTGTCTTTGAGTCTTTCCTACATGTGAGGTTCCCCTCAATATGAAACTAAATTTGATTTTCTCCTGGTGATCTGTAACACATCAATTTACTTCTTAGGCCGGCTAGAAGAACCTTAGAAGGGTAGGGTAAAATCGTTCCTCCCAGCACACATCAATTTTTGGCTCACCTAGGAAATATCTAAACTTCCCCTGACATTCTTGAAACTTGCTGAAAATTTAAAAAAATTGCATAGAGCTCTAAGCCCAAATTATTAAAAAGGCAATTATGTAAGTATAATAAGTATGCCACAGCACATTCAAGTTTCTACTTCAGCCAAGTACTAAATATAATAAATATATCATATGCAAGCATCTAGATTATCTTTATCTATGAGAAGATACTTTTAAAGCTCTTTTAAACTCAACTTTTTTAAGGATGTTAGTAAATGCCTCTCAAAAAACAGAAGTCTAGGTTAGGACTATGAAATAAACAAAAATGTAAAGGTAGATGAAAAACTCTGTGGCAGGCCATGTAGAGTAGACTCTCCACCCCCCTTTTCCGGGAAAAATGATAATTACCTAGATACTGTTCAAAATCCATTAAGATAAATAAATAGGAATAAGGAAGGTTTACCAATCCTCTATAATCATTAAACAAATTATTACTACTTTAGCTTCTTTTGGTGGGGCAATGCAGAGGAATTTTAAGGTTCATATGCAAATAATGTTCTTGTATTTTTATGTAAATATTGTTTACCTGGATACCAAACTGGATACCAATTGTTTTCCTAAAAGGAGGTTTACTCTGAAGTATGCATAATTACTGACTTTATGAAGAATGTGTAATTATCAATGATACCCCTACAAGAACATATTTCCTATGCGTGTTCAAAAAAAACCCACAAAAAACCTCCCTGTACTCAATAAACTCCTAACTGGATTTTGCTACAAATATCTCAGAACATGTTGTCTTCATCTATTTCCAGAAAACATTAAACCACGGCTCTCAACAAGCTGTTCTCATTTATACTACAATGCATTTGTAGTGTTGGCAAATGGGAAATCCCAGAGCGGATGAATAAACAGGAAGCTTCATCTAGTGTTAATAATCCCCTAGGACCCTATTTGTAAAGAAATGGCCTTTGCAAGAACATGCACAAATGTGCAGTTTCATACTTGGCAGAAAACCCGTGAATTTTATTCCCAATTCATTTAGTAACTTTATGCTTTTTCACATACAAAAACATATAAAAAACTTGTGACCTTGGGCATATTTATGAAGACAATATACGTGTGTGTGTGTGTGTGTGTGTGCACCTACGTATGCCTGTATATGGTTATATGTCATTTTTTAATGCAGAATAAATATATCTTAACAGCAGTTCTTATGCAATGAACTCTTTAATTACAGAAAAGATTAGCATGATATGAAATGGAGGGAAACTAAGCTGGACAGAGTGGTCCATTCCCACTGAGGCACCTTGTAAAGGATATCATAATTTAAAATACTGCAGGTAAATACCAGAACATATTTACAGTAACGAATGTCACTAACCCTTACCCAACTGGAGTGCAGCTCTTCTCTGCAATCCCGTAACAACTTTAACACAAAGCAGGGAGGTACAGGGCAAGTTAACCTGTGATTACACTGAAACATATTATTTTCAAAATATAAAATAAAAACAATTCCATATTCCATAATGGTAACTTGTGGGTTCTGGACATATTGTAAATACACCTAAATAATGCAAGACATACTTTGAGGACATATAACACCTCTTGGAACACTCTTTAAAAGATTTGTTATTTGTTGTACATGGTATGAAATCATGTCAGATATTTATTTAGGGAGCCCTAGTCAATCCCCACACAAAGTTCTTGAAACTGATAACCATTTCCTTCATCACTGGGATCACAGACCCCCCAATTCTTCTGTTGTAATTGCTTCTACCCTTGAGTATTAATTTCCATGCATCTTTTGCTGCAGTAAAAGAATGTTTTATTTTACAGGTTGATTTTGGCCATATAAGCAAGAGAAATATTCAAGAATAAAATGTTGCTACAATGTTTAAGTTTGCATTATGTAATCCTGAGATTACATTAGCATAATTCATGTAGGTGTATATAATAAGTAAAAAGGCAAAATTCCCCTAGAAGCATGGAAGCAGGCCCAGAAATACTTTTTGCTTAATATCACAGTATATAAAGTGCTTTAAAAATGCCCTAGGATCATAGCAACAATAAACTCTAACTATAGGTGGTCATTTATGAGTGAAAAAGGCAAATGTTTTGGCATGGGTGAAAAATTCAATACTAAACAATACATTAAGTGTCTAAAGTTTATGAAAAAAAGGTAAAATTTTTAAGTATAAAGAGCTTGTCACAGCTTTCAAGCAACAGGAAAAGTTCTAGAAAGGCACATGACATAGGCAAAGAAACCGTGATCCTTTTGTAAAATTCTCAGCCTAATCAATTATTCTTAAATATGAACAAATCATTATCTAAAAGGAGATAACATATTCTCTTATGTAATTATTTAAAGATGAATTTAAAAAAAATTTTATTATGATACTGGATTTGAGGTTGTGAGCATTTGAACACCTGTAACAGCAGAAGGGAAAGATTGATTTATTTGGTATTATCATCTGCAAATGTAAAATTACAGAAGTGAAAAGCGAACATTGGCCCAGAAGGATGATTCAGCCTCTGTTACTACTGGTGCTGCTTCAGCCACTTTAAGAAATAGATGTTCTTTTAAAGTTATGTATAAATCATCTTTTTTGAAACTAGACATTTATCATTTATGGAGTTTATATAATCTGAGATGTAATGTTTGAGGAACTGGAAAGGGAATGAAAACATATTTTCTCCCTTCAACCGCAGAAGCGGCTGGCTTGCAAATCTTTTGCCTTGAGATTTGTTGATGATTAACAGCAACAAAGTAAGGGGGAAAAAAGTATTTACAAGCCATCACCAAGGCAGTCTTTAGTTCTGCCATAATCTCTAGGACGCTTCCCACTCCTAAATGAACATGCATTAAGTAAAAAAAAAAATGTGCTTTCCGCTAACATCAGGTTCAATGTAAGTTCTCCAGGTTATTTCCTCTTGCTATTACGGTCACCCTTCCTTCCGTACTTGCCCTTGTAGAATTCCAGGGAAACCCATGGAATACAGTGAAAGGGAAGTGAAAAGAAGAGAAGTACAGAACTACTTAAGCCTTTAAGATTGGTTGATAAATTTAAATTGGTTTTTAAAAAAACAAACAAAGCAAAACAGAAAAACAACAATAAAACTTGAGCAATATGGAAGATAAATAAAATTAACTGGAAACCCAGCAATACTTAGCTACATGTAAGCAGAAAATAAAGACCAAATGGCTCACAGATTCGGGATTAATTTAACTGAAAGACCTCTGGTCACCTGTATGGATACACAAGATGACAGAAACCTAATTTACTGTCCCAACCATGTTATATTAATAACCACCTTTAAATACACTAGTGATAGAAGTGATAGGTGCTAACGCACTCTTGGCACTGAATACTTTTTATTCGTAGAATCAGATTGGATTTTACAGAAAATTACTAATAAGTGTATGAGATTTGATGTGAAATTAAACTTGAGCTAGTACTTTCACTAAAAAATACTGATACAAATAATCTGTCTTGAAAATATATCATACGGGGTAATATAAATGACTAAGGCATTATAATTTCCCTTTTGGATAACATATAAGTTACATTTTAGAATGAATACTAATTTTTCCTTAACCAAAATATTTATTAATAATGATAAAATGCTTAAGGTTTAAAGTCAGAAGTTCGTTTTTACATGTCACTGAACAGCAACCTTAGGAAACAGGTTAAAAGGAATCTTATCCGTTCAAAAATGATACTGTTAACTGAACTCCTGTGATCACATTTTCTTCAAGTTTCATATTATATCTAAGCAAAACAAAGAGAAATAATGTGCAAAGAAATGGAATAAACCTTAGTCCTTACAGTGAACAACCGAATGTCCCAAACAAAGGGCCACATGAGCACACAAGAAGTGGCTTATGCACTTCAGTTAACTTTAGTTTTTTAAGACTAAACCAATTTTCCTTTCAAAACTTATTCACAGTCTCTCAAATAGTAAAAAAGAGTAATAAAAACACAATTTTCATAGCACTATTATTACTATAGCACCAAGGGAAGTGGTGCTAGTAAGTGGCTAAGGTATAAAGAGCAATAAAAATAGTAGCCAGGGGGCACCTGGGTGGCTCAGTCGGTTAAGGCTCTATCTTCCGCTCAGGTCATGATCCCAGGGTCCTGGATTCGAGCCCCACATCGGGCTCCCTGCTCAGTGGGAAGTCTGCTTCTCCCCTCCCTCTACCTCTCCCCTCGCTCCTGCTCCTTTTTGCTCTCTCTTGCTCTCTCAAATAAATAAAAATCTTTTTAAAAATGTAGCCAAACAAAATATTTAAATTTAGTCCATAAATTATATGTTGAATTATATATACCTGCTACGATCTATAAATTGTTTGTAAATAAAATGATGAAACTCCAGTACTGAGATACAATGGCAATTTCATTATATTTTATGAAAATAGTAAGAAAAGAACATTACTATTATGAATAGCTGTAAAGCGTATAGTATAGCGAATAGACCAACTATAGCAGCGAATGCTTACTGTGTTCAAAGGATATGTGAAGTAATAATAATAGATTAGCAAGACATTTGTTACAATTGAAAGTTTTTATAGTTCTCACACAGAATCGAAAAACTTTCACTGTTGGCTCGCCGGGGTGACTCAGTTTTAAGCATCTGACTCTTGGTTTTAGTTCAGGTCGTGATCGCAGGGTCAGGGTCTTGAGATGGATCCCCACCCTGAGCCCTGTGCTCAACGGAGAGTCGGCTTCTCTCCCTCTCCCTCTGCCCCTGCCCCTGCTTGCTCTCTCTCTCTCTCTCTCTCTCTCTCAAATAAACAAATCTTTTTTAAAAACACTTTCACTGTTAGAAATAAGGCATTTAAAAGTATTGAAAAAAAATGAAAAAAAAAAAGTATTGAAAGTATCAACATTGTTTTTGCAGCACGACAGGGTAAAAAGCAACAAGGTTAAGCGATAGGTCAATGGTCAGTGACACTGGTGAGAACAGAGTTCACTGTCCAGATCCCCGATCCAGAGTTTTTATTACATTTTGGTGTTCCTCAAAGACACCTTTCCCAACCATGAAATAATTCTAGTTGATGACAGCAAGAACTCTGAATGCTTACGTAAAACCACTAGGACTACTAGAGATAGTCTACTGGGTAGTAGTAGACTTTCCCTCCTGAAAGCCATCAGAAAATGCAATTTTGTGTGTGTGTGTGTTAGAGAGAGAGAGAGAGAGAGAGAGAGGGATAACGAGGCAGAGGAAGAGGAAGAGGGTAGGGAGAGATGGATGGATGGATTAGGAAAGCACTTTGCAGTAGTAGAAATGAGAGTCTTTTATTACTACCTCCAACTTATTCCCAGATTTTTGCAAATTCCAGGAACATCTTTTTTTAAAAAAAATCAAACTACAATCTTAAAGAACTGGAGCTAGAAAATTCTGAAACAGCAATTACAATATTTTTGAAATGTCCCTTCTATGTTAGATGTAACTGAATCTTAATGAATACATATTATTTTTTTATGCCTGATTAAGTCTTCACTACCAAAATGAGCTGCCAGAAAGAGTCTTGCCTGTGTGTTTAGCTCAGTTACTTCCCTGGAAAACATAAATTTAACATTGCGGGCTGAGAGTCTTCTCCCTAGATGCAGCACCATAACACAAGCCAAAGACTAGAGCTCAAGTTCTCCTGTCACTAATGGCTTTTAGGGCATTGAGCTAGGGTTTTGGGGTACCCCCCATGCCTGTTATTTCTTCTGAAAAATAATAGTAGTGTCAAGAACTGCCAAAGGTCAGAGATCTTATCCTACTTGAAAGCTAATATGTCAGCTTACCACACTTCCATTAGAGCTGGTGGTAGGACAGCCCGGGTGGCTCAGTTGTTTAGCGCCGCCTTCGGCCAAGGGCCTGATCCTGGAGACCTGGGATCGAGTCCCTGCATGGAGCCTGCTTTTCCGTCTGCCTGTGTCTCTGTCCCCCCTGCCCCCATGTCTCTCATGAATAAAATAAAAAAAAAATTAATAAAAAAATAATAAAATAAAAAAAAATAAAACTGGTGGTAGACACTAGACTTTTGGAGGCAGAAACAAAGAATTTTATTACTCTTATATTCTTATCAGTTACCTTCCAAGAACCATGGGGGCAAAGCTGGATAGCCATATAGATCTAAAATGTGGGCATACGCCACAGTGGAAGATCCCTGAATTTAGGAAGACCCCAATCATTTAAGATGGTTTCAAGCAACTCTACCCAAATTTGCCTTAGAGGGAAATCTTACCTTGATTATACTGGATTCAAACAAATCTGCCTTTGTTTTGCAGGAATATATTATGTTTTTTCTCCAAGTATGTTTGCTTCAGAAACATCCTTGAGGGATTCCTGGGTGGCGCAGTGGTTTAGCGCCTGCCTTTGGCCCAGGGCGTGATCCTGGAGACCCGGGATCGAATCCCATGTCGGGCTCCTGGTGCATGGAGCCTGCTTCTCCCTCTCCCTCTCCCTCTGCCTATGTCTCTCTCTCTCTCTCTCTCTCTGTATGACTATCATAAATTAAAAAAAAAAAAAAAAGAAAAAAGAAACATCCTTGAAAAAGAGGTCAAGGCCAAGAGTGGCCACACGATATGTAGAAATGCCATAAAGAATTGGTCGCCAAGAGCTAACAACACCATCTTGTGACAACTGACAGCCAGAATGTAGGAATAATGGCACTTAAAACTGTAAAAATTGTAATTTGTTATATATAATATTAGTAAGTTAACAACACTATTTTTTAATACATAGCTTTTGTCTCCTTAATTGCAAAAATTAAAAGCTTCTGAAGGTGAGATAACAGTCTAATTTCTTAATTCTCAGCAAAGCCTGCCACCTTACTTGGGTGCATTTCATGTGCAAAATAAATAGGTCAACAAGTAGCAACTATCTTTAGTGCACCCAAGTCTTTAATGGAACAGCCTCTGAAAGACACACATAGTTGATCAGAGTCAGGGAATAATGGTTTAGAATGTTTCTATTGCTGGGGCGCCCGAGTGGCTCAGTGATTAAGTGTCTGCCTTTGGCCCAGGGTGTGACCCTGGGGTCCCGGGACCAAGTCCCACATTGGGCTCCCCGCACAGAGCCTGCTTCTCTCTCTGCCTGTGTCTCTGCCTCTCTCTCTTTCTCTGTGTGTGTGTGTCTCTCATGAAAAATAAATAAAATCTTAAAAAAAAAAATAGAATGTTTCTACTACTAAAAGTGAAAGGAAATATTTTATATACAACTATATATCAACAATCTATATCATCCTTTCTGAAATCTCAGAAAAAGTGGAACGAGATATTGTTATCTCTAATTGAAGGACAAAACAAAAACAAAAACAAATATTTAATAAACTCCAACTAGAAAGGTATTATAGAAAGCAAATAGTTATGAGAACATGTATTTCTATCAGTCAAGTGAATAGAAATAATTACCTTCAAAAAATAGTGGACTTACCCATGTATAGCATAATCTTAAAGAACTATTTAATTTGACTTTAAAATTATCTGGATAAAAAAAAATAAAT
Organism: Canis lupus baileyi; assembly: GCF_048164855.1. Lineage (NCBI taxonomy): Eukaryota > Metazoa > Chordata > Mammalia > Carnivora > Canidae > Canis > Canis lupus. The sequence continues at coordinate 3,637,619 of NC_132845.1, forward strand.
AAAAGAAAAAAAAATAAAATTATCTGGATAAAAATTTTATCTTCCTTTGATGGCCATGCTACTTAAAGCATGATTTTTTTTTTATTTGCTATGGAATACAGGTTGTTAAAAGCTCAAAGAATCTAGCACTATAACAACATAAGAAGCTAAGACTGTATTACACAATACAATCACATGGGATCGTAACAAAACATTACATTAAGGGTCTGAATGATGCTAAATTTTTTAAGAGTAACACATATTCAAAGAGAACAGGTGTGGAACATTCAGGCAATTAAGACAGTACTAAAGTCTAGCAATAAATCATGAAACTTGTACATCTGAAAAAAATGAATTGCTGCCCCCTGGGTGGAGAGTATAACAAACAGAGATGCCTCAAAATAGATATAACTAACAATAGTAATTTGAAATTTTAAACAATAATAGATACTATTCATCAGTTATATGAAACAAGATTTTCAGAAACAGAAATATATATGGCAGCCATATAAAAGCGACCATTCAATATGCTATATATAAAATAGTTTGGAAAATTCTGTATATGTTTAAATAAAATCATTTTACAAAAGGTGAAATAAACATTTTCTACCAATTTGCTCTGATTTTAGTATGTTCAATAATTTTAAATGTTATTCCTAAATTTCTTGAATAAGGCTAAGAATTTCTGAAAGCAGTTTATATTGTTTGATCAGTATATGATTCAGTTGCTTAATCCAAATACATTTACCTTTCTATATGTAATCATGCTAATGACAAGGTACATCCTAGAGCAAAATAAAATAAAACTACATCTCATTAGTATTTAAGTTATAATATCCTTACTTGGTAATAGGTACAGAGCTTTTTTAGTAACTTTTTGTTTAGGAAAATCAGTGGAAGTGGGATCCCAAGTAGAGAGTGAGAAAGAAATGTACTGGAATTTAAGAGTAAAAAAAGGGTTTCCTAAGAGACCCAAGTGATAAAATGCTGCAGGGTAGGCAAACAGGAAGACGTCTGGAGGTCCAATTTATTTTTAGGGTTTGGAGTAGAATCGAATTGGAACGTCTAAGGCAATGAATGAAAAGGAATGGAAGTAAACAGTATCGACTACATTCTCAGTTCATGACATTTCTATTCCACTGAGAGTTGCTCAGAAGAAACAGCTTGGAGTCACCCTTCACACCTTTGCTCTCAAATTCCATACTCGATTTATCGGAAAATACTGCTTACCCTTACCTGCTTACCTTTCCCTTCAAAATAGATTCAAAATATAATTGCCTTTTCACTAACATGACTTCCTAATATCCTTGACCAATTTCACCATTGCTTCTTGCCTGGATTACAGCAATAATCTGAAATTTGGTACCTTGTTCCACTGGTTTCACCCTTAGAACGCTTTCTTAATCCAGGCACCAGAATTATATCTATTCAAACGTAACCTGGGCATTGGCAGTCCTCTGCTCAAACTCTGCAATACTTTCCGTATCATTTTGAGTTAAAGCCACGTCCTTACAATGGTGGGCGGAGAGCCTGTGCTCCCCTTACCCCCATTACCTGGGAGACCTCATCTCCTGTTCCCCTCCAGCTGATTCCCGCCATTCGGGCCACCACAGTCATGGCTAAATACCTCTGGATCCCTGCCTCACACCCCCAACAGCTCCACAGGGCAGGGACATTTACCTGAGTCCATCTCTAACCCATAACATAATTCCTAATGATGACTGTTCTTAATAAATATTTGCTGGCTGGCTGGAAAATAGAATAAAGGAAGGAACGATAAGGAAATAGATGGGGAAATGGCTCAATAAAGAAACATCTGTCCATAGGGTCTTAATTTCTATAAAACAAATTTTCTATTAGTCTTATTTGTTAAGTCATATTTATATCATATAACTGGAAAACACTTTTACATTATAAATCCTGTCACCTGAGTCTCCTGATGAACTTGTTCACATAGTTTCCCATAGTCTTGATCAAGGTCCTTTAGGAAGGTCAACTTCATATACTTTAATACCTAGAAATCATCTACCACATATGCCTATTTTTTAATATATCTGATACTATGGGTTATATACTTATATATGATAATATGGATTATATACTTATTACATTATGTCTGGCACTCTGAGGTTATACAGATCAATAAAGAAAGAACCTACTTTCCTTGGGCTCTTACAAAATAATCAGGGAGCACGACATGCATACATACACGAGGGGAGACTATAAGATTATGGTATAAAGATTAAGACAAAGAAAACAAATTCCTACTGAGTGGGGTTAGGCTTTCTAAACAATGGTGGCCCAGACTATGATACTCGCATGAATATTCTATCCTCAAACAAAGTACTTATATGTTTTGGAGTAACTTGGAGACTAAAAGTAATTGAAGAAATAGCACAATTTAATTTTTATAAAGTTAGGAAGAGATATCTTGGGGATGTTTAGTGGTTCCCTTCCAGGTAAAATGGTTTAGATCAACAACTACAAACCACATCTAATAAATTGATTTTTTTTAAAAAATCACCTTATAATACTAATGCACGTAGGTGATAAATCTAGGAATATATCAGTTGCACTTTACATTGCTTATGCCTGTGATTAGTGAGCCCCTAGTATAACAGATTACCATTTAGAATTATTTTACTCCTAGTGTCCATGAATATGAATTGGACACAAATGGAATGTGAACTCAGGAGGTCTCCTCAATACTTTGGTCAAGTAATTATGGAATTAGAGAATCATATTTATTTACTCTCTTTAGAGGGGTGAATTTCATTTTATAGGTCATTTTGCCTATAGAAGACAGCATGAAGTGACCATGTTTAGAAGACAGCAAACCTAAGGTTAGAATAAAAGAGAGAAAAGGGTATCTTATAATAAAAGGAACCTGGGCCATGGGAAAAAAAAAAAAAAAAAAAAAAAAACCTTACAGTAAAAAATGTTAAGAATCTTTATGCAATCTGTTACAACTAAGCTACAAACCATTCAAAAAGAACCATCGTTTGGAAAGGAAATTTAAAGGTGAAGATGTGGGGCACCTGGGTGGCTCAGTGGTTGAGCAGCTGCCTTCAGCTCAGAATGTGAACCCAGGGTCCCGGGATAGAGACCCACATCGGGCTCCCTGCATGGAGCCTGCATCTCCCCCTGCCTGGGTCTCTGCCTCTCTCTCTCTCTCTCTCTCTCTCTCTCTCTCGGTGTCTCTCATGAATAAATAAATGAAATCTTTTTAAAAATGCTTTAAAAATAGAGGTGAAGATGTTGTAGTAAGATTCTGAAGTGTTACTCCTTTATTTAACATGATACCACTACTCATGCACTTTACGATTAATATAGGGCAACTTGTAACTTCAATAAGAGAGCAAAAGAGGAATAATCTACTCTCAATTAATTTTGTAATAATCAGGAATATCTTCAAAAGGTAATTGTCACGTGTGTGTGTGTGTGTGTATACACACACACATATATATGGTTTCAAACAGCAACTGTCACCCTTCTATAAAAGTAATTTATAATGAATATAAAACTGAAAGATGATTTTAAAGTTGAAAACAGAATCTAAAGTGCATAGTGCGGGACACCTGGGTGGCTCAGCGATTGAGCGTCTTCCTTTGGTTCAAGGTGTGATCCCGGTCCCAGGATCGAGTCCCGTGTTGGCCTCACCGCAGGGAGCCTGCTTCTCCCTCTGCCTGTGTCTCTACCTCGCTCTCCTTCTGTATCTCTCATGAATAAATAAATAAAATCTTTAAAAAAATAAATAAAGTGCATAGTGCAAGGGCCAGAGAATTATAAAGATCTATTTAGTGAAGCAAAAAACCCTAGTGAAGAGTGAAGCAGGGTGACCAATTCCCCTTCCCACACACACACCTCAGTAAACAATCCTGAAGTATGCTTCAACGAATTTTTTTTGAGATGTTATATATTAGAAGAAAAGAGACCTACCTGGCTAATTTCTCTCCTAGATTTTGTCTCTCTTATTTTTTGTCTTGAAAAACTACAGACTTTTTTGGCCTTGACAATGCATAAGTACCGTTCTTTTAAAATTCAACAATTATTTTGTCAGGACTGTATTCATTTGAGAATAAAGACTTATAACCAGAGTTGCTAATCAATCCATACCTTTAAATTATCTGGCTTGGCACTCCTGTGGATATGTAAGAAAAAAAAAAAATCCACCATGAATTTGATTAGCTTAAATACAGACTCTGATGGCTTAAACTACTGCTTGGAAATAAACTCTTCATATGCATTGGTAAATAAAAAAAATTCTTTCATATATGAAAAATGTACTTTTTTGATGTTGAACTGTACATGTAATAGCATAATAATGCAATAGGAAATGTTTTTCATAAAAGATTCTTTTTTATAGAGGTAAACAAAAGGGAAGAAACAGTGTAGACTTTTTTGCACTGTGTAGTATTTTTTCTAATTTTATTGGGCTATAATTGACATATAACATTGTGTAAATTTACAGTGTACAATGTGTTGATATGATACACATATATTGCAAAATGATCAATGATTTTTTTTGAGATTAAACAGGCAGATTTTTATTATCAAATGTAACAATTCTACGAAAACTCAATGGTATTGTGGTTAGGTATTACTTCCTATCTTAAAGTCTTTCAGAGCTTTGGGCAGACAGCATCTTAAAGCATCCGGTATAAACAACTCTTTTTCTGATCTTAAGTGCCGGTTGTCACCAATCTTCACACAAAATGGTTTTCTTTCTTTCTTTCTTTTTTTTTTTTTCCTACTGCAGTTAAAGGGCCATTGCTGGTCAGGTGAAGAGGGAACGTTTGGCTCTCCATTCAAGATGTTAATCAAAGTAATGCAAAGTAAATTAAAATAGCAGCCACATAAATCTGCAGGAATTACCACCACAGAATTACCCAATACCTCTATCTCTATCAGATTACATAATTACCATGTCTTTTTTGTGATGAGGACATTTAACATTCACTTAGCAAATTTCAAGTTTTTAACTATAAAGCCTCATTAACTATATGTACCACATTGTCTATGAGATACCCAGAACTTACTTATAACTGGAAGTTTATAACCTGTGATGGACTTCTCCCCATTTCTCCCACCTCTCAGCTCCTGGTAACCCCCATTCTATTCTCTGTTTCTATGAATTCAAAGTTTTTAGATTCCACACATAAGTGAGATCATACAGTATTTGTCTCTCTCTGTCTGATTTATATCAATAATGTCCTCTGGGTCTATCCATGTTGTTGCACATGGAAGGACTTTCTTCTTTTTCAGGGATGTATAAAACTTCTCACATATAATTTTTAAAGATTTTGTTTGTTTATTTGACAGAGAGAAAGAGAGGGAATGTACAAGCAGGGAGCAGGGACAGAGGAAGAGGGAGAAGCAGACTCCCCACTGAATGGGAAGCCCTGGGGGCGCTGGATCCCAAGACCCTAAGATCTTGACCTGAGCCAATGGCAGACACTTAACCAAACTGAGCTACCCAAATGTCCCCCAAATTGCCATATATATCTATCTCTATAGCTCACATCTGCTCTACCCATTCATCTAAGGACACTAAGGCTATTCCGTATCTTGGCAATTGTGAATAGAGCTACAATGAACACGGGGATGTACACAACTCTTGAGATCTTGTTTTCATTTCCTGTAGATACATACTCAGAAGCTATGCAAATGGTCAACAGGTACATGAAAAGGTGCTTGACAACACTAACCATCAGGGAAATGCAAATTTAAAAAATAACAATGAGATATCACCTCATACCTGTTAGAGTGGCTATCATTAAAAAAGACAAGAGATAACAAGTGTTGGTGAGGACTTGGTGAAAAGAGAACTCTTACGTCCTGTTGGTAAGAATGTAAATTGGTGTAGGCGATATAGAGAGAACAGTATGAAGGTTCCTCAAAAACAAAACAAAAACAAAAGATCACATTAGTTTGTATCAAGCAGTAGAGTTTCTCTTCCACTCATATTTAGTTACTCAAAGTTGTACCACATTTATGTGTTGGTACTCAATTGTGTTCTGTTCCTTAAAAAAGTGGCACTGTGATTAAAATTTCACTTATATTTGTAACTAAACACAGTATTCAAATTAGTTAACTTTTTAAAAGGCAAAGAAACATGATATTAACGTTTTAGGCAAAAGCTGAGAATATTTTAAGAGACAATCATTAGCACATAAATAATAGAACAAAGAATGACTTCTGTTTTGACTTTGTAGTTAATATTCTAAAGGGGCATTAGCTTTAGTTATAGTATACTTAATCCATTTGAATAAAATACTTAGGAAAGTAAATTTCATATCAATGTTACAATCGCTTTTTTATTTTTAAAAATTACTAAGCAATGTTTACTTATTTCCACACAATGGAAAAAATGCTGTGATGTTTTGCCTTAATAAAAAAAAAACATGTATCTTGTAAAACTGATTTATTTGTTATAAGAAATTCATTCAAATGCCATCTTAAAAAAATTAAGAGGGGGGCATTTCAGTGGTGCATTTGTGAGGCTTCCAACTCTTGGTTTTTGCTCAGGTCATGATCTCAGAGTCATGAATTTGAGTCCTATTGGTTCCATGCTCAGCATGGAGTCTGCTTGAGCTTTTCTCTCCCTCTCCATCTGTCCCTCCTGCTTTTGCTCTCTCTCTCTCAAATAAATAAATCTTTTTTTTTCAAAATAAATCTTTTAAAGAATAAATTAAGATGGTATTATGGCACTACATGTGCTAAATGATTATTACCATGGAACTTATAAAAAAAGAACTTATAAATTATCTTTAAGTGTTTTTTAATTCATCACCTATTATCCTTCACTAATTATACTGAAGTATTACTGAAAACTGTGGGGGGAAAAAAGAGGAGAAAATAAGACCCAAGTAATAAGAAAGAAAATGATACAGCTCACAGTAGAAATTGAAACAACAAAGAAACAAGCCAAAAGCAGTTATGTACAAAAAGAAAGAAACTAAAGAACTTCTAGTCACACTGATAAAAAAGAGAGAGAGAGAGATAAGCAATAATTTATCAGAAATGAACATGGTAACATCACTAGAGATTCAACATATTCAACATATAAGAAGATAGTATTAAGAAAAATTTTATGCCAACAAATTCAGCAAGGTTGATAAATTCTTTGAAAGATACACGGATGACCAGCCTTTACTCACAAAGAGATGTTCTAGATATCTATCTATCTATCTATCTATCTATCAACACTTATTGTGAAATATCATTCACGTAATAGTCTACAAAATGCAAACTCTTCTATAAACAGCAGATCAGTGTTTGGCTGCAGACTAGGTGGGTATAGCAGGGAAAGATTAACAGAGCATAAGGAAAATCTGGGGAGTGAAGCATATGTCTACTATTTTAATTGCAGTGATGGTTTCATTTGTACATATTCACACAAATATACAAAAGCATACATTTTCCAAATGAGCAGTTTATTGTACAAACATTGCAAATGTGGTCCTAGCAGAAATTATAAAACAGCAGTATTTATTTCCTTATATACTGTCTTTCTTACATACTGCAAGTAATCTCAATTATGGTATTTTTTGCTTAAAAATAATAGGTTTTCTCTTGCTTAAGCAGTACATGGTTGGAACTGTTACTTTTGCTTTCAGGAAAGTCACACATGATTTGTAGTTAAGGGAATGATTTCAATAGTAAGATGATACTAGTAATTTATTGGGATAACAAGATAATACTAGAAATGAGTTAGAATTGAACAAAGACTTGCAGTTTGGGGGGCAGAGCTCTAACTCTGAATCCAAAAAGGTATTTATATTTTTAGTAATAAACTTTTAGAGATAATCTTTAATAAGTCCCTTTTTAATATAAGGAACTTAATTTTATACCAGGTAATCTGAACAATATAAAAACTGTTTTTCATTAGATACTTATTGTGAACTAAATTAAAACTTTTATTTCATATGAACTAAAATATATTGTTAAATTTTATTAAAGAAATAATGCAATCAAATAATTCTATGTATACAATGTAATAGATACAAAATACTTAATTATTGGTCGTCATCAATTGGATATGGCATTATTAATAACTACTACAGTTAGTTAAGGCAGAAAATTTTTACCTATCCTTTCTTTCTGTGTAACTCTCTAATGAAAACTTATATTTGGATTTGAAAAGGAGTTACAATTATTAATTTTTTCCAATGAAATTATATGAAATGCCTAACATGTGCAAGATAATCTACTATATACTATGCATATAAAGATTAAAGATGTGACCCTACCATTGTGTACACCAATATTGCATGTAATGAAATGTTCACCATTACATATTGATGAAATTATGCATGAAATGCCTGGGAGCATGTTAAATTAGGAATGGTATGTTACAAAAGGGTAAGGGAAAATGACTCATATGTGCAACCCACACGTTGTATATGAGTTCATATATTATATTCAGGAAACCAAGAAGTAGTTCAGTATTAGATAAGCATAAGCCACAAATACCAAAGGTGCAACTGAAAACACATGGGCCAATCCTTGGGCAATGTGAAAAAGCATTGTGAAATAAGCAAATTTCTGTACATGTTATTTCCAAGGAATCATTAAATATGAATGTTATATTTTATCCAGATTTTCTAGTATTGGCATGATATGAATTTGTATCAGGGAATTAGGTTAAAGGATATTTTAAAAAATCATGCATTCTATAAAGAGCATCACCCATTCAGACTTACGGTATACATTATCTTGAACGTATTTGGAAATTGGTTACTAAAATTTGAATAAGTTATTCTCTTGTTAAAATATTATGCAATCAATGCAATCACCACTAAGTCATTGGGACCTTTTATTAAACTATAGTGAATCAATGATAATAATATTAGTCAAAGGATGACAACTTAAAGCAACAGATTTCTCAAGGATTTGATGAGTGGAACTCTCAGTTTAAATGATGGTTAACTATACCCTTCTAACACAATCTACAGCCCCTCAATAAATAGCTTCTTCATACACACATTCTTTTGGGCTAAGGCCCACAAAAGGAGAAGGGTTTTTCTTTAGTGCACTGTGCCCCTTAGTTTATGGCTGTCTAGTACTGTAGGGGGTTAGCAAAAGTAAATCTCCATAACTGTTAGTCAAACAATGACAGTTAATAGAAGTTTTACCCAGTGCTATCAAGATAATAATTAACAATTTATAGCAAAAAGGAAAAGCATGATAATAAAAAAGTCAGAAGCTAATAAAGAAAAGGAATGAAGTTACTGCATGAACACTGTACTCACGCAATCATCATAAATAAACCAATAGTGTAACTATCTCTTTAACACAGTAATTATGGATCAGAGAACCAAACAGCAGAAAGTGAAGGGAACCATAGTTCATCATTCATTCTACTTCATCAGACTCCAATTCCATGCCCTCCCAACCAAGGAGGTAATTGGTACTAAGACTGTATAATTTAATTTTTCCTTAGGGAGGTCCTACTCTGTCAGAGAATGATTTTTTTCTTTTCTTTTTCTTTTCTTTTCTCCCAGGCAAAAGGTAATTCTGAATGTTTAGCAGAGACACACGGAAAAAGAGATATATGGATATGAAAAATGTAAGATTGATCTTCAACATTAATAACATGATTCACATCTATTGAATATAATTTTAGGACAGAGTGAAGTTTGTGATACCAAAAAACTTGGTCTACCACCTGCTATGATGTTGATGTATCATCATAAAAGAAATATTTTCCACTAACAGAGACACTTCAGTTAGGCAGCTAAATAAGCCAATTGTTAATCAACCATAATTTGATAGATAAATTGGTAGATGATAGATAAGATAGAGAGAATACATATCACTTTATGGTTTAAAAATAGGTAGATATATTCTGATACAAACAAAATAATCAATTTGTTGAGTATCTATTATCTTCCACAGGACCTTACATAAACAATCTCATTTAACCCTAGTAGCATCAGGAACACAAATACCAAATCTGGATTACACTAGGTTTTTTTGGTTCCTGGTCCAATTATGTTTACATGAAACCATATTCCTTTACTTAAAATGCATAATACTTACAAAGGAGAGGATCCAAGATCTGTTAGAATATTTCTCACTAACACATTCAAATTAATTACAGTCTGATTAGTTTATATTTTCCCCAGATATATGGAGTTGTTTGCAATCACTGAAGGCATGTGTGCACATGTGTGTGTGTGTGTGTGTGTCTGCATTTGTGGGGCAACTGTGTGTGCTGACTAAAAGCAGGAAAGTAGCTGAGGGAGGTCAGAGACAGGGTGGTGAACAGAGAATAAGAGAGTGACATGTGTTAACAATGGCCGGTAGGGTAAGACTCACTGAGGGCTGGGGATATGTCCATATTTTGTCCTATTTGTCCACACCTGGAACAGTGCCTGGAGAAGAGGTGCTCCGTAAAGATGTATTTGATGATTGATAAAGAATGAACACAAAGTTCACTACACCAGACAAATTTCATAAATGTTGCCTTTTCTGTACCATGTGGAATAAGCCTGTGCTTATGATATTTTGTTTTATTTTAATTTTGTCTAGGCTTTAGTAATATATGAGTAACTCATTCTCTGTATATACCTTAGCCCTTCTTCTCTCTTCAGGTAATCAAACTCAAGCACCCTTCTGGTTCTGAGTAATGCAGAGCACAGAAACTAGCAAACAAGAAGCACTTGGTGAATGAGACGGTGAAAAGTACATAAACAAATACAATCAAGAACATGAGTGATGAAACATTAAAATACTGCTCATTATTTGGAAACAAATACTTCCTCATCATCTATTAGGCAATGGCAAAAGGACCACAAATTGACTAGGAAGTAAAATGACGGGAATCATTACTCACCTATGATCATGACCATTTATTTACAAAAGCCTTTTCAGAGAGTCCGTACTCGAATTTACTAAGATCACAGCCTCCAGGGCCACACTACATGGGTTAGTCACCCAGCCTCAAAGCTTACGTGTACTATGAGGCAATTTATTAACTTTTTATGTGCTTTCATTTCTCTTGTGAACAATGGTGATTATAATACTGTCTTTCTCTTAGGAGTGTAGTGAGGATTAAAATAATATTATGCAAGATTTATACTTAGCCAAAAAAATAAACAATCATATTACATACAGAGTTAGGCAATTTATGTCCAAAAAGTTCAAAGTATAGAGTTCTACTTCTGGAACTATTAATCTTCAAGTGGCAAAAAATAAAATTTACATCTTGAAGTGAATTAACAGAAAAATATGAAGCTAATTATGTATTCACCATTGCTGTGAACCTTTACAATTTTTTTTTTTTTATTTTTTGGAAACGATTTTAGTGACATGTAGATTATCACCTAACTCAAATTCTGCCACATTAAAATTCAGTAAAACATAAACACCAATACAGAGACTAATGTGGTACTTGATAATTTTGGAACGAAAGTGAAAATGCAAAAGAAACAACTATCACCAACTTCTGTTGTTACTTTTAGGTTTTCCAAATTGTTAAGGAGACAGATTTCTTTCATGTCACATCCAAGTGTCTATAAAAACCTCGTAATTTTAAAAATGTGTTTATTCATTAATTAATTCAGTAGATATATATAGAAAGCTTATCATGTGTCTGATACATAGAAGACATTCTGTCAGCATTTGTTAAATATGTTCTGTAAAACTTTTAATCAGCTCTGTCTGAGAATATATGATGTCATGTAGTCTACTGTTTATGATAAAGAGACAGGGGCTTAGTGATATGTAAAATCAGGTCACAACAGAATTAACTTTGAGTGTATCAATCCAATGATGAACATTGAGATAGTTAGATGAGATACCTATATCTATATACAGTTTTATTTATACATTATATATTTTTTCCTATGTATGTATGATTTTTTTAAAACCAAAGAATAAAGTTCTATAAAACTTGATGAAAAAATGTACAAATTTCACCAAAGAAAACTTTGCTAAAATGTGTGGGCAATGTGGTCTGATTAAAATATTGAAATAAGAGCTTCCTTCTCCCTGGTAAAAAAAAAAAAAAAAAAAAAAAAAAAATTTCACTCCTACCTCCCCAAAAGGAAGCCAATGATCAAATGGTCTCAAACACTTAAGGATAATTAACACTAATCCTCAGACTCTTCAAAAAAAATTGAAAAGGAGAAAATATTTCCCAACTCATCTTCTGAGGCCAGTATCACCCTCATATAAAAGTCATACAAAGGCACAAGAATAAAAAAAACTAGAGGCCCAACTCCCTGATGAACATAGATGTAAAAGTCCTCCATAACATACTAACAAACCAAATTTCACAGAATGTTAAAAAGATCATACAGCATAATCCAGTGGAATTTATTCCTGGAAGGCAAGGATGGCTCAATATACACAAATGAATATGATAGGCCATATTAACAGAATGAAGAATAGAAATCACATGATCATCTCAATAGCATTTGACAGAAATAAAACAAAATACAACAGCCTTTCATGATAAAAACTTTCAGCAAACTATGTATAAAAGGAACGTACCTCAATACGAAAAAGGCCACACATGACAAGCTCACAGCTAACACCACACTCAACAGTAAAAAAACTGAGAGCTTTTCCTCTAAGATCAAGATCAAGAAAAAGATGCCCACTTTCTCCACTGCTATTCATCATAATAATGAAATTACAAGCCAGAGTAATTAGGCAAACAAACAAACAAATTAAAAATAAAAATAGGGACATCTGGAGAGAGTCCCACATCAGGCTACCCATAGAGAGTCTCCTTCTTCCTCTGCCTATGTCTCTCTCTCTCTCTGTCTCTATCATGAATAAATAAAATCTTGTAAAAATAAAATAATATAAAAATAAATAAATAAAAATAAAAGACCTAAATTGGAAAGGAAGAAGTAAAATTATCTATGTAGATGAAATGACCATATATATAGAAAACCCTAAAGAGTCCACAAGCACAAAAAGTTAAAGCTAATAGATCAATTCAGTGAAGTTGAAGAATATACAATGAACATTCAAAAATCAGTTACATTTCTATACACAAACTAATATACAACAAACTATTTACAATGGGATGTCCCAAAAGAAAATTAATAATATAATCCCACTAACAGTAGCATCAGAAACAATAAAATACTCAGGAATAAACTTCAGGCATTAAGAGACTTGTACACTAAAAACTGTAAAATACTGATGAAAGAAATTAAAGCCAAGAATATATGAAAAGTCATCTATGTTCATGTACTAGAAGATTTAATATTATTAAAATGGCTAAACCACCCAAAGCAATCTATGGTTCAATGCTCTCCCCGTCAAATTCCCAGGGACATTTTTCACAGAAATAGCAAAAATAATCCTCAAATCCATACATAACCCCAAAAGATCCAAAACAGCCACAACATTTAACAAAGCAGAGTGAAGCTGGAGGTGTCACATTTTCTGATTTGAAAGTGTATTACAAAGCTAAAGTAATTACAACAGTATGGTACTGGCATAAAGTCAAATATATATGACCAATGAAACAGAAGGGAGACCAAAAATAAACCTGTGCATATACAGTTAGCTGATCTTCACTAAAGGAGCCAAGGATACACAAAGGGTAAATGATAGTCTCCTCAACAAATGATGTTGGGAAAACTGGATTATCTACAAGCAAAACAATGAAATTGGACCTTTATCTTGCACCGTAGACAAAAGTCAACTTTAATCAAGATTAAAGACTTTTGTGTAAGATCTACAATTGTAAAACTCCTAGGAGAAAACAGGAAAAATTCTTAACTTTGGTCTTGGCAATGCTTTCTTGGATATGATACTAAAAACACAGGAAAACAACAGCAAAAATAAACAAGTGGGACTACATCAAACCAGGAAGCCCCTGGACTGCAAAGGAGACAATCAATGAAACGAAAAGGCAACCTGCAGGATAGGAGAAAGTATTTGAAAACTCTCTATTTGATAAGAGATTAACATCCAAAATATATAAGAAACTCCTACAATTCAATTACCAAAACAAACAAAAACTCCTATTACAAAATGGCAAAGGACTGAACAAATATGTCTTCAAAGAACACAGATAAATGGCCAAAAGCCTTAAAAAAATAAAATAAAAGTAACAAGGATTGGTAGATATATATTGTTGGTGGGAATGTTAAAATGGTGCCGCTGCTATGGAAAACAGCATGGATGTCCCTCCAAAAATCAAATAGAACTATGATGGGATGCAGCAATCCCACTACTAGGTCTACCTCCACCAAAAAAAGAAATCAAGATTTCAGGGATGTCTGCACTCTTATGTCATTACAGCATTATTCACAGTAGCCAAGATATGGAAACGACAGGCGTCCCTTGACGGATACACAGGTAAAGGAGTTGTGGTATATATACACAACGCCATAAGGGAACCCTGCCATATGTGACAACATGGCCAGACCGAGAGGACATTATACTAAGTCAAATAAGCCAGTCATAGAACAAATACTGTATGACTCCACTTACAGGAGATCCCTAAAACAATCAAAGCCAAAGAAGTATGAAGTCGAAGGGTGGTTGCCAGGGTCCAGGGGGAAGGGAAAATAGGGCCATGTTGTTCATTGGTTATAAAGTTCCGGCTATACAAAGGGAGTAAGTTCTAGAGATCTGCTGTACCACACAGGACCTGTAGTTACCAACACTGTATTGTACATTAAAACATTCGTTAGAAGATAAATTTTGTGTCAGTGTTCTTTACACGATTTAAAAAAAAATAGTTTCTAAGTTTTGGCAGAAAAATTTCTGTGGAAGCTGAAGGACTCAATAGTTATTCCCTCCTGCTTTATTTCTGAACTACCAGAAAAAGCAAAGAAAAATGCAGGTGAATATAAATATATTTTTAATGCTGATAATGGAAAACCTGTTAAATGTGCCAGCCTAGTAATTATGCCTAGTGATTCTGAACCCCAGAAGATATCGTATTGATACAATCAGATTTCCCCTGAAAAGTCTGGGCCTTGCACTTCCATGTACACTTTCCACATTAACAATCAATCATGTCGCCTCTGAGGGAGAGTTAGTGAAAAGGTGAGGAAAAGATTTAGATACATCGACATACCTTCATGCTAGAGACAACAGCGTGAGTGGAAAATAAGGAGTCAATGTGGCCAAACACTGCTAGACTGTACATTCCTTGAATATTCTTAATAAAATGAAAACAATTTTGGATTCTAAAATTTGTATAATTTGCAAAAATTATATTAGCTTACTAGTTTTCTTATTGATTTTTTAAAAAGATTTCATTTATTTATTCATGAGAGACACAGAAAGAGAGGCAGAGACACAGGCAGAGGGAGAAGCAGGCTCCTTGCGGGGAGCCCCACGTGGGACTTAATCCCGGGACCCCGGGATCACAACCTGAGCCCAAGGCAGATGCTCAACTGCTGAGCCACCCAGGGGTCCTTATTAACTTTTTATAGGATTTGCATCTCATGAGTAAATATTCATTTGTCTGGTTCACAAAAGAATATCTCTTAATGCAGCCATTCTTCTACCAATAGTAGATATATTCTAAATAATTATGAAAAGCAATAGAAAAATAATGTTCCAGGTACACATTTTACTCAATATTGACAATGTTTTAGTATCTCATTATATTATAAATTGAGGTCACTCTGGTTTAATTCCAAGGAAATGTACTGACAACAAAGGAAATGGTTTTAAATGTATATATTCATCAATTCAGTGCTTTTCAAATGGGGAAGGACTTGTCAGAATGACTTGGGACTTTCTCATTACCCTTTCCCCTTTGCATCAATTCCATTTTTGATGGAGAAGTGTTGTATTCTTCAGGTGTTCTGGAGTAAGGTTTTTTTAAAAAGGAAAATCACTTCCTAAATGAATAGGATTCTGAAAAACAAATGCATAACTAATTCTGAGTTGAATGTTCTACTAAACATGCGTCATCTTTCTGTCCATTTTAAATTATGCAAACCTTCCATGACTTGCGGGTACTCCAAATTACATCTTATTCATTCATGTTTCTTAAATATATGTTGTTGAGTAGCCAGGCATGTGCTAGACTATGGGCTTATGTATGGGCATAGTGGTGAGGGAAAGGACATAATCATTCAATATTATCTTATATTTTCCAATACTACTTATATTTGAAATATTCCCAACTAATATAAAGAGGAAATAATCACAAAACTGTGAGAAACCATGTTCAAAGTTATCTATAATGAACCATGTATATGTGCATAAACTGCTAATTGCTCTGGGATATAAGTTAGAAATTCAGAACATAGAACTTACAAGTGCATGGGGCACACATTTTTGTAATCAGATATCCACATATTTCACACATGAAAGAAGGAAACCAAAAATATTTTAGAGTTTTGGGACGCCTGGATGGCTCAGGGGTTGACCATCTGCCTTTGGCTCAGGGCGTGACCCCGGGCTCCTGGGATCTAGTCCCATATTGGGCTCCCCGCAGGGAGCCTACTTCTCCCTCTGCCTGTGTCTCTGCCTCTCTCTCTCTGTGCCTCTCATGAATAAATAAAATCTTTTAAAAAATATTCTAGTCTTATTATAGTTGGTACTCCTTAATAGTATTCTATTTATAACCAAACTATATTTAAATAACCAAACTAGATTCAAATACTTTTTCCCAAACAGCTTCTCACCTTCTCATGAGAATATCCAAATTATACAGAAAAGGATATTGTTGAGCAGATCTCTACACTTTAGAAGAATCTGTGGATTTTTTTTTAAATCTCTTTATGTTTCTCTGCTCCTCCACGATTCCCAGAACCAATAGCATTTTTTTTTCTGATTTATTTATAATTTCTCTTACCTTGGAAAATTTTTAGAGAAGACTTGATCTTGGTCCTTCATTCAAATCTAGAAATGCAGCTCAACCCCAGGGCTTGCATTGTCCTTCTATAATCTGCATGTATTATGCTACAAAAAAAGAACTCTTGATAAAAGCATGTCAGAGTCATGCAGTTGTCACTTTTAACAAAGAATTGTATAGGAGACATTGGAATTCACAACAGTGAAAGGAGGGTTTTATAAAAGAGTAAAAAGATGTCTACATGGTCCTCAAAGAAAGTGAAAGAAAAAAAAAAAACTTCCTGAGAAATAACCTATGCTAAGAACTTCTTTAAATAACCAGGATAAGATAATACTAAGAGGAAACACATGCTCAAATACGGCATTCCCAGAGCCAACTACTTAAAATGTATATGGTGCATGTTCTTCTGCCTTCTTTAAAGTATGCCCATGCAGTTGTATTTTCATTCCAGGTGCATTAATCACTGGGAGTTCACTTCAAGTGAATTGAGTTGTTGAACAGCATTTTTCTTAGCTGTGAACACTACACATGAGAGCAGAAAACAGAGTTTGCACGTTGGTATGAAGCAGAGAGTTTTCTTTGGGGCGCTGACGCAGCCACGTGCAAGCTTTAGGTTGGCAGGTGAATATGCATGTACCATACTTTTCTAAAATATACGTGGTGTTGGTTTTCTTGGATTTGCTTTTTGACCTGCTTTATGAAGTAGGGTATTTGGGTGTTCAGTTTTGATTGGCTAGGGTGATAAAAACTTAGTTTTTTGCTTCTCCATAGGTAAATGGGCATTTTTTTTTCTGTGTGATCCCATTTCAGTCTTTATTCTCCATCTTCATTATTCTTTTTCTTTTTCCTTAGTCAGAATTTTCATAAAACGACCCTGCAAAAATATCACTTTACTTCTTTTAAAGGATTTTTTCCTTCATGATTGTCACTCCAATTAGGGCTTCCTTTTACTAATTCCACCCACTTTACATGCCTAATTTTATTTTCTACTCAACTATGAAGAATTTAACTGCTATGACTTATATTATCATTCCAGAATTGAATTACTTTCATCTTTTTCTGAAAGCTGAAGAATATTATTGTTCAGAATATACATACATATATATGTTAGATGCTATGTGATTCCTGGCATTTCTTTTTTCTGTTGGTTTGTAGTGGTAGGGGGTAGGGTGAGATCTCTACACAAAATTATATTTTAATTCATGGCAGTGCAATTTTTTTTTTACTGTGTCAATAACAATACTGTATCTGTAAAGCTGTTTTTTTTTTTCCAAAGATTTTATTTATTTATTCATGAGAGACACAGAGAGAGAGGCAGAGACACAGGCAGAGGGAGAAGCAGACTCTATGCAGGGAGCCCTACGTGGGACTCGATCCCGGGTCTCCAAGATCCGGCGACGCTAAACCGCTGCACCACCAGGGCTCCCCCTATAAATCTGTTTTAATTTTTGTTTTAACACTGGTGGGTGGGTGGTATAAGTGCACATAACACATGTCATTTATGTGCTTTCATACAATTCAGAGACTACATTTGTAAGTAGAATCTATGGTGGAATTTTGAGAAAACCGTAATTTCCTACTGCACAATCATGCACAATTTCTAGTCCACAGGGATTTACACTCTCTCGATTGACCTATACTTCTAATTAATGCATTTTGGTTATGGCTGACTTAGTTAATCTCCTATGATTAGAAATAGCACAATGTGTGTGTGTGTGTGTGTGTGTGTGTTTACGTTTATATGTATATGGCATAAGCCACATTTAGATGACAAAAACTTCATTTTAAGAACATACATTCAGTACATTCAAATATACATTCAATCACATGTTCATTGATATGATATTTCCTAAATATCTGTGAAATTTTCTAAGGCAAATGCAGAAAGTTCTTAAAATCATCTGGCATTCTATGCCATAGGCTATTTATATACTACATTTACATAAGTATTGAGAAATAAAATATTTTAACATCTAACCTTGTTCAGAAAAAGTGAGACACAAAACAATGAACCTTACCTACAAAGTTGGTATTTTAAATCTACCAACTACTAAAACCTTATATAATAACTGTAAGACCAGTTTTATAACTTGAGTATCAGACTCATGTTAAAAAATCTTGTCACACGTATCATTGTGTTTTTGTCTTCATATATTACTACTTGGAACTCTCTCATAATTTACGTAGTAGCAATTCATTTCTATGGACATTAAAGTCCCAAAGCTGAGTGTCTCAGAGAAGATTTTGCAAATTTCCTCTACCATTCCTTTATTATTCTTCAATATTAATTTGAATCACCACCAGTCCTGACACCTGTCATGAAGCACAAACCTTTCAAGCTAGAAAAGTACTATGAATTTGTAACTGACACACATTGACTTGAGAAGAAAAGCCATTCATTGCTTCATTTAAAAAGAATGTATAATAAAAGAGGAAATCTGACTGAGATTTCCTCTTAAGGATGTGACATTAAGGGACTGTGATCGGAATTTTTGCTTCTACAATGAATGAATCTATTACAATAATGAACTAAAATAAATTTGAGGAGAATCATAATTCCAATAATTATTTGACAATTTTCAAACTAAACTAAGTAAGTTTACTGGGAACCTTAGCAAATGCCCAAGACAATGTATCAAATTTTACTATGTCTATTTCAAATCTTAAATTTTTGAATAGAGAGATTTTTGGTAGTATTTGGTTAGCAGTCACTTTGTAAAGTGAATGGTTCTATAATATGGTTGATTAGAGTTCTATAATATGGTTTATTAGAGTTTGTGGAAAAGCCTAGAATTCTACAGCCACAACTGGTCAGAAAATTGCAAAAAGTTAAGATGTGCTAATAATTTTTAGTTCTTTAAAATATACACATTCACGTTACTGTCTGCACTATAAAACAAACTTGTAAACGTTGTATAAAGCCCAAAATGGTGATTTTAATTGTTTACATAATTTTTGCACAGCCACTCTACAAGTTGAACAACAAAAATATAATAGTAGAAAGCTTACATAATCACCACTGTCATGAGTCCCCTGTTCTTTTTTACTTGGTTTATTTCTTGGTCCAACAATAACTCCTCTGACTCTTAGCAAATGTTATTGGGATGGGGGGAGAACATAAAAAACGAAAAAGAAAACAACAATCAGCTAATTAAACAAACATCTCCCTCATTAAATACAAGTTCAGACAAATAATTTGTTAAAATAGAAGCACACAAGCAAAAAAAAAACAAAAAAACAAAACAAAAAAACCAAAAACAAAAACAAACAAAAAACTCCAAAGAATAAGGATCAAAGATTTGTACAATGGTTCTCTCACCATTTATTCTTTAGTAAATAAACACTTGCTTCTGATGGTATATGCTTATTCATCTTATTTAATAAATACTTATTTAATATGTGCCACATGTAGGCATTATGTTAGTCAATAGAGACATACTGCTTAAAAGAGGGAGAAAAGAAAAAAAAAGAGATTACCTCTGAAGAAATTTAGAGCTGAAAGGATGCTGGACAGAAATATAGGAAATGAAAGTACAATAGTGTATAAAACTATATGTACATGTGCACACATACATATTCACATATGCATGATGCTTGATGATAAAATGTTAACATTTCACAGTTAATGTTAAGCACTTTTTAAAAAATAAGGTCATTTACTATTATTAGTACTATGCAAAGTGTACTTAAAGTCACAGTCTATATAATAAGAGAATGGAAGATGAATCAAATATAAAAGAAAAATAAATGACATAGCCACCATCTCAAAAAATATAAAAAATACTACTATGA
The DNA here is from genome assembly GCF_048164855.1 of Canis lupus baileyi. Taxonomy (NCBI): domain Eukaryota; kingdom Metazoa; phylum Chordata; class Mammalia; order Carnivora; family Canidae; genus Canis; species Canis lupus. Next base: position 3,658,185 of record NC_132845.1, read on the forward strand.
CCTCAGAGTTGATTTCTTTAATAAGACAAAAAATCAGGCAGATTATAAAAAATCTTAAGTTAGTACATATAGAAGTATCATTATGTGAGAAAAGAATAAATTCATCCAGAATATATAATAATCCCCAAAATGTATATAAGATAGCCCAACTTTTATGCACAAAAATTAACAGAACCAGAAGAAAATTTATATAGTGATTACCAAAGTAGGGGATGCCAGGGAATGTTTCTATTGATGTTGATAGATCATGCTGGCAAGCAAGCAAACAAAAATAGTACCGATATAGAATATTTAAAAAACATTATCAATAACAGATTTAATGGACATAGGTGAAATATATGGAAAATATTCATCCTTCTCAGGCTTATATAATGCAATACAAAATTGTCCACATATTAGGACTTAAGTATAGAAATGATGTTAAAAAATGGCCAAAAAAAATATTCCGTGATAATCCAATTAACTTTTTCAAAAGAAATAACAAAATAATACTAAAATAATACATTTGGAGATTTTAAAAGATATAAACAATGTATAATCCAATAATAAATCATAATGAGTCTTATCAAGTTCTTAGACTTGAATAACAAATATAGTACATATCTAAGTTAAAGAGTGCAGTGGAAGCAGTACTTAATGGGACATCCATAGCTTTCAACAAATACATTAGAAAAGAAGAAAGGCAAAGATAAGTAAGTCAGTATCCAACCTAAGAAATAAGAAAACATAGGGGTATCTACCTAAGGCATTCAGAAATATGGGAAAAGTGAGGAAAGAAAAAAAAAATGAGATCGGCAACAAAGACATAAGGACAGGGCCAACATATAATCTAAAATAGTGTAAACAGCTTTCCAAATGTATAGAAAAAAGTTACACAGTCGCTGGGACAGATCTGGACCAAAAGAAGACTGGTGGGTGAACTTGGTTGTTTTTAATTTTTGGCAAGAGGTGAGCATGGATACACGCCAATGAGTATGGCAATAAAGTGAGACAGATTCAAGACATAGAAGTAAACATTTTAAGGGATGAGGAGAAGTCCCTGAGAATCCAGGAATTGTTTCAGCCAAATTCACTGACACTCAAACTATTACCCAAATAATTTTTCCTGGCCTCTAGTTCATGATTGGCCCATTGTTGTCAAAGCCAGTCTTTCCAGAGCCTCTTACGGAGTTTATTTCTGTCATCAAGGTAGTTCAGAAAGCTCTTGTTTCCTTTGGGTCAGAATGGGGCTGTTTACAGTTTTCAAACAGTAGCACAATAAAAAATAAAAAATATAAAATATAAAACATAAAAAAATACTAGGAAAGATCCCAGAGATGCCCAATTCAAAAATTTCACCAAATTTGAAATAACATTGAGCTGGTTCAAACATCAACAAAACGTTAGATACTCTGAGCTTCACGGAAAAATCTACCTCACTCAGAATATCAATGTGTATACAGAACTTTGTAATGACATCTCAGAGTCATATCCTCAGATCATACATAACTCTAGGTTAGTATTTTTCACACAGGACTCACAGGGCAAATCTGAGCCCTGCTGTTTTGGCAGTTCTTAGATGTCTACAGGTCACTGGGTACATTAATACATTAATAAATTATCCTTCAGAATGAATGTCAGCGTGCCATATTTCAACCAGATAGATGAAAGATGAGACTAACATTAGAGGAACGGCTATGAATAACTTTATTGTTTGAACATAATAATAAATATAAAACATAACATACACAATGGTAAATATTAGAGAATAACCCCACAAATTTATCCCAGAGGGGGAAAAATATATATATGGTAGAAAATGAGAATTCTCAAATGAACTTTTATGACTTAAGGTTAGATTGTTCTTCGATTATTTTAATTCCACTTTTTCTCCAATCCTTTAAAAGCATTTCATAATGTACTAGAAATTCATACATCTCAATTATGCCATGAGTACTTTCTAATTGTTCTGACCTTTTCGTTATTGCTAAAACCACTATGACTCTTATCCCAGTAGTGTTTCCAAAAGCATCTCTCTTTAGTAATAAGAATGCTCTCTGCAAATGTTAGCAGCTAAAGGACACTGAAAAATTATCGACTTCAGTGGAAGAAGCCCATCCCTCATATTTCTGAATCACCCTGCAAAGGAAGAAATGTCATGAGCAGCCCAAATCCCATGACCGACCTAGTGGCCTAGTCAATTTTCCTAAGAAAAAATCAGATCTCTCTTTTGAAATAATTAACATATTAGCAAGGATGGTAGCTCTTTAGAGCTGGTCCTTTATCCCAATCCACATTCCTCAACAATTATATATTAATTACACCGTGATTCATAAGAGATTTGGATATTTTCACCTAGTGCAATTATTAACTGAAAAGACAACATTTACATTCATTGCCCTTTGATATAAAACATTTTTAAATACATTTGTTAGGCCAGGAATAATCTATTCCAATATTTGCGGGGTCGGGTTAGGCTTTCGAACTCTTTACAAGGCAGAACATGCTGAGTTAAGAGCATGGAACTTGGACAAATAATTTTAGGCTTCAGTTTTGTTAACCGCATGAAGGGGATAGTGACCAATACTGCAGACCCTACGTGAGATGATGAAGGTAAAACACTGGCGCCCGACGCGCAGAGAAGGTTCCGTAGTGGGTAGCTACTGACATGAAACCCCAAACATTAAAGTGACAGGGAAGATGGAGAAGAAGTGAAGAAGCAGGTTTACATGAATTGCCACATGTGATTTATCCAGGAAATAAGGAGGAGGCCAATGCCAAAACTTGGAAGTGGATAAAGCATACTTTAGAGACTTCTGCATTTCACATTTAAGATCTTCTAGGGATGGGATCCCTGGGTGGCGCAGCGGTTTGGCGCCTGCCTTTGGCCCAGGGCGTGATCCTGGAGACCCAGGATCAAATCCCACGTCGGGCTCCTGGTGCATGGAGCCTGCTTCTCCCTCTGCCTGTGTCTCTGCCTCTCTCTCTCTCTCTGTGTGACTATCATAAATAAGTAATAAAAAAAAATTTAAAAAAAAATAAGATTTTCTAGGGATTGCTGGTCAGACTGAAACATTCTCAGCTCCCCACAGCCTCGATTTTAATGGGGGGACATAGGAGCTAACACATTTAAAAATACACTTCAGGGGATCCCCGGGTGGCTTAGCGGTTTAAGAGCCTGCCTTTGACCCAGGGTGTGATTCTGGAGTCCTGGGATCGAGTCCCATGTCGGGCTCCCTGCATGGAGCCTGCTCCTCCTTCCTCCTGTGTCTCTGCCCCCCTCCCCGTCTATCATAAACAAATAAATCTTTAAACAAAATAAAATAAAAAAATAAATAAAAATACACTTCAAATGCTTGCCCTGTGCAGAGCCTGTGGCTCTAGCTGCCACTGACCCGTGCACAGTCCCGGCCCCTACGCATCTTCTCACTTCCCGGGGTAGGCAGTGTCCTCATGCAAAGTCGTCTGAACATCCTTCTCACACCAAACCACGATAACCATGGACAGCCGAGCCGACTAAGCAACTCAGAGCAAGCCAAGGACCCAACAACAAGCCTGCACAGAGGGCCCACTACACCCGAGCACAAGGGTGCTCCTGTCTACATGAGAATTTTACACGTAAGAAAAATATCTTGGAAAAGATCTGCTTTTTTTTTTTTTTTTTTTTTTTTTTTTTTATCTGCTACTCTTATGAGAGGCTGACATGGATCTCTGGGGAGAAAGGTACTATTTACAAATGTACGTACCAATAGAAGAGTGAAAGAGGTTAGATGTTATGTTTTCTGCCTCTACCTGTGAGATCACTGTTCTTCTGTTTCAGAGGTTTATGTTTCGTAAACACTATTTCAGATCCTGTTATAAATCTCCAATTAATATAAAAATCGCTCTAGAGCACTTACCCACGATCTGGAGGTTTGAGAGTCAGTGAGACCATCTAGTACCTTTTCTCAAGGTTTCAAGGGAGCTACTCAATGTAGGTCTTGAACAAAAAGACGTATCCTTGGAAGCAGTGGAGAAAATTACCATCTCGTTTCTTGTAAATAAATTGTTTTGCCTTTTAAGTGCAGTTTGCTATTGTGCAAACTGCTTCCCCTCTTCTGCAGTGAGAGACTGACTTTTCTTCATAGAACTGTACTGTGTCTATGGCAGATTCTATTCACACGGACTATTTAATAAGTGCACAAATCACATTTTTGTTGCTCTTTTTTCTTATTGCTTTATTGCCATGGTTTCTTTTCCTTTTTTCATTTTTTTTTTTTAACCAGGGCACCATAGTGTTTCTGAGATCGTCGTGCTTTCATCTCATAAATTCTATACAATATGAGCCAGTTAGCAGCACTAATAGACTAGAACAAACGGGAGTCGATAAAGTGTCACACAAATGAATCAACGCAATGACAAATATTTCCTTTTCTTATTTTGAACATGAAAATTTTGTTTTGCATTGTTGTCTGCTTTCTAAAAACTTGATAACAAATAAATTATCTAGACCCTATTTGATGTAAAATATCCTACACTTTCAGGTTACTTGCTGAACTCCAAATAATGCGGAGCACATGTCTTTTTTTTTTTTTTAATGTTGTATAGGAGATGAATAGAAATACCTCATGCTTTCAAAATATATTTTCATTCAGACATCAAAAATAAACATTGTCGGGATGCCTGGGTGGCTCAGCGGTTAAGCATCTGCCTTCGGCTCAGGGCGTGATCCTGGGGTCCCGGGATCGAGTCCCACGTCAGGCTCCCTGCATGGAGCCTGCCTCTATCTCTGTGTCTCTCATGAATAAATAAACAAAATCTTTTAAAAAATAAAAACTAAACGTTGTAACAAAGATATTCAATGCAAATATGAATCCAATCCCTAATTTCAGCATTTTGGTCACTTACGTCTGTGACAGTAAGGTCCAGATTCTGCATGTTGTGACTTTCAAGTATGCTCCACACACGCAAGTGGGTCTGTAAGTGTGACCACTGTGCCCTTTCCACGGACAGCTGGTGCAGGACTATAAAAGCACCGTTCTTAGCATGAAGAGAGTATCTGCTAACTCTGAGCAAGGCTGGGTTACACATGCGATCTGATGTGAGCCCGGCAGCTGGGTCACCACAAAGAAGACAACGACCAAAGGAACTTAGTGGGGCCCTAATCACAGCCACTACCTGCTACGAACCCAAGGCAGCATCACCTCATCATGTGCTATTAGTTGCAAGGATCGCCATTCATCACCACTGACACGCACGCTATTTGATTCCCTTTGAAGACTTTTCCGCTCCTCGTTCAAGCCGAGAACAGACGCCAACCTGACAAAGTTATCACCGCCACATACAGTGATCACTTCAGAACAAAGCCACACACACGATGCCCCGCTTAAAAGGACAGAAAGTAGCTGTTGTCAAAGTAAACATCTGGAATTATTTGCTTGAGCAAATCTCCCACATTTTCACCATATGATCCACGGAAGTACTAGAAGGTAGAGCAAGGGCTCTTCAAAGCCAGAGTGTGGGCCAACAGAGGAAAAAGCATGTGGAGTGGAGATTAGCCATGGAAGGGTTAGGGATCCTGGAATGTTTCTCCAGGAGCACATCTGAAAAGCTCCACATTAGGGACAGGCAGGGGTCTTTGCCACCTGAGAGACTACATATGCTGTCATCTGTGAAAGAGGGGCACTTAGAGTTTTTGAAATGTTGGCTCAGGGTCAAAAGACATCCCGAGGAAATAGTCTATGAATGTAATATTCTGTATTACTGGCAAGATGTAGAAGGCTCTTGGATGATGTAGTGTAGGAATGGGATATACGGCAGAAAGTGTCCCCTTACCTCAAGTGCTGGTATGGCTCTTGCCCAGCTGCCCTATGAACAGGCTCAGGAAGTGGGGCCCCCTTGGCCACTGATGTAGTTGAAGGGGCTAGTGCTGGGGGATCATTTTATATTTATATTTTACGTGGCACTGTGTTCCAGCTCGCCCCACCTGCTAATGTACAGTACACTCAACGATTCCTGCACCTTCTGTTCCCCAGTCCCCCCTTTTGCCCCTGGGTGATGCATTCGCTTCCAAAATTTTGGAAGCAATTTTAAATGGGAGTGAACGGAAAAACAGCAGTTTATACAGAAATAAAATGAAGCCCTTTCTCTAGGTCGCCACATTCCAGATCGGAAGACCATTCATGCAATACACTGAGCTATCATGAAAACGGACACTAAAAACTTACGGTCCACAGTATACATTCGTTGATCAAGTGCCCCAAGGTCATTACTTCAGATGAGTTTTAAAATATGATGACCAGAATTGAAGTGAGATATTGCTGGGTGTTTTAAAATCATAAGTACTCTGTGGCATGAATTTAGTCTAAGAATCCAGTCAATAAAGATGAGACCTAAGAGGCTCTAATTCAACATGTTAAACTGAACCTGAAATGAAATCAAACACAGGTGTAAGGTTCTTATGGGGCTGGGTAATACATCTGCTGAGGCTGCAGGTGGTGAGCACTTTGCCTAGATAATGTGAAATTAGTATAATAGATCCTAACTGTCTACTACAGGTTTGGCATGAGCGTTTTCTTCTGTGCCTGTAGGTGTCTATTGCCATCTCAGTTTTGATTACTTTGGTTTAAAAATCTACTCAAGTGATATTCACGGCTGTAAACTTTTATTTCTGGCAGAGGATCAGAGTCTTTAAGGTGAGGAAGAGCATTTCCCATAGTCTCCTTAGGCTTCTATAACCTCTATCCTTCATAAGAAACTCTCGTCTCTAAGAAAACGAAAGGCCAAACCATATAGGTCTTGGTTGATTAAACACAACACCTTGACTATCACTCAGAGGTAAAAAGAGGCTCCGCAGAGCACAGGTGCAATATCGGGTTCACATTCGTAAAGTAAATGGGTCACTGAATTCTGCACAACACAGAACCTCCCCATGGTCTTCAAGGACAAGTCCAAGTGTAAAGTATTCCAGGACTTCAGCAGGAAGGGCAATGGCTGGCTAACTCCAAACATGAAACACTGCAAGCGGTGTCACATACCCACTCTCCACAAATCAAATACTTGGTCTCGGTGAATTTAAAGAACATGGAAGAAGGCCCACTTTTGCTTAGGCGATATTTATTTCGGTTTTCTCTGTGTCTGATGCCACATAATTAATTCGAATATGTTCTGATACCAGACGCTGTTGGCTATTTTCCAACAGCTTTAAAATATTGCGGGGAGGAAGGGTGTTGAATCACTGTATTGTACATCTGGAAGTAATATTACCCTGTGTGTTAACAAACTGGGATTTAAATAAAAACTTAAATATTTGGAGGGGACATGATCATCCATATCTAAGCGAGATACTGCAGGAGAGACACAGATGGGCAAATTGACAATTTTATGGATAGAATCGTATTTTAGGCTTTACATTCTATATTTTGGAATCAACGTAGCTTTTGAATAAAAAACAAACTTACAAACGACACATATTGTCAACCAACCTACAATTAAGGTGTATGGTAACTTCCAAAAGCATTTCCTGCCTCTTTGACACTAAGATAAAGTGGTTAAACTAAGTAGATTTTATACAATTTGTTCACTTAATATGCGTTTCGGAAAACTTGATATGTTTTTTATAACCATTCATTTCTGAATGAATAATCAAAGATTCCGTGATCAATGTCTCACTTTCTTCCAAAAGAGAAGATGGATTTTCAGAAGCTGGCTCAGCTCATTATGCAGTAGTACTGAGTGTGAAACTATCAAGGTTTCATTCCTTTTTCCAACTCAAACAGCTGCTACCATCTCGGAAGAAGCAGGTGTTGATGCGTGAACAATATTAGCACTAAAAAGAACAGACCGTTTGGTGATGACTTTTCTCACTGGAATATTATATCAAAATACTTTTAAATTCCCTAAAGTGCCCAGGTGGGAAGGCAAATTAAACTTTAAAAGGTCTAAAAATATTTCAATAGTTTTACTAGTTCTCCTTCTCCTTACAAATCCAATATGCAATTATAAGAATTATGACTTTAAAGGGGATATTACATTTCAGGGATTTTTTTTGTTGTTGTTTATATAACTCTATGTGAAAATATTTTTAAATCTAAAAAAGTATATTTCAATAAGAGAAACTCCAGAGAAGCTGCAGAAATAAATTAAATAGTCCAAGCATTAAAATCCAACTTTGGAACTTTAAATTGAACCCAAATTCCCAATTTGGGAATACATAAATTCTATCTTGGCACTATCATGTCACTGAAAATACTAACAAAGGAGGTTTTACGTGTGTGTGTGTTTTCCAGAAAGGTCATTAGAAAGCCTTTTATATAAATGGAGTTTTCTCAGAATGTTAAAAAAAAAAATGCCATTGTGTAACAAAGCCTTCCTTTTGAGGCTAGAATTTACAACCATTTGAAGATAGGAGAATGCCATATAAAAATGTGCAAGCAGGCTCTGCCTTTGAAGGCCGAGACCTGGAGTTTTGTTGTTGTTGGCAGTCCCCGGGTTCTTAGGAGAAAACAAACAAAAACCGCAAGGTCAAACCATTATTTAAATAGCTCCATAGCAAGAATCTATCCATGTTTCATGGCAGATTGAATTCCGTGAAAGAAACAGAGAATTGCTGTTCGGAATGTTCAATTAGCGTGGATGCATCCATTCCATGTTTACTGACTTGTAAGCTGTTACTCTGAACACTTCTTTCAAGAACTCCAGAACCTGGATAGAGGGAACTACTGCCCATAGAGGGAATCCATAGCTCCAAGAGCTTCTTAACCATAATCTGGGACAGATTTTGAAAAGAGATGGACTTGGAGAGCACAAAGACCCCCCGCTTTGGAAAGAGGCCATTCCTGGGGCAGCGGAGAAGATACCCGGCGACGGGCCTCAGACTGAGGATGAACCTCTCCAACATCCCTTGGGAAGTTTGGATCTGGACTCTCAGATATGTGATGACTCGGAGCATTTCAAGGGTTAGAAGTAAACTGGTCCTTATCCCCAAATTAGTGGGATCTAAACCAGAGGTTTTGCCCCTAAAAGGCATTTGGCAATGTCTAAAGAATTGTGATCCCTGTGCGATCCCTGAGCAGCGACGCTAGGGATGCTGCTCAATGCCCTACAATGCATAGGGAGAGCACATATTAAAAGAATATCTAGTGCAAAATATTAATACTACAGCTTTTTTGAAACCCAACCCTTAGATGCAGGATGGGCATTATGGCTCTGTTTTTTTACTTGCCCACCTGATCCATGACTATTCATTCAACTCGTATTAAAAGGTACAACTTAGCCTTAGTTGAGCTGTTGGAAATCATGGAAATGGTAGTAACCATAACCAGCTTTAGAGAATACAGATAATTTTTTAAAAGATTTTATTAATTTATTTGAGAAAGAGAGAGAGGAAAAAAAACACACAGAGGGAGTGGAGAAGCAGAGAGAGCTGTACTCAGCTAGATCCCAAGACTGGGGGATCATGACCTGAGCCCCAGGCAGATGCTTCACCAACTGAGCCACCCGGATGCCCCAATAATTGAGTTAAAGTAAACTAGATGCTGAGTACACAAGAAAATGATAGAGAAACAAAGGGAAGGCATTGCTCCCAGCGTCCCAAGTCTAGAGTGACAGTTACCAATGAAAACTGCTGTGTCCGGCAATGACATCTTGGGTGACACGGGCAGCAAACACAGCAATGTGGCCAAGAAAATGAGAAGCCAGAATAGAAGAACATGAGAAATGTTTTCTTAGAAACACAGCAAAGAAGCTCTGGGATATGCCAGAAATTCCCAGGAGACAAGCTGGAGCAATTAGATCAATGGAGGCCTGAACACTAATAATTTGGGTGCTAACAGTCATCATGATCTCACCGCGTGACCTCATCTCGGCTGCAGAAACTAGAAGCATTTAAGTGATGCTTCATTCAATACTTACAATCCTACATCTATAAACGTAATAAGCAATGTCTGAGCCCTAAGAACACAGCAGTTTAAAACAGGTCCCTCCTCTTTGGAAGGGAACATTAAAAAGCAATTGCAATAATGTACCCCCCCCATGTATATCATATTGAATTAAAAGATAACCAATGAAAACTTCACATTTCTTGAGAGAGATGTAGTTTTCTGATAAAATAGGAATGCCACATTTTAGACGATTTTCCAGGAATGCGGTACGTTGCTGGTGTGTAGGAAATAGAGGTTTATATTATCTCTCATTTATTTTCCATTCATGAAATGAATCCACATAATAAAATTTTATAAGAGCCAGTTTTTCTTGGGAAAAGAATCAGAAAAATATTGTGAGATTCACCAGAAATGTGTAACGCACTTATTCATCATTATTCTGTAGCGTTGCTATCCTAAATATAAGCACGCTATTTAGTTTTCCAGATTATGTTTCTTTTACAATAAGCATATGAGGATGATTACACATATTGAGTAATCATTAAGTTGTCACTTAATCCTTGTAAGAAAGAGATACTATTTTTTTTCCTGCTTTATCAGGAAACACAGTATATATGACCTGCCTAAGGTTATTTTTGCTAAGTGATGGGCCCCAGACCCTAACCCAGCCTCTGCAGCCTATACAGCTGATCTGATATGAAGTTCAGCATTAGCAGTAAAGCTGTTAATAACTCTACACTTTAAAAGAATTCTTGTTGCTATTTTACGCTTATTTTTCTTTTACTGGCTTTTTTTCCTACTATGCCCTAAAACATAAGCACAGAAATATGATTATAAAGGATTAGCTACTGAAAATACTCAAGCTAGAAGTCGGAAGAACACATAAACCAAACTGGAATTGTTATTTTAGAACAATTTTGTTGCTAAGCTAGGCTTGGAGTGGAGGTACGCCTCTTTATCTGATTTATTAAATTATCTGAAGGCGCTACTTTTATAAAAGCTAAGTCGAAATTTCTAAACATGAATTTTGTCCTTCTCTTGAATGATGTCAAGGCAAATGATACATTATACTCCTTGGGTCAAATATGCGCATATATATGCTTTTACTGTTTTGTCCTTTTTTAAAAATTCTTAAACATAAGAAAGTAAAAATATAGTGTTACTTTTAAATTTTTGTTTATATTTATTTATGCATATATAAAATATGTATTTATTTATATTTTATTATTTGGATTACTGCATCCTGGGGTCCTATTTTCTAATAGGAAGTGAAAAATAAACAATTACAAACACAAAATAAAAACAGCACTGTAGACAGTGAACATTTTCTTCTAATACAGGTTTGTGCTTGACATTCAGAAATACCACAGGAGTAAAAACTCCCAGGATACCAGGAGTATAAAGTAATTCTACTCACATAAATCTTCAGACAAGTTTTGTTTTGTTTTTTTTTTTAATTTTAAGTAAAAATAAAATGATTTAAAATCCGACAGCACAAGGGTGGATGTGAGGGTAGGCTTTCACCAGGTTCAGCAAGTGTACAGGCCGCTGAAGGAAGTGTCCCCTGAGCCTGGCTTGGAGCCTATTATTTCCTTCAAACTAAAGCTTGCCTTGTGTTAACTGCTGCTCTGAGATCCTAAATGACCACTTAGAGGACCTAATGCATTTCTAAAAGAATGAAGCTCACATTCAGAATGTAACCAGTTGACTTGAAAACTTTTTTGGTGATGGAGGCAAGGAATATCCTTGAGTGGCCTAAGGCCAGGGATTGTTACCTGTTTATCACCCCTACTTATCTCCGCCTGCTGGCTTCACTCTGGAGATCAATCTGTCTCAAGTGCTGTGTCATAAGCATCTGACACCAGCTCTGATCTTCCCCCAATTCTCTACTTGGTACTCTGCGTCCCCATTTCAAATTACATGTAATCCCTTTTTTCAGCTTCCAAATAGCTATCATTTTACTCATACAAATACTTTAAGATCAAACTGAAAATCTCTTGAAATACATGCAATTTAAATATTTTCTCTGCCTTTAGAACTTACACTTTTTTTCTGTAAACTACCTAATGCTTACAATTTTGTACACCATCGGGGTCTCAAATGTTTATATTTATGGCTCACTGTTATTGTTTTACTATTTTTCCCTTGTTTTCTTACTTTTTTTTGTTTTTGTTTTTGTTTTTGTTTTTGTTTTTTTTTTTTTTTTTTTTTTTTTTTTGGCAGTCTAGAAAGAAATCAAGGTAGAGAAAACCAAATAAAGTACATCAAATTGGGAGTTTTCAACGTATACGTGGTTAGACTAATGCTTGTAACATGGGATATTCTGGTAGGAAACAGAAAAGTGTTTCAAATGTCATATGCTTATGGTAAGTATTGTTATAAATAACTTCCCAATCAAAAGTACATAAGATGTTTCCTCTCTGTTCTTAAAAACATCCTTTAAAATCTGACTCTCGGTAATTTTTTTTATTTATTTATGATAGTCACAGAGAGAGAGAGAGGGGGGCAGAGACACAGGCAGAGGGAGAAGCAGGCTCCATGCACCGGGAGCCCCACGTGGGATTCGATCCCGGGTCTCCAGGATCACGCCCTGGGCCAAAGGCAGGCACCAAACCGCTGCGCCACCCAGGGATCCCTCTTGGTAATTTTCTTAAGTTAACTACGATGACCGTTCCCTCGTCCATAGGATTGCTGGTGCAGATGGTAGGAGCCTCAACACAGTTCACAATACTAGGTTTTTTTACTTTGGGTATTATATTAAAAATTATGATTTATCAGAACAATATCCACTGGATACGATCCATTACCCATTAACAACTAAGAATGCTCAAAAGAGACGTAGCAACACATCAACAACAGTTGTCTCCAACTGATTTATGGATCACTGCATTAGAAGTTTTAATTAGAAAGGTCACTTATGTTGAGGAAATACTCCTGCGGTGAAACGTATTTTGATATCCAGAAGATATATTGTTTGGGTAAGGAAACAGTGGGTCAAAACAACATATTAAATAAATATGTCAATATTAATAAAATATGAGTTCCAAAAAGACAAGTGAGGAAGCAGGGATGTACACGGATTGCCTTGAGCAGTTTTAGACACAGCGATTCTATTGTAGCTACGACTCTAGGAAGTTCCCCAGGTCATTAATGCAAGCGCACACCCAGGAAATGCTGGGGAGGGCAAAGCATTACCAGCCGCCTTTGGGTGCTATCTACCTGCACCTGCACCAGGACGGGAGCGTTTCTTACTCCTTTCTTTCATCACTGCACTTGCTTTCTTCACTCCGCTCCTCTCTAGTCAACTCTGCTGCTATTCCTTTCATTCTCCGCCTCTTCCTTACCAAGTCTGACTTCTTGAAAGCCTCAAGAAGATTTTGCAGAGAGGCATGATGTCCATGCTCGGTATCTAAACATTTATAAAACTGGCAAGAGTGCTGTGGTTTTTGAATAAAATATCGTTCTTGCTCTGAGAAGCGTCCTCTCCACTACTCTCAAGTTTCAGGTGCTGCTAGTTTGTGAGATAGGTAACAAGGAGGAAAGGGGGTCTGTGGATGATTTCGAGATGTCTAGCTCCCCTTCCAAGATCCTACCGTCTTTTCATCAGGTATGAGCGGAGACTTGATATTTTTGTTTGGTTAAATGTCTTATTAAGACCTGTTTTGATTTCTGGTGTCAGAAATTCCACTTAAACTGCCTTAGACAAAAAGAGCTTCTATAATTAGGAAGGGCAATGGTACAGGTAGGGCTGACAAAATTGGAGACCAGGCATTTTTTCCTCTCTTTTCTCTCCTATTTGCTATGTTCCTTGTTCTCTTAAAAAGAAATCTCAAGGGGCACCTGGGTGGCTCAGTGGTTGAGCATCTGCCTTTGGCTCAGGGTGTGATCCTGGAGTCCCAGGATCGAGTCCCGCATCGGGCTCCCCACAGGGAGCCTGCTTCTCCCTCTGCCTGTGTCTCTGCCTCTCTCTCTCTCTCTCTCTCTCTCTGTGTGTCTCTCATGAATAAATGAATAAAATCTTTAAAAAAAAAGAAATCTCAAAATAGAGATTTCTCTTCAAATTTGGAGCCAGAGAAGCCTTGGACTAACATCTTGAGTTTTATCACTAAAAAGGAAAACGAGTTTTACTGCCAAGCATCAGGTTAAAAAGATGAAATCCCAGATAGCAACCGAATAATCTGGTTCAAAGGACTGTCTCCTGAATTAATTTTTATGGTCAGATATGGTCAAGGGCGATGATTGACCCACCCTGAGTCAGAATCTAATGCCTCACCAATCCCTGGGGGTACAGAGATGAGATTTTATAAAAACCATGGCCACTACCACTCAGACAATATTGATAGTTTGAGGTGGAAAGCAGTTCCTCAAAGCTAGACTCCTTCAAAAGTGAGAAAGGAACTCTGTGTGGCCAAACTATTGTTCCCTCATATTAGCTGTATCACAAACAGCACTTCCTCTAGTCTTTTCTTTGACTTGGTTTCCTTAGGCGTCACCCTTTAAGGTTAGAAAAGGTGATAAAAAATAAATCTCACAGAATACAGAAATAATTTTTTTTAAAAATTACTCTGCTATTTATAGTAGGGAGAAGTGAAAGAAAAAACAAAATATGCATGAAATATATTTTAAAAATTACTGAACTGTGAATAAGCAATTGAGAATTGAATAATTTCACACAGTATTACTGTATATTCTAAGTAGGCAATTTTTTAGTAAACCAAATAGAATAAATAATCGTTAAATCCACCATATATAGTGGTATGCAAGTTTGAGAATTTGTATAAAATGATTAAATAAATACATCTAGAGTGAAAGGGGAAAAGTTAAATGAGATTTTTTTTTCTAGTGCTTTCTGTCACTAGAAAATTATCCTCTAATTTGAGGTTTTTGCATCTTTTCAACAAAAACTTTTTTGACAGAGACATAGTTTATGTTAATTGAGTTTCTCTGAAAATGAAATCTAAACAAACCTTGGAAGAGTTTCACTTCCTTCTATGAAATTGTAAGGATCACACTGTCATTCTCACTTCTGAATCAACTGCTTTCCTTTCAAACTAAAGTATCACTCTATATTGATTGGTGTACATATATTTATTTCTAAATATTAATTGTCCCAAATCTACAAATTAGGCTCTTTACAAATTTTGCAGTAACTTCTTTGCCAGAAATAGAAAAACGAAGCCATTACTTAGAAGATGTTTACACTGGGTCCTGGATGCTGAAGTGAAAGAAAAGTCAACCTCTCCTTTCTTGCTGTCTTGTCTTTTCCTCTTCTCTATCTGAGCACACACACAAGTAAAAAATCAAAAGGGAGGAAAATAAGGTATTCTCTCTCTCTCTTTCTCTCTCTGGGCCTGCAGTGTATCTGTCAAAAAAAAAAGTTAATAATAATTTCGGTAGAATTAGTATTATTAGTATAGAATGAGATTATCTTTTCAGGCCAAGAGAGAAAGCACCTGCTGTACGAGGTAGTAGCCATGGAGGTGACTTCAGTCTACGGAAACTCTGAGGTGGGAAAAGTATCTACACATTTGGTGTAGGTTTGGAAACTTAACAAATGCACAGTAGCTGAAATAATTAGGGTAAAACAGAATAACTGGAGAAGCAAAAGGGAAAAAGGAGGACATGGCAAGAGTTTTTGGAATTTTTTTTAAAAGACTACGATTAGAAAAACAAATTAAATGTATCCCCCATAATTAAAAAAATCAGGATTATTAGTAGGAAGTTGCAAGGAGTCACAAATTCATATTCAATGAATATGCATATTCAATACTAAAATAATAAAGAAAATACATTAAGTATTGTTGAACAAAATTCTATAATGTCTAGATTAGGAAAGTGTTGAATATAAATCAGACCCCTAAAAATCACATTCATATTTTTTAATCACCGTTAGACTTTTTTTTTCCCTAAAATCAGCAAGATGCAACTTTCAGGACATCCTATTAAATACTGCCTTACTGGACTTTAAAAAGGGTTCAAATGTCCATAATGAACAACTTATTATTTTATATTAATTTAATAATGGGTATTCTGGTGAATAGAATTTTAATTCTGATTTTTAACCTAATTATCTATTCTAAGACATTTTGCTTCAGGCCAAGACTTAGCATGTAATCTTATAATTTAGAAATTAAATAAGTAAATCGTCTTTACTAATTTTTTTTATGGTCTTTAATATTGTTTTTGCTTCTGACCTTTTGCACAATTCAACAGGTGAATGAAGTCTAAGATGGCCAAGGTTATCTTCATGCAAATTTTTTTTTCTGCAAGGGTTTTTATGTGATCCATAGTTTAAACCAAACTCTCCATTAAGTGGATGTATATTAATGAGGCTTTCCTTCTGACCCATTGTTTTTAACACTGAATTATGTCTGACACGTCCTAATTAAGAATCTTTTCCAAAAAAAAAAAAAAAAAGAATCTTTTCCAAATTTAGTGGACTTTAACCAATGTCAGATAAAAGTTCACTGACAAATCAGAGGTAAGTAGAAAGACAACTGGAAGACTTCATATGCAAATTTTCAATAGAAGAGGAGTAAAAGGGATCCCTTGAGACCACCACAATGAAAAATAAGAAGTGTGGGACCATTAATACGGGTTTTGGAATTTATAGTTAATCAGAAAATTCAACTCTGCATGTCCTCATATTTTAAATAATATCAAATATTTAGACTTTTACAAAATTCCTTTATCAGTACCTCTTTAATAAATCTCTCTTGCAAAATGATCAATATATACCGGGAGAGGTTATAAGGTCTTCAGGGTTTAGAAATCTTTCTCTTGCCTTAGGTAGGTTTTGTGCTCCTTCACAGCACTCAGGGTCTCACACTTTCTAGGCACCCCCAATTTTTTTAAATTAAAAAATGGATGTTTCATCTCTATCTTTGTCACTTTTTAATTGACATGAATCTGTATTCCAGACCTGTCTCTAAACATCACCTTTTAAAGAACATTCTTGTCCATCTTCTTTGAAATTGCAAACTTACTCATTATTTTTATCTGATTTATCTCCTAGAACTTATTTCTACCTAACACTGTACAAATTTTACTCATTTATTTGTCTTTTGTCTGACACCACCAGTAGAATGTAAGCTCCATGAGAAGAATTAGGCTGCTGTGATCTCTACACTAATGGCAAGTATTCCAAATGAAACGTGCAATGAGCGGATAATGCAAATTTTGTCATTCTTGGAACTCAGAAACTTTTAGGGGGTTGCGAAGCCAGGAATATACTTAATCGTTTTTTTTTTTTAATATCTTATTTATTTATTCCTGAGAGACACAGAGAGAGGCAGAGAGAGAGGCAGAGACACAGGCAGAGGGAGAAGCGGGCGCCCTGCAGGGAGCCGGACGTGGGACTCGATCCCGGGACCCCAGGATCACGCCCTGGGCTGAAGGCAGGCACTCAACCGCTGAGCCACCCAGGAGCCCCTACTTAATCTTCTCAATGTCAGTCCTTGTAAGCCTCTGTTTCCTTTCGATGAGCACTTTAAAAAAAAAAAAAATTTTGCATTAAAAGTACTCAGGTTTGCTCATTTCCATACTTACCGTTTGTCATGCTGTAGGTATGGGAAGCTAACATTTCCTCTGGTGTCCTTGCTTATGTATCCCCTGTTGTCTTGGGTTTCCATAGAGAGTTCTCACTGAACGAGATCTGAGATAGGAACCTCTTTCAGTTCTATTCATCTGCTATTACACGGGAGCTCTATTGATGTGGTGGTGGGGTAGGGTGAGAAGGGAAGCATGGTCTATTGTTGTGATTCCTTGGATCCCTCAGTGAGCCTGTGTCCCTAGGCTACGTCCTTAACAAGTGCTTCTTATTCTCCCTCTCCCCAGTCCCCACCCTCAGACGAGGCAGGAAGACTACAGAGGACTTCCCCAGGTGGGTTAGGCACTGGTAAAGCCCAAGGAGCGAGGCTCTCGTAAAATAGATCTGAGGGTATTTCAGCACGGCTACTTACCCCCCTCCCCCTGCCAAAAAAGCATGAGGGGCTTTTTCTCCGAGCTAATTTGACATGGAAAAATTACAAATGAAAAGAAAAAGCGCAGATTCAAGAAATAGAGTCAAACAGTGACTGCAACTATTATTTCATTCAGCTATATGAATTTTTGCGAAAACACATTAGGATGCTGTATTTCTCTAAATTGGGGTGTATATACTGAGCATCAAAAATCTACGGTGATATATAAGAAAACGCAAAGGATCCTTATGCCCTTTCGGGCATCTATTGGGGATTCTTTCAAAGAAACTTGGAATAAGGTCAAGTTCACAAGCTGTTGAGAAGTAGAGATGGTATTGGTAGGTAAAGGTCTGCCTAAGAAAACTTAGGCTGTGATTCTAGAGGCTTCTGAAGTTAATCCTTGCTGCCAATTCTTTATCTGCTGTTATTCTGATTTCTCTCCAAGCGGTTCTTATGTTTTGTTTTGCTTTGGCATAGAATATTGTTGTAATTTACTCTTGACAAATACTAGCGATACCCTACCTATAGACAGGATAGAAAGGTCATTTATGAAAACATCAACAGCCAAACTTTTAATTACAATCAATTTCAGCACTTTTAATAGAAAAAAAATCAATGTTTCCAAGAACTGTTACAGGAATAGTAATGTTTCTGTGGAAGTTTTATGGGAAAATTATGAATATTATGAGAAGTGCATATTGAAATATCAAACTATACCTTCAGCAACTGAACATTTTTTTTATCAGGTCACTAACACATTGATCTGCTTGTGAATCCAGTGTTCCCTATAGCTAAACTTTTGTAGTATCAAATGACTTCCAGAAAGATGACTGGACACCATATTTGACAGGCCATTAATTTTAAAGTTGTCTTAACAGAAAACTGAAGGGAAATACTAGTGGACCGAAACAAAGCTATTTTGATATTGTGAAATGATCGTCAGCAGTGTGGGACAAATAAAGTCACCAAGATTAGAGCATATTAATGATTAGGCCTTTGCTTTTTTATTAGCCCAATATGATTCTTTTTCAATAAAACAATTATAAATAGTTTTTCTTCTACATCCATATTATAGAGGTATATGAACTACCCATGGTAGTTCTTTTTCTTTCAAGCATTTCAATAGTTTTGTCATTATAACTAAATGCCATGACTGCACCTACTTCTATTTGCCAAAATATACTATTTTTCCAAGGAAACAAGACAGCACTAGCATAAGAACATGAAACTTTGAAAAACACTTTAAGGAACTTCATATCTAACTATAAACAACCATATATCCAAATATAAATATTGTATTAATCATAAATGAGGATATAATCCTTCTCCATGAAGCCCCAGTAACAGATAAAAATCTGCTCATGCACACAAAGCTTCAAAATTAGTTTCTCGGGATCCCTGGGTGGCGCAGCGGTTTGGCGCCTGCCTTTGGCCCAGGGCGCGATCCTGGAGACCCGGGATCGAATCCCACATCAGGCTACCGGTGCATGGAGCCTGCTTCTCCCTCTGCCTTTGTCTCTGGCGCTTTCAGTCTTTCATGAATAAATAAATAAATAAAATCTTAAAAAAAAAAAATAAAATCTTTAAAAAAAAAAAACAAAAAAAAATTAGTTTCTCATAAAAATAAAAAAAATAAAATAACAAAAATTTCAATAAAAAATGTTGCAGTCCATCCTTGTCTTGCTGAACATAACGTATTAGTTTCCTGTTGCTGTTGTACCAATGCACCCCAAACCAAGTGGCTTAAGACAATACAAACTTATTACAATTAAGGACGTGGATCTCACTAGGGTAAAACTAAGGTGTCAGTAGGGCCACATTCCTTCTGGGGGCCCTAAGGGGGAATATGTTTCCTTATATTTTCCAGTTTCTTTTTTTTTTTAAGATTTTATTTATTTATTCATGAGAGACAGAGACATAGGCAGAGGGAGAAACAGGTTCTCCACAGGGAGCCCACTTGTGGGACTCGATCCCTGGACCCAGAATCACACCTTGAGCTCAACGAGCCACCCTGGTATCCCTATTTTCCAGTTTTCAGAGGGTGCTCACATTCCTTAACTCTTGGCCTCCTCTTCCATTGTCAAGGCCAGCAATCTGGAGTTGAGTCCTTCCATGTTGCCACCTTCCTGTTTCTCCTCCACCTTTAAGGACTCTTGTGATTACGGTGGGTCTGCCTGGATAACTCAGGATAATCTCTCTCCATCGCAAAAGTAACTTTTTGCAATCTTAATTCTATCTGACATTTTAACTCCTTTTTGCCATGTAAATTAACATACTCACACGTACTGGGGACTAATTCATTTCACTGTAATTTCATGTAGTATTAGCAACTTCCACAGAACTAAAATAAACACGTTCCTTAAAATGTGATTTTAAAAATTTAATTTAAAAAAATTCTACAGTAATTAATTGATCTTTTTTTCCCCTTCTCTCTCATTTTTTAAGCTACTTAAATTGTAGATAATGTTTTCATCTCCATTTCATACCATGGCTACATATCTCATTATATCTTTTGTGATTGTTACTCTTTTCCTATTAAATAATAAAAGATGAAAATGATATAGAATTTAGCAATGCTAAAAAATTCTAACTTTTGGAGTGCTCAATAATTATCAAAACAGGTTTTCATTCTCTCATTCAATTTCACAACCATCTTCTTACACAGGCACAGTAGTTTTTGTTTTCGTTTTGATTTTTAAGAAAATTTTCAATTTTATCTAAGGTTTACATTTAATGGTATAAAGCTGTATAATTTATTGCCCTGCTTTCCTTACATTGAATTTATTATTCTACAACAGTTTTAAGCTTACAGAAAAATTGAGCTGCAGGTACAGAGATTTCCTATATATCTCCCCCACCCCATACACACAACCTCCCCCATTAAGAAAATCCTGCACTAAATGTGCTATATTTGTTAGAATCAATAACCTGTATTGATTATCACCATCATTATCACCCCAAATCTATATTTTGCATTATGATCCACTCTTGGTGTTGTACGCTCTATTAGTTTTGAAAAATGTACAATGATTTGTATCCAACTTTAAAGTATTCTACAAAGCAGTTTTTCTGTTCTGAAAAACGTCTGTGCCCTGACTATTCATCCCTCCATCCCACTTTACCTCTGGCAACCAGTGATCTTTTTACTTTCTCCATAGTTTTGCTATACGGGGCATTTTAAACATCCTGTATTGCAGGTGAGTAAACTCCGACCTGGGAAGTTCACTGCCATTCCTCAAGCCAATGAAGTATCTAGATTTGGATTAGAATGAAGATCATTTGAGCCTACGAAGTTAAGTGCATTTGTTTTAAACCATGTCACTCTTTCCAAATAATACTATAAGTTTACATCCTAATGTTGTTGGGTTAAAAGGCCAAGAAGTAATTTCATGTAAAATTTAAAAAAAATTTTTTTCCACAGCTTTAAATATGTTTTATTGCATTACCATGATGCAAGAGAGGCAGTGTGGGATTAAAACAAACAAACAAACACAACACAGATGTAGAAGGCAAGAGTTCACTCAGCTTTGGCAAACTGTTTAAACTTTCTGAGACTTTATCTGCAATGTGTGGCTCATGTTTTCAATCACTAAGAACCATGTGGTAGGTCCAGAGGGGTCCACCTGAAATCACTTCGTAAATTATGAAGTTCTTTTAAATATAATGGAACATGGTAATTACTACATGTGCTTGTCCAACCGTCAACGAAGGATAAAGACAGTCTGTGAGTTGATTCAAGCAATGATCAAGAATGGATCAGAAACTATTTTTTATCCAAAATTAACCTACAGAGAAGGGAAATCATATCTAGAAGATACTACTGGTTTCCTGATTCCAGTCAATACTCTGTCCATTTTGTCCTTTCCTCTATTTACGGTAGAGGGCTACTGGGCTTTCAGAATTGGTTTCCAAAAGGAACCTAAATGGCAAAATGTTCACTCCTCCTGTGTGTAAATGTCTAAAATTGCTACTAATGTGAGAGCACCATGATTGGTTCAAGTTTTCTAGGAAAGGTACGGAGATAAAATATGTTGGAGAATAAAACTAAGGGTTTATTTCAAGTAAGTGTTCAAACTGGAGGATAAACTTAAGAAGTATAGAAATACAAATGCTGATATTCTCTATTAAAACAATTACTGATTATAACTTTTGGAAATATAGAACAAAGGCACTGAAATTTGGGATTATCATTATTTTTCTGAAAAATGCTTTTTTATGCTTTTTAATTCTTTTCAGTTTTTTACGTTTTATTAACTGAAAGATTCCATACCCTTCACCCCTTAAGTCAGTCTTGGGTTGAGGCCTGGGTACTGTGAATACAACTCTTTTACGTCATTAGTTTGAATATATTTATGCCACCCTTATATACATAACAGGAGGAAGTGAGAGTTTATGAACAGTACAAGACACCTTATGGGCTTTAAAAGTCTGTTAACAACCAGAAGAGGACTAAATATATATATATATATATATATATTTTTTTTTAAGATTTTAGTTATTTATTCATGGGAGACATAGAAAGAGAGAGGGAGAGACACAGGCAGAGGGAGAAGCAGGCTCCATGTGGGGAGCCCACTGTGGGACTCGATCCCTGATCCCAGGATCACACCCTCAGCCCAAGGCAGATGCTCAACCGCTGAGCCACCCAGGTGTCCCAAGGACTAAATATTTTTAGAAATATTACTTGCAAATATTTTTAGAAATATTATTTCTAAGAAAGTTATGCTGGTTGCACTAGTACTGAAAGAAATATTACATATTCTTCTTGGAAATTAGAAAATCTACATTGGTGATTTGTGATGTAGATTTGTGATTGATTTGTGATGTAGATTTGTGATGTAGATTTGTGATTAGTGATGTCCACAGGCCAATGATGTTTTTCCCTCCAATTTTGTACACAGTTTTAACAATGATAAGTAAAATTCGAAATAAAATTTTGTCCCTTGTTTTATTTCACCTTCCAGAGTATCACAAATACTTCCCTTTGACTAATAATTTTTTATAACCACATCTACAATGTTCACAACGGTCACATCAATTTCACATTCATTTATTTAAAACCTTTATAGAGCAGCTACTATGCCCTGAGCACTGTGCCAAGCACTAGGGGTACATACTCCTAGGAACTTGCTATCAAGGGATGCCTGGGGGGCTCAGTGGTTGAGCATCTGCCTTTGGCTCAGGGTGTGATCCCCAGATCCAGGTTCAAGTCCCACATCAGGCTCCTTGTGGGAGCCTGCTTCTCCCTCTACCTGTGTCTCTGAATCTCTCTCTCTCTCTCTCTCTCTCATAAATAAATAAAATCTTAAAAAAAAAATGAAGAACTTGCTATCAATGTACCCAAACTGTCTTGGGAAGAAGACAGTAGATAATTAAAATATAAGGTAGTAGATATGGCGATAGAGTTAGACACTCAGGATCCTGAGAATCCAAAAAAGGAAAAAAAAAAAAAAAAAAAAAAGTTAAGTTCCAGAAGAATATCAAACTCATTGAGCTAAGTGCTAATGAATGAGTAGAAGTTAACCTGTCAACTTTAGGTACGGGTGAGTATTTCCAGACACAGGAGACATGGGTGAAGGCACTGGCTAAAGAAAAACAGCTTGGAATTCTACAAGAGAAAGGAGGAACACTTTAGAATGGTTAGGACATGAAATTGGAGGCAGTGGTGGCTCGGTCGGTTAAGTGTTTGACTCTTGGTTTCAGCTCAGGTCATGATCTCAGGGCCCTGGGGTTGAGCCCCCATACTCAGCACGGAGTCTGCTTGTCCCTCTTCCTCTGTTCCTTCCCTCATTCTCACTCTTTCTCTCACTCTCTCCAATAAATTTAAAAAATGAAGAAGAATGCATTGGCAAGAATGAACTTGCAATTACAAGGAGGGAAAAATAATGGGGGGAGGGCCTACATGCTTTGACATATATATATATATATATATACACACATATATATATCTACCCCAGTATATATACATATACTGGGGTAGATCACTGAGAGCTGGGGAATGGAACGGCCAAACGGATAGATATTAGTGGCTACAAAGTAAAAGCTGGATTTCAGAGGGAAAAGAATCAAAGTTTGGGACCAATTAAAAGTGAATTTCAAGATGGATTCCATGAACATCCTACATGTAAAATGGAATAAGTGAAGAAATGGTTATACCATCGTCATAACAACAGTGATAAGTAACATTCATTGAGAATCTGTTATCTGTCAGACAGGGATGAAAGTGCTGTAGTTACATGATCTTGGTTAACCTAAAGAGTTTTAGGTAGTACTGTGATCCTTCACAGATGATGAAAACGGGGCAGGGGGAAGACATGGAACTTTACTCAGGGTGCATAGTTAGCAACTGACAGAGTTAAGATTCAAACAAAGCCAGGCATACCGATGTAGTATGATAAGAGAAGAAACACGAAAAGTCAAAGATAATGCCTAGTTTCTGGCTAAATTTACTAGAATGCTAGGCCTCTGAGGGTGAGAAGCTCATTTTAGCGCTTTAGTGTATATACCACAGTTAAGCCACTTTCCTATTAGTGATGCTTATTTTATTTATTCCCAATATTTTTGTAACTAATACTAAATCCAATATCATTGTGCATATAGAATTCCATGTTTTGGATTATTTTCTTCTTGTAGGAATTAATGCATGTGTACTCAGTCTTTATATGAACAGTGTATGAAAATAATAATTTCTTCCAAAGCTTACTCATATTGGTTAATTTTCCCCTTCCTGAAGCATTAACATTCCGACCATCGGAATAATAAAAACCAACCAGCCCCCCTGAAAAAATAAAATAAAATAAAAAACAAAAACAAAATTACTATTTAAACGTAATTAAGACATTCCTTTTGTTTTGTTTTGTTTTGTTTTGTTTTTGTCTACGTCTTCTAAAACGGTCACTCCATTCATAGGCTATTTTTGCGATCCCTGTGGAATACCCATAATGCACACAGTACGAGTAGGGCCAGCACGATCCCCCCACCGTGGGGAAGCACAGGCAATGACACTGACATGGGGCATGGCCGGCTGCTTGTCATATCCCAGCTGTGGGCTCTGGAAAAGTCTGGCCTTTCTAGAACTTCAGGCCCTTAAAAAAATTAAGGACGGTATTAACCCAGTTCTCAAAACTCTTTAAAGGGATATTTTTTAATGATATTTCATGTAATTTAATGCAGTGGAACTGGCAGTCAGGATACTGCACAAATATTTTCTTTTTTCCTAATTTGTTTTTGTTCGTCTTTTAGAGGGAGGGGTTTAGACTCGAGAGAACAATTTGTCAGGTTTCATTGAAATAAAGACTACTCTTCTCTCTGTTCTTTTACCTTCAACGGTCAATTTTACTTTAAAATCACACATGTGAATTTGTGATCAACGGCCAATTGTACTTTGTGACTTTTATGGCCAGTCCCTAAAGACAGAGTTTTCCATTAGCTGGTCCACTTCTCTGAACCTCAGGCAGCCGCTGGCTTGCAGAATCCCAATTAGTCCTCCTCTCGGTGGCACCTTGTCACAGCACCTCCCTTGCCCTCTACCGATTCTAGTTGACAGCTTGCAAGCACAAGAGGCTAAATCAGGACACAAATGACTCACAGAGGCTGGAGGCCTCTTAAGCTCTTCTTGCTTAGATGGTGTCTCACAACACCGTAATCCTGCCTTTTCTCCTATATTAAGAGAATCCCTGGCTCCAACAATTATCTGCTTATCAGATGTGTTCATTACATTTTTCATTATCCTGCCAGGTACGTTCTATATTGCGACTGCGTTGGATTTCCTCAGCCACCTGATGAAATAGGCCAAAGCGTGTTGTCAAAACGAGTCAGACACAGAATTTTACAAAGGGCTCCAACACTGTATGTTGTATATTATTACCATAAAGATCTCAGGTGCATTAGCTCAAAAATTCAAAAAATAGAAAGCCTACACACGAACCATGCATGGTCCAAGTTAGGAGCACTGTCTATTTGAAATAACTGTCAACTGCCTCATGATTTAAAATATACCGAGAATGAAATTTTAAAAAAAAGTATAGACAAAGAGAATGTAAAGGGCATATCTTCCATAAGTACTCATCTACTTCAAAAATATTCTGGTAGGTGTGTGTATCCAGTGAGACAAGACAGCATGCCAGTAAGTCAGGCTTAAATTACGGGCGGTATTAATTAAACAAAGTACCGTCTCATTTGTGCATCTATTTGTATCTAGGTCTGTGTGCACATAAAACATACACTTTGCATACCTAATAATTACGGAGAAGCAATGAACTCTTGCTGTTGTTCATACGCAGTTTTATTTCCAGCACCTATCTCAGAACTTGGCAATATTTATTGATTTAATTATGTGAAGAATGGCAGAAAGGCAAACTAATGGGGATTGCAGGATATTTACATGAATTTTTTTCTGGTTATTTTAGATGCAGCTTAAATAATCTTGACTTCTTACATTCTTACCGTATTTACATTAAATGATCTACTACCATCCATCGGTAGTGTAGGTGGAAGTTTCTGATGGGATGACTAACATAAGATCTAAAACATAATTAAAATTAAAAATTCATCGTTATCCCTGCGATACACTGTTTCAAGGTAGCTCTTCTCTCACAGAAGCTAATAATGAGCAAAACTGGATAGTGCTGACCTACGTGAGTGTCTGGCTTCCTGAAAGCACGGTGTCGTGGAGGTGGGAAAGCAGGCCAAGCTCAAACGCTCCTCCCAAGACCAGCCTCAGAGACCTTCTCCTCCTCTAGGGACAAGCCACCCACCCTGTTCTCCTTGCCGACACCAACTGCGCTGCCTTCAGTGCACTTCTGAGCAGTCTCTTTTGATTTTCCTTTGTATCCTCTCTGGCCATCCATTTTTTTTTTTCTTTTAAATCAAATATCTGGAATTTATTGGAAATAGCATCCTTTCAGGTCAACAATATCCTCAAAAAAGTCAAACCTGGTACATTTTTTGTAGATACATGAGTGGCATTGGAGGCAATTACACATTTAAAAACAAACAAACAAACAAAAAAACAAAAAACAAAAAACTGATCTGTGCTTAGCTCCCTCTGCCCGTACCGTCCTGCTCTGGTGCCTGGATGGCACACTTGTGCTCCTTATAGGGTCATCCTTTCCATCTGTCGCCTTCTCCCCGGTGCAGGGGCTCCTCCAGGCTCAGTTCCTGACCCTCAGAGCTCCTTCCTACATACCAGCTCCCCGACAGGCTATGTCAGAGCTTTAACTCTTACCTCAGGATAAATGATGCCCACGTCTTCCACCCTTCTCTCTTTATGAACGCTAGCTCCTAATTTCTAATTCTCTGCTGGAAAACCGTGTCTTTATATTACCCCATTATTCTCTAAAACTTAAGATACACAAAACCAAAATCAGCATCTTTTCCCCTAGACCTTGTCCCTAATATTCCTGTTTCTGGCCACAGTTTCATTATGCTCAGGCTCAAAAACTTGTGGTTAAATTTAAATTCCCAGGGGCCTTCCCTAATAGGGGATTAGTTAGCAAGACTACTTACTCTTCACTCCCAATGTGTCCCATAACAGCTCTTCCATTTCTCATATCACCTAAATTTGGGCTTCATAATATTATACTTGCTCAAAATAATAACCATCAAGCTGGTTTCTCAGCATTAGGCACAGCCCATGACAATCAGCTCTTCCCAAGACACAACTTTAATCACTGATCTTGGCTTCCAAGTCAGATATCCTCTATCTCCTTTCTTGAACATTTCATTGGCTGCAGCCCTATGAATACAAGGATATCAGGCTGCTTGCGTCCCATTATCTTTCACCTCAATGCCATCTTCCTTCCTCTGATTATTCAAATTCCAGCCATGTTTCATGATCTGCTTCAAGTTCTCCATCTCACAACGTTGACTATTTTTCTACCCTACACTAGCCATTATTGAAAGTTCTATTTTTCCTCAAATCATATGGTACTTGCATGTTCTGTTTATGTTAAAATCATATTTTTTCTGTATCTTCCAACCAGATATAAACTTCCTAAAAGTTAGGGAAGGTCTTTATATTTTGTACCTTAATTTCTACATCTATGAAATGGGAATGAGAAAACTACTTGCCTCAGCATATATATCACATTGGATTGTTATTTTCGATAATTCGCCCTTCTCAAGGTCACACACTGTCCCCGGTAACTTCACAAAACACCCGCACTGTGCACACAGCTTCCCCCCCAGTGTCTTGCCTGCTTTGGGCTTGCACTGACCAACAGAACGAGGTTGACGATGTGCTGGTTCTGAGCTCAGACTTTAAAAAAACACCTTCAGTGTTTTTATTTACCCACTTGTACTTTTGACATAACCAAGAAAAGATTTTGCCCAGGCCAGCCCCGAACTGAGATGAAAGACAAACCAGAGGCATCCCCCAGAGAGCCCTACATCTGTTAATAAGCCAAACTGAAACCAGAACAATGGTTCAGGCAGAGCAACTGATGCCTTTGTCCCAAATTAAAGACTGTTCTGGAGATGGGTACCCTGAATATATACTTATTTTTGAATGCTGCTGAGATTTTATAGTTATTTCTTACACTGGGCATTTCTGTGGCAATAATGAACACAGAAGAGTAAGAAGTAAAATGCTTATCGAATGCTCAGAAGAGTGCCTCGTATGTGCTCATGTGCTCACACTCCCTTTCTCTCTCTCTCTCTCATTCTGTGTGTGCGTGTGTTTTATTAACCATTCACAGTTAATTAGAAAGAGGACAAATAGGGGCATTGCTCTGTGGCCTTGAAGAATAGTCCTCTTTGTAGCACCACATTTCCTTTAAAATGTAACGATATCATATAATATCATACAGAAGAAAATTCAGGCAAACGATATATAGTGACATGCAATAGTCACGCAACTAAGTACCAAACGCAAGACCAAAATCTGGGTCTCCTGCCCTCCTAATTTAGTGTCACTGGCATATGTTTTTAAAGGCAAGCGCCCCTCCCTCTGATACATCAGCTTAATGAGACTGAAGTGAAATACTCTTACCAAAGCTCTACATGGAGGTGGCAAGGGTGGGCTCCTCAAACCTTCTAAGGATCCTGCTTTAGGGAGTAGAGTCAACTGACAGCTCCAGGTGTGCCACCATTAAGCTGTCCATGGTATTTACGCCAAGCCCAAGCATGCCTGAGCTCCTCTGGTCAATGACCAAGCATGAGGCTAGGACATTTCTTACCCTTGGGGGTGTCTTCTGACTGTGGCTTGGGGACTTCATATTTGCAAGGTCAAGGTGGTCTCAGAACTGCGTTGCCTTCTGAGGCTCTTCTTTCTCGGGCCTTCTTCCTCCCATCTCGCCTTCCACAGCCATCAGACCTGTGTCAGTGTCTGCAGACCCTCCCTGTCTACCTCTCCTTCAGCCCCTTTATCCTTCTAGGGGTTACTGCGGAGACCTGACACATCTAATCCTGGGTTGATGCCTGCTTCTCAGAGTACCTACACTGACCTGCTAGAAACAAATACTGAAATACCTGTTGATCACCAACTGCGTCTAATACCACGGCTGAGGCTATGTCAGTGAGTAGGAACTGCCTTCAGTTATGGAGCTCAAAATTGAGTATCAAAGAGAGCTACCTGTATGGCATTCAGTAAAATTTAATGAATTCTATAATCCAGAGGTCTACAAAATGCATAAGAACTTGAGGAAATGTTACTTCTTCTGCCAAAAGACAAGCTATAAAAGATTTCACAAATGAGCTGACATTTGAAACTGGCCTTCAAGTATGAATATTTTCTTAAGTGGAAAACAGCAATGGGGAAGAAGGTTGGAAGAGGGCATTCCAAGTAGAAGGATCCACGTGAATATAGATAAAGCTGCGAGAAAGTACACAACATGTTTAAAGGGATATTCAATAGCTTTAACTTTCTGTTATGCTATAATCATAAACCACAGATAAGATGCTTCCAAAGGCAAATTTTTATTGATTTGCTTTCTTTAAACTTTCTTCTTAGGTGTCTGAACAGACAAATGGTCCTTTCCTTCCCAAAGCTGAACATACACATACACACACACACACACACACACACACACACACACACACAATAGGGTCTGTAGGCAGGACAGGTTTTGCACTGGGTTTGGAAGGAGTGCTGAGGGGCAGCCAGGGTCCCACATGCCATAAGCAAAAATGAGAGAAACTAAAGGAATACGTTCAGTCTAAAGATTCATCTCCATGCTCGTCTGGGCCAGGAGCTACGATGGCAATACCCCTGGCAGCACAGAGGGTGTTTAGACTGCAGGACACAGAAGATACTCACCAGAAAGCAGCAGAAAGACACTGAGCGAAGGAAATACCAAAGAAGAGAGGTAGAGAGAAAGATGGCAAAATCAGAGGCAATGGGCACCAGAACTGAGCAAAGAGCGCAGGGGAGAAAGAACTCGAGATGGCATAAGCTCTATGATCTGAAAGCGAGACTATGACAAATTACAGTTTGGGAAAGGAAATCACCAATGAGAGAAATAACCGTGGTTCCTCTCGAGTAACTGAAGAGGGAGATGGTGAGCCTCATGCAAGGCACTAAAAATGACAGAAGGGGAGGACAGGAGAAAAACCAGGTAACGAACCTCAATCGGTAGCACTGGCGCTCCTGCCCAAGCGTTGGTGTTCCCTTCATGTGATTTAGGCACAGCTAAATCCACATGCAGGCTACACAGAAGTCAGTCATCATATTTAGATCATAACATCACACAGTTTTACCAAGCAAATTCCGGCAAGTATCCTCAAATGTTTGGTTGATCTTTATGGACCATCTGGCCTGAGTACTAGTTACCGCGTTCTGAATCACTGCCAAGCAATTCCACTTGTCAATTTTAGGCAATTATTTAACTTCTCTACGTGGAAGTTGCTTCACCTGCACAGGTGGATAAAAACAATGCCCATCTCCAAGGGTTATTCTGAGAATTAAAATGAGATAACACATGAAAAAAGGGCTTAGCTCAGTTATAGCGTACGGGAAGTTCTCAACAAAAGCTATTATTACGAGTTTAATTGTCTTCGGCAAGTTATCTAACCTCTCTGAACGCTGGAGATCTTATTTTTAAAGTGAGGATAACAACACTTAGTGTTGTAAGGATTAGCGAACATGAGCACAAAGCAATTGGCATGGTGCCCGGCACATGGCAGGCCTTTAACACAGACTTTATGTCCCTCGTTTTTCTTCTCTTTCACTCTTCCCATCTCTCTTTTAATTATTACTAATATTATTATTATTATTTTGTCACCGATTACATAAATCTTAATATCTACCCAACTATTAAAGGAAAAGACCATAATTTAAAGAGTGTTCCGAGTAAGAGCAATTACATTGTGCAGTTCTGCAGTTCTGCTTGCCTCTGCCTTAAAGAACTATGAGTACAGGGAAGACTGCATAATAGTTCAACAAAATATGATAGAACCCAAGAGCTGAACTCTCCAAAGCAATCAATCAAATATGAATATACCTCTTGTGACTGACTTCATAAACTTAGCAATTACTTGCACAGGGCCTGAGAAGAGAAACAATAAGAGCTGCCTTCTCCCGGGAGAGCTGTAGAATGGCGAAGCGATTAGGAGAAAAACTGAACGAATGGAAATGGAATTCATTGAGATGTTTCCATGCATTAAATAGGGCTCCCTACCATTAACACTGTATTTCCGACTTGAGGTCACCGAGACGGTGAGGGGAGGAGACCAGAGGACAAAAATTAAAATCCAACCTACTATTTTATTAGGTCAAAACCTGCGATGAAAAGCAGTATCTGCTGGGAATTATTCTTAAATTACTATTTGGATGTTTCTTAGTATAATTAGTTGTACAGTAAACGTAGAAGTGCCGAAGATCTGTATTTATGGGAAGTCTTCCTGCATCCAAAGCAACCAATCAGACAGGATGATTCATAAAACCTTGTGTCACTGATCAACTTAAGCTAACAAACACTATATCCAATCTGATGAGGGAAAAACAAATGCTCTATTTTGGCATTACAAGTTTTCACGCTTTAGATCCTGATTTAGTGTGAAATACAGAAGATCATACGTAATGAGGCTCTAGGTTCCAAAATTTACTAAATGCTAGTTGCAACCTTCAGGAACGTAAGTGGTTATTACTTATCCTACAACTGGTCAAGCAACACTGGTCTTAGTAAGATTAGTAGATCTGTCTCCACCCGGTGAAAAAACATCCTTCCAGGAAAAACTACTCCTCTCCACATTGAACTCATAACCCGTCATCTAACACAGCTCCGTTCGTTTGGCTGCCTGTTGGTTTTGTCCCAAGCTAGCTAAAGCTTAACAGGCCATTGTGATAACTTCCTACGTGATGCTCTAAAACTTAAGTATAATCAAGCTCAGCAAGTGTTTCTCTATTCAAAGAACTGTATTTATTAAGTGTATCTCAAGAAAACAGGTAAGTCTTGAATATCCATTGTCTGCTTTCCACTCATTCTGTTCTCCCCCTATTCAATTTAAGTGGCTTTTATTGTATTGGAGCACGTGTATCTTTAAAAATAGTTCATCTTGCATACTGCATTAATTCCTTACTAAGGTAGGGTATATCCTATGCCAGTCAAGAAGGGGGCAGCAACAGGGGGAAAAAAAACAAAAAACAAAAGAATGGGCTAGGTTGACACTCGACCACTGCTAAAGTCTTACTTTAGCTACTTACTAGTCATAGAACCGGACAAGCCGAGGTAATGTTAACATTATAAGGGGCAGTAAGATGCTACGGAGACTATTTCATTTCATTTATATAACCTCAAGAAATACAAGAGCTAATCAGTATAAAATGCAGTCTTCATCTGAGGCTTCCCAATTCTTAGGGTATTACTCTTAGAATGGTGTCCTATTCTGACTTAAGAGTCTGCTTCCCCATCTTTAAAAGAGGAATGATATAACCTCACCGGGTCCTTCGCAGAGTCAATGAGATGAAACATAAAGCAGAACTCTGAAAATGATAAATGTTCTGCAAAAAGACTGGCGTGTCTTCTGACAGCACGCTCCTCGGTGCGCTTTGTGGGATCTTGACTCGCCACTAGAGGGAAGTGATACCCATCTTGTTTGGTTTTTGTCTTTCTTTTTTCCTTTCTTTTGAAAGTCAAGAGCTTGCCAACTTTCTTCTTCAATAGGAAAAGAAAAAAATTTGGGTCAATATTCTTTTCTCACGCCGCTTCAAAGGCAACCACCATTGCGGCCTAATAACTGGACTTGGGATGCTGTCCTTTTAGGTGGCCAATCTCAATGCACTGAAAATATATTTTCCCCTTTTACTGGAGAGATTCTGGTTCTCAGTGCTTTTCTCTTTAGCTGGATGAGGGCTTGCTTTATTTGGGTTTATCCTCATCCATAACCACCCATAGTTGAGATTTCCACCCCTCTATAGAGTTCAGCCTTTAATGGTAAAATTTTTCGACTTTTAAAAGTTTATCAACAAGCTCTATCATAAGTCTTTGTCACCTAGGAGATGCTTATTTAATTTTTATAAGGCTTCAAAAAAAAAAAAAAAGAACACTTATTAAAATAATGGAAACCAAAGACCAGGCTTCTGGACCTTCCTGAATACAACACACAAGAGCTTACAATTGATAATACAAAGTGGTCTAGGTTTTGCTGTTTCCCTGGGTTCAGGCTGTAAGATTTTGAGATGCTTCTACTTTCTATTCTTCTTTGTTGAATGTCCAGGACCAAAATATATATATATATATATATATATATATATATATATATATATATATACTGTGCAAACACTATTTTTTTTAAACATTCCATATAACACTCAATTGAAAGCAAGTATATTTTAAAGGGATAATAACGATAGCAAGTAACATTTACTGAGCCACAGGCAGGCCAAGGAGAGTGCTAACAGCTTTTCATGCACAATTTTATTCATAATCTTCACCAAGACCCTGTTAGGTTGGGTACTATTTTCAACTCATTTTGAAGAACAGGTAACTGAGACTTCAAGAGTTGGGGTGGCCATAGAATTCAGGCATGCCCGGCGATGATAAAAGATTTTAATTACTATGCTGCATTTTCTAATTTACATGTACGCTTCATGCAATGTTTCTTTGGACCACTCTGGTCTGGTAAATTTAATCGATGCATAAGGAAGAGCTTAAGACCATCAAGCATATTTAAATCATTCAAAGCCTTAGAATAGTTTTGGTTCCTCAAGTCAAAGGAATGTTAAATTGATGTTAAATGCTGATCTCTTTACTCTCATGACATGAATATGAAGGGACTCACACTAGCTGCCCTATGCCATTCTCTAACTATATCTGTGCTTGAAAATGGCATAATTAAGTTTCAAAGTCAAACTATTTTAGAAAGATGAACCTTTCAAAAGGTTCAGTTTTATCAGTAAATTATGAACTTATAGAGATCAAGAAAGTTGGGATTTTTCTCAATAACTATGCACATAAATTTCTCTTTCTAATGTGACCACCAATCCACATATCCTTTTAAATCTTCACATTCTTTATATTTAATACTTCAGCTGCATGGTACTTCCCTTATGGAATTGGCATTGTTTAATTCTTGGCAACAGCTCATTAATTGGAGTAAAATTAATCATATTCTTCCTTTTACTGCCTGTATTTCTAAAGATGAATTTCTTCAGTGACTTTTATTTAAAGTCAATGGAATTGATTTCTATTGAGTATCTGAGATAGTGTTTTTAGCCTTCTGCTTAAACAAGAAAAGAGCCCTACACAATTACTATTACTCATTCTAGAAAATGTTTGCAAATTTACATTATTTGCAAATGTTACACAAAGATCTCAGAGAACAACTGCTGGCATATTAATTTTAGCTATCACCCTTCTGTTTCACGGTGATATTAAATTTGGATTTATAAACAATTTTCTGGGCTCTACATTTCTACTATTCTAATAAGAATTAAGTGATTATGTTGATTTTATTTGAACAATAGTCAGGCCATGAAGTCAGAATTGGCACTTCAATTTTGAATGGCTTAGTGCCAGCTCCGAGGAGCAATTAAAAACAAAAACAAGAAAGGAATTAATTCCTAATACTACTCTTTCTTCAATATCTGTTCTTAGGTCCACAAATACATGTTCATTACACAGAGTCTTTTCCTCATGGCCTGACCTGAAAATATGATATTTTAGAAATGTAACACATTGGACAATTCACTTTTAATACTTTGCCAACAGCCAGCTCAATGCCCATTACCTCATTTTTTAGCTGCAGGAAAACAGTTTCTCTATTCAAATGATAAACTGTACTTTTTAATCACATTATAAAAATCGACTGCCGTATCTTCCTTCTCTTTAAGTACATAATTGTGTTTTTGACTACGTGCTCATTTTTGCAGTGTTCTCTCCCAAAAGCAGGACAATGTAGCACTTCTTCCCTTTCCTCTTCCCTACACTCCATTTACTAGAAAATACCACCGATGTGCTTGAAATTTCACACTATTTCTCACCTCTTTCCGTTTGTTCACACTAACCTCACGCTCTTTGCCTCAGCGTCTAGAAAATTCCACTTTGTTTTTTAAAGTACAACTTAGGAATCTTTTAGAGAATTCTTGATGCCCCCATCCTGTGGTCTCTACCTCCGTTCTGAGCTCCCAAAATAGTGTTGCCGTAAGCTTCCCTCACTGCATATGTTTTTCACTCTTGACAATGAGCTCTAATGCTTAGTGCATTGTATTAATCTTTTTATCCTGAGCAACTAGTCTTAAGGAGGCCCAAAGCAGGCCTTGGAGAAATGGTGTTTGTTCGATGATTGGATCATTGAAACCACACATTATAACCTGCATCAGAAGGCAGAAGTTACATTGCTTGAGAAATGTTAATTTACATATTTTTCTTCCTACAAAGCACGTAAGTATAATAATGAGAGACATAGAAGAACTGGCATTATATTGTTCATGATATAAGGCTGTATTCCTCAAATCATTTGCTAAAACATATATGGATTTTAAGGAGGAGGAAGAGAATTCAGAGGCAGGTCTGTCTGATTTAAAGACCTTATCTGTGCCTTTACTATCAATCAGATGGTGAAATGTGCAGGCTGTGCCTTGTCATTTCTTTTCTCTCTCTTCTCCCAATCCTCCTTTCTTTAATTCATAGCATTAAGAAGTCATTGCCTTAGAATTTTTGCCTCCATAAATTAAAAATGTTTAAATATGTTATTAATAAAGAAAAACATTGGCACGTTGGCCAATATGAATGAATTACACATGAATAGGAGATTTGAAATATAAATGTTAAGTAGAGTCCAAATAAATAGATACATGTTGCAACTATACGAAATGTCATGCATATTTTCTTGGGAATGTGTATTTAACCCCCCTAAACCTCAGCTCTGTATGTGTACCGGGGTCTCTGTGTATATGTGTATACAGAACATAGTTAATGTAATAACTCTATGCAGGTTTCTGTGAGATTCTAGGATGTAATTTACATGAAATGACTTGATAAATGCTAAATATATGAAAATGCTTGCTGATAATTACTAATGAATTACCTTTAACTACGCAACTTAAATAGAAACATGGCTTTAGATACCTGAATATTTATTCAGATATTTATTACTGCATTAAAACTGAAAAAATAGTTTTGTTAATCCATAATGCAGATAATCACAAATTTTCCTTCTTGCCAACAAAAAAATGGTTTTTCTAAACATTCATTTCAATTTAATTTTGTTTTCTATTAGGTTAATATAGCATAATCAACTGTTATGTCTGTTAAATTCACAGACAAGTTTGGTTAAACTTATGATAGAGACAAGAAAGTATATACTGTTAATGTAAACAGAGAGCTAGTAATGTTGCAGGATAAAAACAGCTAGTCACGTAATTGTTTTTTGGAAATAAATTATCTGCTACTCCCATGATGTAGAATATAACTACTTGATTTTTTTATTTTCATAAAAATCATTTAAAATTTTGATATATGACAGCATATGCTAGACAATAGTTAAAGCACTTCAACCTACTAAATTATTGTTATTTAGTGTTTATGTTATATAGATTCTGTTACCTATTTTTTTGTCATTTCCATGGTTTTTGATACTCTCAACTATGTGTTAGGGGCTCAATTAATTTTGTTTTTTTCCATGTTAGTGAATGTTTTATCTAAAGGTTTACATGATAATTCGTTACTAAGAACCCCTATCCCTATGCATACAGATCGCTTGATGTGATTCCCCTAAAACTCCCAACACACATGCTAGGTCCTATATGCATGATATTGGACTAGCTTTCTCCTAATAGAGATCGCACTGTCCCTTCAACTGATTCATAGAACACTACTCTTGTGTACACATATCAGAGAGTGGACTTAAAATTTTAGGTTCATTTTGGTTCTGTCCTTGTTTCTATGTGGTCAGAAGTTCCATGGATATAGTTCCTAATTTTTCATCATTATGAGGTTGGTCTCATACACACACACACACACACACACACACACGTACCCTCAGGAAAAACGTGTAGCATCAGATGCTATCTCGGTTTGCTTCCTGAGCACATACACGTCTACAGGGCTTCCCAAGACATCAGGGTATGTTTCTTTATAATAAAAACCATCCGTATGGTACATGTATATATTACAATAAGTAACTCTCTAGTGGGAACTGTCTTTATACATTCTCCATTCCCTTTGTTTTTTATCTTATTTGTCCTTGCCACGTTCACACACAAATTATCATTTTTATGAATAAATTTTATCAAAATGCATATCAAAGACCACATTTAAACTGTGATTGAAAATGGGACAGCATGCAGCCTACGTAGAGCATTACAGGAAACTGTAACTTTTTGATAGGCCATTCATATCAACTGTAGCTCTGCTGCTTTGGCCGTGGGGATAAGGAACCAGGCTGGGCTGGTCCAGGACTTAAAGGGACTTGTAGCCCAGCTGTCAGTGCCACCTTCCTCTTTCAAAAATCCCTATTCAGAAACCAATGCCTAGTCCCTAAAATAACTCAGGATAATCCTCCCTGAAGATCTTTCTGCTTATCATTGAGTATAGATATTGTCTTATCTCATTTGAAATTACAGCGTTTGCTTGTTTTATCTTAAGAAGCCGCATTTATAAAATAGTTTTGGAACATTACAAACATTTTATTTAAATGGGTGACTCAAGCATGTTGGTTTAAATTAAACCACATGCTCGGGATATTCATGGAGCTATGTAAGGACTATATTTTATGAAAATGCAGGGTGCTGAGCAGCAAAATTTAATCTGGAGGGCACTTGTCCTCAGTCATGCGAGACAAGATGTATTAGCCATGAATGGATTGCAGCAGTGCTACTTGAGTTTCTTTAATTTTCTAAACCAAGATTGTAAAAAGAATCAGTGGTATTGAATCCCACTGGCTATGGTGAAAAGGCACTGCTCAGAGATAAAGAACAATTTATCTTCTGCTGTAAAAGAGAGCAGTTTTGGCAGATAGTAAAATACATCACAGTATAATATACTCTAGGAAGAACATTACAAAATATGGACTTTTTTTCTTAAAATTTTAAGAGTACTGCTTCAGTATGCTTTTCTATATAAAAGGCAAGTGATAGTGTTAATTGCAAATTACAAATATTAAAAATGTAAATTACAGTCTAGGAGGGCATATGCACATGTCTTTATGAGACATATTCTTAGCAGTGATTCAGTAAAAAGAATAATATTTCACTTATGTAACTAAAAAACTAATTAGCTTTAAATATTCCACAAATTACCACTATTACATCAAATTGGGTACTGCCAAGTTAGAATGGTGGGTTTTTTGGATGGTACTTTTGATTTACCAGATTATAGTCTGT
Source organism: Canis lupus baileyi (assembly GCF_048164855.1). NCBI lineage: Eukaryota > Metazoa > Chordata > Mammalia > Carnivora > Canidae > Canis > Canis lupus. Next base: position 3,696,746 of record NC_132845.1, read on the forward strand.
GGATTACGGGGTTTATCTTATCCAGATTTTCCATAAATGCCCAGAAACTCAAGCATTGGGTAGTAGGACAGTTTCCCCTCAGTTCAATATCCTGCTTTTTATAGTTTTTTTTTTTTTCTATGTATAAGGCTATAGGGGCCTGGTTACACCTGTCTTGCTTATTATTCCAATTCAGTACACCAACAATATTTAACACAGTTTTCTAAGGAAAGGAATATTCATTTCCAGTCTATGTCTTTTGGATATTGAAAGGAAGGAACTCTATGAGAAATATGGAAGCACTAACTTTGAGCTTTAAGGATACACTTAACTTCTCTGTGCTTCATATAAAAGGAGCAAGTATTTCAAGACAATAGAAACATTAATTTTTTCAGATAATTGAATATGTATTGCTTTTACTTTGTCTCTTTCACCAATTTAACACTGATATTAGGATGCTTCATAACTGAAAAACAAAGTGAGTTTTCCCTTGCCTATCTTTCAATAATTTCATAAGGAATAATCAAGAAAATGACAGCATATAAAAAGTCTGATATCAATACATAGATAATGCAACATAAAGTGTCAGTAAAACAGGTACACAATCCATATTATCTCTTTAAAGTTGATCTCTTTGAGGCTCACAACTGAAAATTTATGAACTATATTGTTCTGACACTTCTTCTGGACGCTCATATTGCTGAGATTTTTGGCATCAAAGAATTGCACCTACAGGATCCTTAACAGGTAAAACTAGGGAAGCCTGAATAATTCCATTGGTAGAATATGCAATTCTTAATCTAGGGGTCATGAGTTCGAGCCCCACATCGGGCAGAGAGCCTACTCGTAAGAAAAAAAAAAGGGTAAACTATATTCTAAGGCCAGAAATGTTATTTAATTCTTCTTCTAGCTCAGTATCAGGGATATTATTTTTTTCATGTAATAGATTTATTTATTCTTAGATTATATGGTATTCTTTTCATTTTAGAAAATTTTATGTATATTTTGCTAAAATCATGTATTTTCAATCACATATAGAATCTTGGATAAAATTATAGCCCTGAAAACATATCCACTATGTGCCATGTTCATTCTTTGGAACTCAGCTCTGTACATCAACTCTAAGGGTTTACTGTACATAATATGAGGGCATACTTGGGGAATACAAAATCTAGTGATAATATCACAACTATTAATGATGTTGGTCTCAGGTATTATTTCATTACTTCAATGAACATCATACCTATAAAGAAAACAATACATAATGTAAATATTTTAATATCATGAAAATCTGAAGAGGGTAGAGCTGCCAAATACACTAAAAAAAAAAAAACAGGAAATTCAATCCACACTTGAAATTGCCGAAGGAAGTATTTGAACACAATAAATGGCATTAATGTGTCCAAATGTTCATCTCTCTTATAACTTCTCTGTACATATGAAGACAGCCGCCTATTTCTTTACTAGACAAAGATAAATGCTGACAGAGCCATGAAGCCTAGCCCTCTCCACATGTACACGTATCAGATCGTAAAGGGTAGGGAGCTAGTATTCTTGTACAAAGTAGTAAAAAACAAGATAAAAGAAGAGACAAGTTTTTATTCTTAGTGTTAACATGCTAGTCTAAATTAATACTTTATTGAGCATCTAAATTCAGGTCTCATAAGTAGGAACTTATCAGGGAATAATCCCTGTTAAAGTCAAAGTCCAGAGCAAACATGTTCAGGGAGCTTGCCAAGATTCCCTAGCTGGTTCTCTCAAAAATATGAAAATCAACTGCATGACTGAGAGCCAGAGTATAAGCAAGATTACACATTCGACCTTCCGGGGAAACAGTAAACAGGGATTGACTGTGAACTCCCCAACCTTATGGTAAAGACTGTTTACTTGGGCACATGGGAGGGTGCTGGAATCATGAAAGCATCTAATAAACATGATTAGGTTAGGATCTGGGGAAGCTCGGTTTGCCTTTCACATAGGGGTTTGTAAGTTTCTCTTGTTTCTCTCTTTCGTTATGAAGACTTTGGTTTCTGATCATATGCATATGTGAATGGCAAAAAGAACTTCTCGGGGTTCCCAATTGGATTTTCATGTTTTTTTCACGTTTCCAGTTCCTTCCCACGCACCGGAAGCCATCCAGATGAGTCCTCAGTGGGGAGAAGGCCTGCTACATCATGTGCTGTGTGGAGTGGTCAACATGCATCCAACATAGGTACTTACAGTACCTGTGCAGAGGTCGGATCCGGCACATTCTTTCTCACGCACGTATCTGATGGCATCATTCTGTCAACATATCACTGTACCATCATGACAATGAGGCGCAAGGAATTTTCAAGGACACAGAGCCCTGCATTCAGTATCCGAGCTTAACCACTGTAATAGGCTAACGGCCTAATTGAAGGAGGTTCTTATCATGACATCATTAAGCAGCCACCAACAAAGTGCTTTAGAAAACTGAGAATAACACTTTGAGAGTGAAAAGTCCCTGCTATTAGTGTTGTTGACAATATTTCCTAGTAACTTCAAATGTCACCACTTGTGGCTCTATCAACCCATTCCCAATTTCCACTACAACGTTTAGATAAATTAGTTTCCCAGGGGGTGACAGACCTGAAGTGCTTCCACATTTTTAGTGACCACACACATAAATTTTTTTAAAAAAAATCTATGTTGGAGCACCTGGGTGACTCAGTTGGTTAAGCATCCAACACTTGATTTTGGCTCAGGTCATGATCTCAAGGTTCTAAGATCAAGCCCTGAGTCAAGCTCCATGCTGGGTATGGAGCCTGCTTAAGATTCTCTCTCTTCCTCCCCTCTGCCCAACAACTCCCCTCCCCTTATGTATTCTAAGTTAATTAAAATTTTAAAGACCTATGCTAATCTTGGTTAAAATTATGCTTCTAATAACTATATAATAACTCAGATCATTTTTCTTGCTAGATAATGTAGTATGTTAGTTTGAAAACTAGCAATGTGGTAAAGAGAAACCCAAAGACTTAAATCTGAGAAATAAAAATGGTATTTTTATAGAAACATGGAATAACAAAATATTTGATTGCAAATTTCTGAAAAGGCCTACAAAATACAGTTAAAGAGGGTTTTGTTTTGTTTTTGTTTTTTGTTTTTTTGGTGGGAGGAGAGAGGCCTAACACCTTCACAGCTTTATTACTCTGTATCATAATACCCACGGAACACACCCTAGGTGAAATTCCTACAAATACAAATAGAATTAGGAATAACTGTACCCTTTGTGACTGCACACATAAAATATTGCATACCCTATGCGGTCACTGAATTATAAGGCATTAAATACTAGGTCTTAAAGATCAACAACCAAGCTGCAATTTTTCTTGTTGTTGTGATGATGGAGAATTAGGTTTGAGGAAAACCGAGAGCAGTTACAGAGGCATAACCCAAAGTACTTCCAGCATTAGCTTTCAGTAAATTTGCTAGTGCATTCTCTCTCCCTCACGCTCGCCCACTCCCTGCCTTTGCTTTCCTTCAAATGATACAATCTAAAAACCTGATGCCAATGAAGGAAGCATTTTGGGGAGGGGTTAAGTGTACCAAAGGAAATTCTTAATAATGTTATATTTGAGTCTAACATTTATTTATTTTCACCTCACTACATGCTGAAATACTGACAAAAATATGCACTTAATGCGAAAATTACAGGGTAGATGCAATTTTGTACTTCCAAAAATGATCACTGAAGGAGAGAAAATGACATACATGTAATGATAATAAAAGAGTTTTGGCAAATTGAGATAATAAGACATAGTCCCACAAGAAGTCATTTTAATAATTGAGATTAAAATTAAAACTTTAATGACCTTTTCCTCATTTTCTTGTGTTCCATATAACAGTCGCAAGTAGACAAGACAGCTTAACATATAATTTGGGACAATCAGAAAACGTATCTAGCATCAAATTTCTATCACAGTTGAATACTACAAGATCTTACTTAGATTATGTAGCTAAAATTATGTGAAAATTTTAGGGATGTTCCCTGGGTCACAGGAGATTGAAGAAAGTACAAAGAGCTATATAATATGGGTCTTTTATGTTTCACCAACAGCCAACGTTTTATTGTTCCTTCTCTCAAAATGATATGATGTCAAGATAGAAGGAAATGAGTGCTCATATTAATTTAATCATTATAGTGATAAAAATACCAACCAAAGATTAGAAAATATTACTCTTTAGTATTTAAGAAACAATACCAAAAAATTGCATATAATACCTTAATTTATTCAGTCTTATTTTGCAAAGTGACATGGTTGAAAATAAAACCTTAATCAACAGAAGCAGTCCTTCCACTGTCTCAGTTTTAGACTTCAAGATAGTGTTTTTACATATTGAACTTTGCAATAATAACTGTTTTGATCAATCACTTAACTCAGCTATCTCTTTGGCAGAAGAAGTAGATTACTGTAGACTGAAGATTAAATACTTAAAATGAGCTTTTCAAAAGTAATTATTCATACACTGACTAACAACATGTAGTTATGCACCTGCCACTCCATTCATTAGCACAGGGTCAGTGCACAGTTCAACACCAGCAATGTGAACTTCTAAATGAACTTTCTCTACTTTCATGTATAAGAAAAACTGTCTACTACATAATATTCAAACAAGAAAAAAGCATTTGGATTCCCAACCTACAGATCTAAGAATAAAAGACCACAGCAAAGGAGTACATTAAAATACACTCTCAAAAGTGGAGCAAGATACTTCTACATCTGGTTTATTCCATGACGGGAAGACAAAATAAGATTTTTCCATAGCTACAGATTAATAAAGAGTCAGTTTAGATTATTCATAGAGAAATCAGATTTTAATGAAACCAGTTAAAAGTTGATTGAGTATTCAGGTTTGCCTTTTTGGTTTTAATGCAGCCACTGTATCACACAACTCCATGAGGACCACAATATTCAATTTGAGTGGTAAGTGATCCTGTTCATAAATGTGGTACCTTACGTACAAAGCACGAAATTCATAATTAATAAATATTTATTATATGAAATAGGCTTAAAGACCTGTAAGAAATAATGAATCCTTGGTGGTAAATTAATATTATATTCATCTCCAATGTTTTAAGCAAAATAAAAAATAAAGTCTTCTCTTTCAAAGTCTGATATGCCATTGCTCTCCTGGTAGCCAAAAGATGTCCTATGATTGGAGGGAGGATGAGGCAAAAGCTGCTGGCATTTCCCCAGCCAGTTCTCTTCTTAAGCAGGAAAAGTATCTCCACTTTTTGTTTCCATCCCCCAAGGAATTTTTTTTTTTCAAAATTTTATTTAAATTCTAGTTAGCCAACATATAATGCAATATTGGTTCCAGGAGTAGAATTCAGTGGTTCATCATTTACATTTAATACCCAGGGCTCATCATAACAAAGTATGCCCATGCTTTAGCTGGCTGCTCCACAAGAGGACATTTCCCAGCCTCCTTCATAGCTAGGGACATGCATATGACTAAATTTTGGCCTTAGGATGGGAAGTGAAGGAAAAGGTTAAGACAGTTGGTCTAGGGACTTTGGAGAGTGCGTGACTTCCTCCTTCTCCACCATAAGGTGTGATATTGGAACTGAAGGGACCTTCAGGCATTAGGTCACTGCAGATGGAGAAAATGCCAACCCGACCAACAAGGCAGAAGGAACCCGGTTCTGGGATGGTCAGGAACATCACATCAGCTCTGGACTGCTGACTTCTGGTGGGGGAGTGGGGTGGGGAATGTGTGACAAAAATCAGTTTCTCTCTTGTTTCAAACTGCTCTTTAGTGTCTCCTATCACTGTGGCCAAATCTACTCCTGATATAAAAGTACTCAATTTGATTGTTCTTAAAGATACTGTATTTTCTGATTTATCATTTTCTTCTTTCATCCTTTTCTACTTTATGTTGTCTAAAGAATAACTAGAAGAGATTAAATAGCTCATGCCAGCTTAGGAAATAATTTGATAAATTTGGAGAAATTGTTGGCCAGTAAATGAAACAAAGGTGATGAATGACATCACTTCCTTCTACTCAGAAAGTACAAAATTAAAAATCACCCCAAATACTCAGAAGTTAAAGGCAGCTGAGGATTTTGACACCAGAGTGAGACTGAGTGGCTACTACACTGAGTTATAACGATCCTGAACCTAGCTTTTCAATATTAATTAATTAAGATAAAGCGAATTTTACACCTTCTGCCATTTCTGAGTTGTATTTAATCGTAAAACACATGCTCCCTCTATGAACCAGCAGCAAAAAAAATTTACCCTACGTACAACTATAAATTGACTTAACAATACTTATATCTGATACATGAGTGGTTAATACCAGGCTCCATATCCTTTGACCTTTCTTTCATTTAGTTCAAAGGATCTGCTAATGTCTACTGTCTTCATTTACATTGTGTGGAAATGACAATTATGCTACAGATATGTCAGTAAGAAACAACACATCTTCAATTAATTGTACCTTCTTTTGTTCCATCTTATAAAGTATTTGGTTACAGCTTCGGACAAAAAAGTGCATCAATTCCTCTAAGAGTGAATGTTTGTCCCAATAATAGCAAATGTGTACCTTTTGCTTTTTTTCATGTCTTTTGAGAACATCATACTCTGACTTTCTCTTTAACGTCGCAGACTGGGGCAAGAGTCGAAGACATTTTGAATGTCAAGGAAACTCCACACTGAGACTCTTTACAATGCAAATACAACAAGTAAAGTGAGAAAAATATGAATAGCTTGGAAGAGGTTTGTACGTGCACAGACAAGACACCTATGTCATTACTACTGCCTGACTGACCACAAATATTAAGATTCCATGGATTTTATGACGCGTCATAATTTCAAAGATGTTAATATGTGGGAAGGGTGGGCAGTGTCTTGGAATCAATGAAATGTAGGGTATATGTATGTACTTACTAGTTATTTTCCGAAGGCCAATTCATCTTAATGGACATCCAATTTTAATAGAAAAGCTTAAGAAATGAAAATTAGAAGGGTTACAACCACCAAATCATCCAACCTTATTAACATAACTCTGGCTTGATCTTACCAAAGACCCAAAGAGTGAAATGTCAGGATAAGAAGTAAAAACGCTACAAGAATAAAATTGTATCAAACAAAGTCACACAGTGATAATTTTGTGACAGCTGGAATTATGTAAATGATTACCTAATTGTTCTTAACTATAATCAAAATGTCCATCCATGGCCACCTGGGTGACCAGTCAGTTAAGCGCCCAGCTGTTGGTTTCGGCTCAGGTCATGACCTCAGGGTTATGGGACTGAGCCCCGAGTCAGGCACCGTGCTGGGCATGGAGCCTGCTTAAGAGTCTCTCTCTTCCTTTCCCTCTGCCCTTCCCCTCTGTGCTCATGCTCTCTCTCTCTAGAATAAATAAATATTTTTTAAAAAGGCCATCCAATAGGATCTTTGTGATAGTCTTTAGATCTTCTAAACTCCCCATTTAATGAGAAAAATAATTCATCATTTCCTCCTTCCTCACCATTTTCCTTTCTTTCCCCTCTCTAGCACACAATCTCCAAATAAGATCAAGATTGATTTTAAGAATAAAAGACTCTTTGAAGAAGTAAGCCATAAGCCAATAAATGCTAACCAGTGCAGCCATTCCAGTCAATAGTCATCATATCAGTAGAACCTCTGTGTTTTTCAGTTCTTTAAGCAGTGATGTGTGAAAAGCCAACAATGTTGAGATTTAAGGGGGAAAAACTGTTGATGCTTGCTATCTTTTACAGCACTGTGGATCACTCACAGTTCACAGCATGTGAAACAATGCAATCTGTTTTTCATATATCCAAACTAATTACATGCTGACTTCTTTCCAGTATTGTTCCAGTTTGGGTAACAAGGACAAAAAAAAATTGTATAAAAATAACCTGCCAATGTCAATGAACTATATGATTTATACATACATACATACATACATGGACAGATTCTCATTTCCAATTTAAGGTCCTTATATAGAATAATTAAGACTCTTATGTTCAATTTCAAAATGAAAATATAATGTTATGTAATTAAAGATGCTAATAGCCTATAGCCCTCAAATCTGATTTGTGAGGAACACTAAAAAATAATTCCAGTTTCCCTTCTACAACTTTTTATAGCAAATTTAAATCAAGTCGTCAGATCTGTAGAGACATATAACAATGCTTGCAAATAAAGTTATATGCCCCTGCGAGTACAATATAAAACAATAAGCAAATGTGAAACTGTATTAGTGATAGTCAAAACTAAGTGCTTGGGATATGAAACCTCTATTATACTGCAAATGTAGGATTTTCCTGTCACAGGATCGTAACTGGGAAGAAAACAGAAATACAATTTTCTTTAGCAAAATATAAAATATTGTATCAACAAATTGCATTGTTAATACATAATTTGAAATTAATTTTGAGTTAAAATAACCATGTGCAACTTGCAGGGACCAGGTTCTTTGATTTTCTTTTTTTTTTCAAGTTTTTATTTAAATTCCAATTAGTTAACATAGTGATATTACTCTCAGGTGTACAATACAGTGATTCAACACTCCATACGACACCCAGCGCTCATCACAACAGGTGCACCAAGAATCCCCATCACTTATGCTACCCATCCCCTCTGGCAACCATCAGTTTGTTTTCTATAGTTAAGAGTCTTGTCTCTTGGCTTGCCTCCCTCTCTCCTTTTTTTATCCTTTGTTCATTTCTTTGACTCTCTATTACTTCTCCATTCTTACCCAACCTACAGCCTGATATCAGGTCACAACCTACTTGAATTTCCAGATATGGGAAAACTAGAAAGGATTGACACCCATAGCAAGACTCTATGAGCCAGAAGGGAAAGGGACTGCTTCTCTGGGCTTCTTCTACTGAGAAACTACCTTGAAGATAACACTGGACCAAGAATGTAAAACTGCATGCTCCGGCCTAGTTTTTTTTTTTTTTTTTCTATTGAACAAGAACTAGAACTTGGATCTTGCTAGTCTTTCAACTTTTTTCACTACTTTTTTTTTTTAACAATCTAAGCTTCATATTCATAAGTGATACATAACAGGTAATTTTTATTAAATTAAAAAAGTGCTTCCATTCATTTTTTTGATTGCTTATCAAAGCAATGAAGATACTATCCTATTAAATGTCTAGTGTGTGTCAGACATGATGCCAGATGCTGGGGATATAGAGATGAATGAGATTTCTCCACTCTCAAGGGCCTATCGTTTGGTGGAAAAGACAAAGAGATATACAACTAACTCTAATATAGTGTGATGTGATAAATGTTATACTAGAAGTATGATTAAATACAGTGTGAGCACAGATGGCATGATTAATTCTATGAGAGAAGAAGGTCAGGAAATTTTGTGATGTGTATGGGAAATGCTATTTTTAAAAGCATCAAATACACATTATTACCAGATGATTATACTAGAGCCTTGGCACAAATCTCTTTCTGAGAAATGTAACATGCTACAAGAAGAAAACAAAAATAACTTCAACATTTATGAAAGTATCTGAACCAACAGCCACACTGAATATTCAAGAAATACCAGTGTCCTAAAGTTCATTGCATGCAAGTACCCAGTGATACTAATTTTGTAAGGGGTGTTAAACTGCCTCATAATTTGATGCTGCTATTTACATAACTGGCTATCTTTCTACATTTACAATTCTGACCTTATTTAATGGCCACATCTCATGATGAACTAACCTTGACATTTTACTTTGTTCTCACTCTACAAATTGATTTTTTTTTCAGCACATGAGGATGACTAATGAGTTAGAGACCAAAGAGGCTGAGTCTTCATAGTCAAGACAACCATCAAATGAGGGAAAACAAGTCAAGTTACAGTTTGTTTCATCAAGCCTCATTTTCATTTTCATCCATACGGGCATAATACTACAGTTAGTGCTTTAAAGTGACTTATCTTTATTTTGTTGTCAGTGCAAAGAACTTAAAATTGCTTCTGAGTTTGTCTACTTTTTAGTTGCTTAAAGGCCTCAGGATAATATCACATTAGCCCTCTTTCCTGAATAAGTAATGTCCTTACCAACTTCAAAGTACTGAAGGAATTATGTATTGAATTGAGTGTAAAAACATGAACATAAGTTATAATGTAAAGTAAGTTTCACACAAGTTTAAAATGAAATGTACATTATACTTACACTGACACTGTATTTATTTTCATTATTCAAAAAATGGTAATTATATGGAAAAGCATGTATAATATACTAAAATGTTATAAACATTAAAAATATATAATATATAAATAAAATATTTCAACAATTAACAAAAAGTAACATACATGGATCCTTTTTTACACTAACCAGAAGTTGAAAAGCCAAGATGAAGAATTCAGAAAGTATATAACTATATATATTTCTGAATGAATGTGTCTTTAAAATTCATTAGAAAAAAAATGTTTAAATGTTATATAAATAGCACTAGGAGTTCTACAGAATTTGTACTTGTATTCATTTTCTTACGTAAATTTCTTTAAGAAATGTTTTATATTAGTTTTAATTCAAACTTTCAAGTCATTAGTAAGCAATTAAATACTTTCCTAAAGAAGACCTCTTTTTGAATAATAGCAAATGTTAAATTGATCGTTTTTAATCATCTGTGGACATCTTATCTGAATGCAGTACAAGTATGATTAAAGCCCCAAACATTGTCTTTCACATATGATGCTTCATATGACTTTATCCATTTCTTTAAATACCTCCTATACTGTATCTATGAGCCAGAATGGGAAGATATGATATATAATATTTAAGAGAGGATAATTTGGGATTGAGCAAGGATACAATGATGGCTGATTTGGGCACCTGAATTTAAGAAGATGGCATACATTCTCTTGGAATTGAGCATTTGTATCCCAGAAAGATTATGGTTAAAGACAGAGATTTGTTGAAACTTTTATATAAAATCGAATTTTAAAAGGTTAAAATTTCCGAAAGTCCAAAAGAAGGCTAAGGATGGGATCTGGTGATATATATATAATTTTATAATAGGAATGGAACAAAACAACAACCACCAAAACAAAAAAACAAATAATGACAAACACTTGAAGATTGGAGTGGGATGAGAAATAGAAGAACCACAAAAATGTTAGTCACAAAGACTAACAAAGGACATATGGAGATATATTTTAAAAAGAGGGTTAGTTTTCAACAGTGTAGATGTTACAGGAATATATTAAGGTAGGAGGAATTAGTTATTCCAACAAGTGTCAGGTCCATGAGGAATTGAAGGCACATATTGTTAGAGGGTGTTTAGGACCAAAAGATAAAGAATCAAAGTAAAGAAAAAGAAAAAAGCAAAGGGAATGGATGAAAAATAATACATAAAAGACTCTAAAAGAATGAAAAAGATGATGTTAGTTTGAGAAGAGAGAAAGGCAAAACTAAACTAATCTAAAAGTCAATGTATGGACTTAAGAATGTTAATATAATAAAGCAGGTAAGGAAACTGAATGGCTTCAAGAAGCAAGTATTAGATTAAGAAAATAATATGGAATAAACTATGTATTTATAGGATATAATACCACAAAATAAAATAAAAGGGGCAGGATGGAGGTGGAACACACAGTAAAAAGGGAGGCGGCATTGTATGTGCTCTCACAGAGCTTTGATCTTTTGATTAAAATAAAAATTGATGTCATTTTTTTGGACAGAAGAAATGGAAAAAGGGAAGCTGGTGAATAAAGATTTAGAAGAGGTTTTTGTGGATAAAACAGTGAGAAACAGTAAACACACTTTTTTATAAGATTTTATTTTTTTATTCATGAGAGTCACAGAGAGAGAGGCAGAGGCACAGGTGGAGGGAGAAGCAGGCTCCCTGCGGGGAGCCCAATGTGACTTAATCCCAGGACCCCGGGGATCACGACCTGAGCCAAAAGCAGATGCTCCACCACTGAGCCACCCAGGCATCCCAGTAAACACATTTTCATAAAACCAAATCACTGATAAACAATGTCTATTAAGAATTCATCTGTACTAAGTTGATATAGGATTTTTTACAAATATTTTATTGGTATTTTATAAATATTATAAATATATGAAAGTCCAAGTTCAACAAAATACTAATCTTATGCTTCCTTTAGGAAAGTTGGTCATTGGGAAAATGCTGATATATAAATGATTTGATATGCCATCCTGCTCAGTGCCTGGTTATGGTCATTTCTTAAAAAAAAGTTTATTGAATGATTATCAACTTGAATTAAAAACAATCTCAGCCAGCCCCGGTGGCTCAGTGGTTTAGCGCCGCCTTCAGCCCAGGGCGTGATCCTGGAGACCCGGGATCGAGTCCCACATTGGGCTCCCTGCAGGGAGCCTGCTTCTCCCTCTGCCTGTGTCTCTGCCTCTCTCTGTATCTCTCTCATTAATAAATAAATAAAATCTTTAAAAAAATAGAGTGGAATATATATATATATATATATATATATATATATATATATACACACACACACATACACACACATATATATAAATGATGGCAAATTATGAAACACTGATAAATTTCAAATATTACTGTATATAATTTTAAGTGTCATAGTACATATAAATCAAAGCAAGTATAGCTTTCCTTTTATGTCAACATATTTCTGTTACATTGTGATAAGATTTTGTTATTAACTCTCTGAATAGAAATGGGATTTTGTTTTACTTTACATTTATTCATTCAAACGATGAACTACAGTTACATATTTCCAGCTCTCCACAAAAAAACTGCAGATATTTGTTCTTCCCATATAATTTTCATGGATAAGGATTTGAATACCTAGGATAGAACTGCTAATAAAGCTTCTTTGGAAAGTTTAGAATTGGTATGTTTTAAATGATAGGCATATTAAAATAAAGTAGATTATAATTAGTTAAAGAGCACTGCCTCTGAAACATGGCTAACTTCAGAAATGAGAAAACACTTTTCATTATTACAGTTTATATCAGTCTCTTGAGGCAACCTCATTTCCAACAGAAATATATCATTTTCTTTTGACAATTATGTAATGATTTAAAGGGTTTCTTTAGTTAGAATATTTTAATTGTTTATATATTGTAACAAGATGCTAGCTATTTTATATTCAATGCCATTAGAAAGCAATTTGATATGTATGATAACAAGATACAAAATTAAGCAGTTAAATTCTGTGTTACTTTGGTAAAATATACTGCCAGAGTTTTAAAAACAACGGGTGCTTCATTGGTTTAAAATAACCATTAGCGAAACAAAACAAAACAAAACAAAACAAAACAAAACAAAACAAAAAACAGTGTGACTGCTTGCTTGTATCTTCCCCCACAACAGAAGTAATAGAATCATTTCTAAAATTTTTGAAAATTTTACTTTTGTATTTATCTTATGAAGTTATAAAATCAAATGAAAAATAGATATACCTTTTTTAGAGTAATTGGGCACTATTATTTTCAGGAAAGTTTGTGGAGACACACTTCTTCAATATCAAGAGACATTTAGAATTATTTTTCTTATTTATCTTTTCCTTTTTCCTACATTTTTTAAAGGAAATATTGAAGGCACAGACTCTACGGTTAAAGGCAGATTTCTTAATCTCTGTCCCAAGTTTTCTTACCCCCAACAGGATAGATTTACTGCAAGGAATCAAGGTACTTTATCTATGTGTCAGACATACACTAGGTACTCAGTAAATGGTACCTATAATTATAATAATGTCAATTATTATTTCGGGACATTTCTTTGTACTAATCAAACCACAGAAATTTAATACTTACTGAATTGCATTTGAAATTTTATGTCCATTATTCACTTTTATGCATTAAAGATTAGGCAATTGAGGAATGCACCACTAGACTTTGAAAGATATTCCTGAACTTGCAGGAACAGGAAAGTTTACTTTTTATTCTTTAGGGTAGCAGTTCTCAAACTGTGGTCCACAGACACCTCAAAGTCCCTGAGTGCCATTTATTTCATAAGTAAAACTATTTTCATAATAATTATGAGATGTTGTTTGCCCTTTACCCTGTGTTACCCTCTGCAATGATGTTGCAAAAGCAATGGCAGGTAAAATACCTAAAACTAGCAACCATCAACTCAGTGACGGAGTGCATGCCACTAATTTTGAAAATAATAATAAAACCTTGAGAAGGAACATTTTTCAGATTCTATGTAATGAAGTGGAATGTTATGTATAAAGGGTTTCTGTTGCATTCCAAATTATAGCAGTTGCCTTGAAGAAAGCACTTGGATGACAGACGTAAGCTGAATTACTCACATTTTTCATGGAACATCATTTTTTACTTGAAGGAATAACTAATGAACAAAATCAAAGTTATACAAAGTAAAGTTTCTGGCAGACATGTGCCTGGAAATAAAGCACTGTTGTGACAGCTTTGGTTGAAAATTTGCAAACCAGCAAAAATTAACATTTCTAACATCTTGATTCCACCACCATGAGCGTGAGAGCTTTCCAGTTCTCATATTATTTTTTGGATGATATCAGTGGTGATATTAACACATGTGATTCCTAATATTATTTAATACAAGTGTAGGATATGTGCACATTTCAGCAAACCAATATTTTCTATCTGATGAAGATATATTCAAAGTGCAGGATATATTAATTTTTTTTAAGTATCAGGGCACACAGAGTTTATCGATAGGGTTTGAGATTCTATTTTGTAATTAATCATTTTGAAAACATCACTTGTCAAGTTTTGGTGTAGTATAAAAGAAGAATATCACAATTTCCCAAAAAGGCTATTACAAAACGTATCCTCTTTCAAATCTACATTGGCAAAACAAGATTTTCTTTCTATATGTAATTAAATATCATATTGTCCCAAATCGAATGCAGAATCAGAATAAGAATCTGTTTTCTATTAAGGCAGACATTAAAGAGACATATAAAAGAAGACAATACCATTCATCTCATTTTAAAATGTATTAATTTTATAAGGACATGTTATTTATATTAAATGTAATAGATTTGCTTTTTATATATATGAATTAATATTTCAAAATTTCTCAATTTTAATTTCTAATATGATAAATGTTTATAGATATAACCCACATAAGCAGAATCTCCTTGGTGTTCTAAGTACCTTTTATGACAGTAATTTTATTTTATTTTAGATTTAATAAAACTTAGTTTATAATTAAAACTACAAGCTAATTTCTAGAATAAACAATTTTCTGAAAAAAAAAACATATAACACAAATAATAACTTTAGGTTTGACTTTGCAACAGAGTCATAGAGCCTTTTTTTCTTCTGAAAATATTTTTAAACTTTATTCCATGTCGCTTTTTTCTTTTTTTGCTCAAATGAAACTGAAAAAGCTTTATTTGCCTTTTTATTATGTTGTGCTTTGAAATAATTTTTTCTCAGTAATTCTTATATCCAGGGTGGCAGATGGCTCATAGGTTAGGTGCCTGAAATGGACAGGACCAAATTAAAACATTTGGCTGGAAATTATCTCAGGAAGCCAAGCTTGGTGGTGGGCAGCTGGACACCAAATATATCAAAAACTCAACAACAAAGGAAGCCAAGATTAATTTCTAAAGACACAAATGTTCAATTTTTGAAGAGAGTCTTATAATCCAGATCACTACTTAATATGCACCCTTAATTATCACTTCTGAACATTTAATTGTTACAAACCTTTCTGTCTGATAAGTAGAAAAACATGGAGGTGACAATCAAAATAGACATTGTCCATGTGGAAATTATGTAGAAATTAATAAATATGGAAGTAGAAAAGATGAGATTAAGAATTTTGAAATCTGGGACACCTGGGTGGCTCAGTGGTTGAGCGTCTGCCTTTGGCTGTGGTCGTGACCTGGGGTCCTGGGATCGAGTCCCATATTGGGCTCCCTGCATGGAGCCTGCTTCTCCTCCCTCTTCCTGTGTCTCTGCCTCTCTCTATGTGTCTCTCATGAATAAATAAATAAAATTTAAAAAAAAATTAAAATTCTTCCATCCAAACAACAAAACGTAATGAATATAAGATGGAGAACCAAACTGGCTATGAGTTAGATAAAAAGAAATATAAAATACCCCTACTTTCTGAAACTTACATTTTAATAGAGTAAAACTTATAAAGTTGCCATAAAAAGTACAAAAGAAGAGTTTTTAAAAGCAGGACCCTGCTACGTATCAAGTGTATTGAAGGGACCAAGTACCGAGATGGAACAACAGAGAAGACTGGGTTAAGACAAGACAACTGAGGTAGGCAATCCAGGAGGCCATGAACCAGTGGGAAGAAGGAAGGGTGTGAGGGCATTTGAGGTAAATAGGCATGGAAACAGGAATATTTCTGATGGAGAGGAATAAATCTTGCAACTTTCTGATCACACTGTTGAAGACGTCAATGGCATAAAAAATTCTAAAGCTATAAATTTCAGATAAGTGTTTAGGTTATACTCTGGTAATTTAATGGCAGAGCAGAGAGAGCGAAGGCTGAGTATATGGTGAAAACAGGGTATAATTTATGAGAATGCATGAAGACAAATCCACTATTTATGGAGCCAGATGTATTTTTGTCCTGTTGAATCTTTTAAAACGTTTGCAAAACTGACTCAGTTTTTCCATATGCTTAGATCATTTTGTTATTTTTGTTCTTTCCAACAACAACAACAACGACAAAAATACACATGGATCTGATATGGTGATAAATTATATAGATTATAAAAACCCTAATAAAAAGTTTATTAGTTATGATGAAGACTCATGCATGTAATTCACAAGAGAAATACTAACTATAATCACTTCTTTAGTTACTACCAACTATTAAGTCATCTTTCCACGAGAAAGCATCCAGGTATGCTTTATTACAGAGAGAAAAAAAATATTGAAAATGAAATATTCTGACACCAATAAATGTGGTCCGTCCAGAAGTTTACAAATTGCTCATATAATGGCATACTTTGTTTAGTGAAAATTTAAAAAAATGTGTTTTCCTATTATATCATGAATGTTTATTTTCAAAGAGACAATTGCTTCCTAATAAAACATGATTACAAAGTAACCTGGAGGTACCACCTCCAAGTTCTACAAACTTCCACAAATCTATCACCTAACTGTCCCACCGTCCCTGTCATCACGGGGAGGGAATCCCAATGATAACGACCACCTAAATTCTCAAATGCACATAAGCACAGAGATCAGGACAGGAGGTGGCCCTCTATTCAGTGAAGCCCTGTCTCGTCCGCACGAGATCCTCCTTCCTCACATTCCCACAGTACCCTGTCTTACCTCTAACACAGTAGTCATCATATATATGGATTGAATTTGCCCAAGTACATGTTTTCTGATAATATCATGTCCTTGAGAGTGGCATTCAGATTCTGAAGCAGAATTACAGCCTCTTCAAAGTATTAGAGATAAACAAACTAGTCCAAAAGTTGTGTTTCTGCACAAAATTTTGCGACTGGTTTGCTGAAAAAAATTAAAATACAGGAAAGAGACTTTTCAAAATTCTACCAGAAATGGACTCTTTTGATATTAAGTTATCAAACTATGAAATCTATGAGTGACGGGGTGGTTCTCTTCTATGCGATGCATTCCTGAAACATGCTGTGTAAGTGGCCATAGAAGGACCATAATCCCATTAGGTCCCTCCCAGTTTATAATATCATCTTTCCTTAAAAATGCAAAAAAAAAAAAAAAAGAAAACAAAACTGCCTGCATACAAATTATAATACTCAGTAGAAAACGACGCATATACGCTAAACATGGACCCCCGAAACAACATTACAATAATTCTGATTATCGACTCGCATCCTTCAAAAAAAATGTGATTAGTTTACCACGTAAGGCTTCAAAACAGTTTATTAAATGAAATACCTCTTTTCCCTTTTCTGATGTATTCAGTATACAAGTTAAAAGTATCAGAGAATAAATTAGCAACACAAATCCGCCACATCCCCATCTCTCCCCAGCTTGACAGCTTTGTTATGGTTTCAATTCTCCAAGGAGAGTCTCAGCACCAAGATATTGATTTGCACCACTGCACTTTTCTGACTAATTATTACCAGTGCAGACCCTCCAGTTAATCAGTTCATTCTCACAGCGAGAGTGGCCTTCAGTTTAAATTCATTATGCTGATAAATGACAACATTACAGCTGCATAACAATTGGTTTAATTAAAAATATTCTTGACAAAGATTCGAAGACTATCGTGGCTTTTAAGTATACCAGATTGACTCCTGAAGTTACTGTCCCCCAAGAACTCAGGCTCTCACCGATGTATGCATGCAACATGGCCTTAAGTTTTGAAAAGGGGGTTCCTTTTTAACAGTATTTATCTTGAGAACTATGTCAATATGAATGACCCTAAGAAAAAACTGGTTAGGAAAGCTGTCAAATTCCTTGACCTTTTATTCTAATGTGTGGCCAGGTCATTGGAGATCTAAGGACAGAATAAGTGGCAATGCGGAGGACGCTATTTAAAGTGGGGTGTGGAAAAAAAATACATAAATAAAGTGGGATGAGGATAATTCTCTCTGAAGAATGCCGTTAGTATCTGCAAGAAGAGCTTCACACATGGCGTGCAGAAATGCAAAAACATTGAATTTTGTGCTCTTCACATGTAATATTTCATGTAATTCTCGTAATTTCCCCATGAGGCAGGTCATACTATTCTCATTCACCGTATGAATAAATCCAAGCTTACACAATTAGCTAACTTTACAGTCTGCCCACGGTTATATTGGTACTGTATTGTAATCTGAATTAAAACATGATTCTTTTTACCAAGCTTATGCTATTAACTGCTAAGCCATGCTACCTCTAATACTTGGAAGGAGAGAGAGACAGAGAGACAGAGATAGAAAGAGACAGAGAGACAACAACTCAGGAGTACATTTGAAATATACTCCATAATTTATCTTCATCCAGTCTGTTCTCTTTTTTTTTTTTTTTTTTTTCATCCAGTCTGTTCTAAAGGCGATTTGTTTCCAGGTTTAAGACTATATCAAAGATTAACTAAGGAAACAGCATCATGCAAAGACATGAACGGTTCTTATCGTTACTAATTTAACACCACGATTCATGTTAGAGGCTACAATTTTTCCAGTGGTTTTTAAAACTATGCATTGCAATTTATTTGGGATCTTCTCAATAGTCTTGAAAAAGGGAGTGAATGAAGACATCTGAACATCGAAGGAAGACTTGATTACAAAGCTGAATCTTTATTGGCCCTAGTTTCTCCATTAGACAGCAGAAATCCAACAGATGCGCACAAAATAAGTGAATGCCCATGCTCTTAAACAAATGTCAGTGATAATGAGCTGAGGCCTTTGACCAGAATTTGCATCATATAGTCAAGAAAACTACTGCTTATAATTTAAATAAGGGGATTATTTATTTCTTTTTAAAAATCTATCCCAGGGACACCTGGGTGGCTCAGTGGTTGAGTATCTGCCTTCAGCTCCAATCATGATCCTGGGGCGCTGGGATCGAGTCCCCCATCGGGCTCCCTGCATGGAGCCTGTTTCTCCCTCTGCCTATGTCTCTGCCTCTCTCTGTCTCTCTCATGTATAAATAAATAAAATCTTTAAATAAAATGAGCAAAAAGGCAAGAATCAATCATCTTCTTGGTAGTAATTCTATTGGGAAAATTTTTAAATATTTTAATATATTTTGCCTACTAAAAGAAACAAATAGGTAATATATTTTAGAAAATGTTCATAAAAATGATGTAAAATGAAAATAACTGGGCTAAAAAAAAGAAAATAACTGGGCTTTTATAAGGATAACCTTAAATTAACTTGAAAAACTTCAAATGTTACAATTACTGATTCAGTTTATTGTAATTGCCAGGTGCCATGTATATACTTCCTCATAAAATTCTCACAACCTTATAGAAGTGTCTATTATTATTTACAGATGAATGATCTGAGAACCAGAAAAGTCACTTACTAAATATCCCCTCATGACCAAACGACAGAACTCTATCTGGACCCAGGACTATCTGAGTCAAGTGACTATGATTTATTACATGTATCACACTGTTCATTTCTCATCAGAGCAGGATTAAATGAGATAGATTCAAGGGGTATCCTTTTAAATAAAGTTAGTTTAGGATTGTTACATAAAATGTAAAGCAAACTATTTTATTTAAATATGATTTTTGCCCTAATACCATATTTGAAAAGTATCTTATCAGTATTTACATTCCTTAAAGATAAAAACTGATTTTAACATATTTAAAATGACTTATGAAAAATTCATTTTATTAAAGAAATTTTTTACCAAAATTTTCCTACTATTCATACCCTGTGCTATGGAGTATTATTTCTTTGAACAGCAATAGTTAACAGAAGGCAAAGATATAAGGAAAAAATATAATTAAGAAACTAATACTATTCCTAAATATCTGCCATTATAATTTTTCATTCTATGCATATATTCAATGTCATTAATAGCCATCTAGCATTTTTTTTTTTTTTTACTAAGAGGTTATGGCTAAGTTTTAATAGTCTATCTTGGTTAGTGATTTTTCTTTCTTCCTCAGAACTCATCATTTCTCAAATAACCTCACATAGTTATTGTATGACAGACAAAAGAAAGTTGTGAGGAGGACAATAGTCTTCACAATAACTAATACAAAATTGGATCCAGATTACTCCCAGTTTTTATTAAAAATTATTGATGTTTGATGATTTTGAAAAGGAGTAGGTTCTTGAGGATTTATAGTTGCATTAAGATGTAAATATACATTTTGAAGAACTGACTTAGCAAGGAAAAGTATACTACAGAATAAAAGACCGAAGAAGGGAAGGTTCAGAAAAAAACTAATTTATGCATTAAATGTATTGTAATCCACATAAATATTGTTTGAGTGAAAAAATAACAAATCTTCAAAATATCTATTGGCTCAGTCAGGATCTAAGCTTTTATGGAAATGGGTATTTATGTACAAACTGTGAATTTTTTTATCAGGAACTTTGTTGTTAGAAACTTGCTACAAAACATATTACAAAATGTTATTTTGCCATTACAGACCTTTTAAAGATAAGAATATCAGGAATAAATGTCTATAAAAATGAAAGATCACTTAGAAACCTAAGTAAAAAAGTTGTATTTAGCAAATGACACACGTACTGTCTTTGTCCTCAAAGCCAATACTTCACAGTGGGCATTCACCTGCTTCTGAATCATCCATGTCAGAGGGCACAGACTTTATTGAATATCTAGAGAATAATTATCTTCTCAAATGGCAAATGTTACAACCTTCAATTCCTAATTATCTAGAGAGATTTTACATTTGACTCCATACATACATTCAAACATTCAGAATTCTTAAGTTGCATTAGGAGACTGATTTGACCTTTAATCATAACCAACTATATCACTTACATATATAACTTACCCTATATAAAATAAATATATACATGTATGTTTACAATATATTCTTAATGTTACTTATTGTTCAATAAAAGGATGGTATTCTCATTCATAAGGTCCTCTGAAGTTCAGAAAATAAAGTGATTCAGAAACTAAAATATCTTTTTTCATGTATATTTACCTTTATATTTCCGAGCTCTATAGAAAGAAAACTAATTAAAGCAGCCTTTCTGTTACACTTCTATTCTAACTTTAAAAATGGTACTCAGAGCTATGGAGGCTCAATTATTGTTATATTAGAGTAGGCAAAATGGCCATCCGTTCTCATTTTTATAGAACAGCTACTGACTTGAGCTTTTTCAAAGGAAAATGGAACCTATATGCATGCAAAGAAAGCATTTAATGACAAAATACTTAGGTTAAATAACGTATTTAAGAATATTCATGACCTAAATGATAAGACAGTTTTGGAAAGAGTCTGGACTTCAGAATCTGAGCTGGGATGTGCACTATTGCACTTAATGGTTTTGAAACCTTGGACAAGCAAATTGATTTTCTTGGACCTTAGTTTCTTCATCTGTAAAATGAGAATGATAAACCCCACCTCATGGGAAGGTCGGGAGAATGAGAAGCCATGTTATAAAACACACACTTCATAATGAGCACCTAATAAAGTGGTAGGGAAAGTTGTTTAAAATTCTGTCACTCTGACTGCTACTCCCAGAGTCCTTAGCTAAGGGTGTGAAGTGCTGCCTTGGGATAATACCCAAAAGTTAAGACAGGTTGAGGTAAAAAAGGTGCAATCTCAAAGTAAGGTCATGAAGGAAAACACTGAAAGAGACTGCTTTGCATGAGACAAGAATCATTTCATTCCCAAGAGGTAAGGACTGAGAAAACCAGGATGATATTACAAAACTGGAAGGGAAATCTGTAGGGGAATTTCTATAGGGGAATCTGTAGGGGAATCTCTAATCTGTAGGGAAATCTATAGGGGAATCTGTAGGGGAATCTCTAATCTGTAGGGGAATCTCTAATCTGTAGGGGAATATTTAGGGTAATCTCTATAGGGGAATCTGTAGGGGAATCTGTAGAGCAACAGGAGCTGGGCATCGTGTTGGAATAAAGGAGCAAAAAAAAAAAAATTCTGAGAATGTGAATGCTTATGTTACATTCAAAGTGTTCAGCTTTGCTAAACTAAATTTAGACCCTCCTTTACCATAACAAACCTTTTGTTATGAATAGGGATTTTTCTCTTGTGGAAGTCAAGTAAGAAGCTCTGGTTGATGTGGTAGGGATAAGTAATTGTATATCTGTAAATAGCAGAAGGGAGCATTAAAAAAAAAAAAAGAAGAAGAAGAGAAAAAGAAAAAAGAGCATTACTGTGAATGCACAAAGTTCTAGAGAAATACTTTGAATTTCATAGGCTGTGGACCTATAATTTTAGCCAGTGTTATCCAGAGCACAAGTGAAGAAAAATCTACACAATGGAGCCAAACTGCCTAAGTTAGAAGAATATTGGCTTCTCAGTATTGTGTGTTCTTGGGCAAGTTACTTAACCTCTCTATGTCTCACTTTTCTCATGGTAATGGCAGCAATTACAGCAGTAGCCTACCTGATAAAATGTCTTAGACATTCAATGTAATGCGCTTAGAAGGATGTCTGCACATACAAAGAGCTTTAAATAAAGGCTACTATTATTATTAGCAAAGTCTCAGCTGACCTTCCATCAATATCTACTATTATGATGTAAATATACTAGTGTCCTAGAGATGTCTTAGGCACCAGGAAGGAAGTCTTGAGATACCTACAGACCAAAGAAGGATTGGAAATTTGTGAAGGGTAAAGCTTTTATGTCTTCATTCAGCTATATTTCTTTGAGGAAAAATCAACCAGTCTAATCCTGTGGTGTTTTAATAAAGTTTTGCTCCTCACAATTTAGCTTCTTAAGGTAGAGGTCATAAGTAGGGTGATGAAAACTAGAGTAAGGGAATTATCACAAAAATTCCCTTTGCTGAGTATACTGCTGTCACCCTATTGTTAATGTCTTTACTACCAGAATAAAAAAAAAAAAAAAAAAAAAAAAGAAAGAAAAAAGAAAAAATAATCTAAAGAAGGGTCTGTGTAGTGTTCAGCTTTAATCTACCTTCCTCTACATGTCTTCTTCTTCTAAAGTGCAATGCAGGCATTCAATAAAATTTAATTCCTAATTTAA
The DNA here is from genome assembly GCF_048164855.1 of Canis lupus baileyi. Lineage (NCBI taxonomy): Eukaryota > Metazoa > Chordata > Mammalia > Carnivora > Canidae > Canis > Canis lupus. The sequence goes on from NC_132845.1 coordinate 3,720,253, forward strand.
TAAACAAATGTTCGGAGTTACATTTCCATATTAAATTAAATTGTTTATATTTTTAAAACCATTACATTCCAAAATTATCTTCCCAACTCCACTTGTAGAAAACTCTGTAGAGTCTTGACATAAGTAGTATCATCCAGTGTTACTATAATGGTTAGTTAAGCAAATTAATATTGGAATCTATAGAATTAGCTCTTTTTGATATTTTTTGCTTACAGTCAGATAATCAAGCACACACAAATATGCCTATATGTAAATCAATATTTTAATTGTAAATGATATTGTAGTTATCAAGAGTCAACTCCATCATTTAATTTTTAAAATGGGCCAGAATTATGTAACAATTTTCATATTTTTTCAACACAAATGATCAGTATTTCCACAAGGATAACATTTATCAATTGAGAGTTTTTAATCTTTATTGCAGAAGCAGTGTTGAAGTCTGGGAAAAGGAATTTAGAATCTGGAAGATATACTTAAACTATTTGTTAAATACTTTGGTTTTATATTTATGCTAATCAATCTATCTTCTCATTGTTTTTTAAGTACATTTTTAAAGAGAACTAATGATCACAGTTTCTAATGTATTCTAAAATGCCTGTAAATTAAAATTTCTTTAGAGAATTAGATTCACCCTCTGATTTCAATGATGTTTTCCCAAATAAGAAAATCTGTTCCAACATGTAATGAAAATTACATTTCTAAATTCCACATTCTTTTAAGACGTTCTGCTTTTACTAAAAAGCAGATTTTGTACAATGAACGGTACACTGTGTAATTTTTCCACTCAATCCCTTTAAGAAGTTAGTAAAATGAACAATCAATCCACATGATCTTTACACAGTTGCTCAGTACATTAGAATATATCACACAGATAATCACTAGTTCAGTGGGAGTTCTCTGATTGCAGAGGGTTTAACTATTTAAGCAACCACATTGGGAAGAATACTTAGCAGATTTCTCTGCTGGAAATATCACATGAATCATTTGCCAAACTAATTCTAACAAAGAATTGCAGTGTAACGTTCACCCCAAAAGTTAAAATGTGCTCTTTAAAAATGGACTTACTTATCTCCCTCACAAAAATTCTCTTTGGTGTAATGACTATGATAATCGATTTCAAAAATTATTTGCATCGAATACCTAACTTCAAAAAATGTATCGCTGATGGGTACAAACCACACCTATGAAGTTATTTTTATACCTTTACTGTTAGAAACTGGTTTGCCTATATCAGATAATCCCTAATACGTTTCATATATATTTCACAAGTCATATGTAAATCAAATTAAGGTGATCTTCATTACAAACAAAAATCCAGACTTATGCTCAGTTAATATAAATGAAGCAATCAGAGCCTTTTGCTAGCCCTTAATCTCAGGTAATTTCTACAATATGACTCTTGGCTAGTCACTTTCTATCTTTTCATCCATCTTATTATCAACGTATACTCTGAATTGGTCCTATTCGTCTACTATAAAGCTGAATATTTCTCAAATCTGTCAAAATTAATTTGAATTCTAATATTCTAGGGTCCAAGATTATCTCTTTTAGTATCCAAGATCCTATCAACTTTGTACAACTTCCTATAATCCAGAACTTAATATATAATATGCTCCTGTTTCAGCCTCCCAAACAGTGAATTACATGAAACAATACTGATCTTGTAACTACATTCTTCCACCTAAGATTCAATATAGCCTTTTAGTTCAACACTGAGTCACTCATAAATATACATTTTTAAGCTATTCTAATAGCAGGTGCAACTTTACCAATAATAATCATTACTATTTCTAAAATTTTTCATTGTCATCTCTAGAGATCATGGAAGAATTTCAAAAGTGTCCAGAAGGGCCCACATCATGATTCATGCTCTGCCCAGAATAACACTGCAAAATCAAAATAAACAAATGGTCGAAACTTATTGGCTAGAGGAACAACAAAGGAAAGTAGAGCCATAAAAGAAAGTGATAAATTGTCACGGTATTTATACTCATTTCATATTCATTCCTTCAGACTAACTCTTCCTTTAGAAGGAAGACTGTCCTTCTAAAATCTTTCATAGCTTCTTTTTGGATTTGCCTTTCCATCTTTCCTTTCTTTTTGTGAAACGATTTTTCCTTTCCTCTAATTAGTATCTGCTGAAATACTGCCTCCTCCATCACTTACTTTAACTAAGAGCACAAATTCTAAATCATGATTGCTTGGATATGATTCCTTGCTCTACCGTTCAAGACTGAGATCTGGGACAAGTATATGACCTCATTTTGTATCACATTCCTCATATTTAATATGGGAATAATAACACTATATAATAATATACATTATAATATATAATATTATAATATATTATAATATATATAATATATTATAATAGTACCTATCTCAGGATTGTTCTAAAGATTCATATATAAAAAGAACTTGTAATCACAGTATTATGTGTTTGCTATTATTAACATTTTTAATTTTAAGTAGACTTTGCCCACCATGACAAAATTTATTACTTTATTATGCTTCTTCCCAAATGACTTTGTACATATATTCCAAATACCTAACGTAATAATTTTACTTATTAATTTGTGTGGTTCTCTACCTATACTGTGAACAGGTAAAGAGCAGGAGCCATGTTAAATTAATCACATCTGAACACAGATGGTCCCTATTTAATTAATTTTTTAGGAAGAATGGCAAATACAAGGAATGAAGGAATAAATAGGGTAGAGCTCTGTTAAAAAAAAAAAAATGGAAGATTTTGGACTTGCTCTATAGCATAGATTTGGAAAGATCCTCTAATAATTCACCAGTACACAGCCTCACTCATACAGATGCAGGATTCTACTAAATACTGGTCCAGGAGTTGCCTACATCTGGATCACATGGGGGATGGGCATTTTTAAAACTACAAACAGGACACACTCACCTCTGCTGAACCAGGATCTCTTAAGAGTAGCCTAAGAGTCTTATTTTAACAAGCCTTCAGGGTAATTCTAACGCACAGCCAAACACATAAACCACATTTGTGCTGCATTTTAATCCATTCAAGTAAGACTAGCTGGCTTCCTCAGAGAGAAAGCAAGACAAAAAAATCTCCTTAGGTAGCTGAATGAGTTGTATTACCAACCATTACCATAGCCATAACTGTGTGACAGCCTAGCCTTGAAAAACAATATCTATAAAACTGCTGTGATAGATTTTTAAGTAATACTTTTTCCCCTTAAAATAACAGAAAATAGTTTCAATTACATCATAGGGCCCTTTTTGTTTTTGTTGTGGTGGTTTTGCTTTGTTTTTACTTTTATCAAGGGATTTTTGTATCCCTGGAAAGATAAGGAAAGTATACTCCATTCTCTAAAGGTGGGCAGGGAAGAAGCAAGGAGATAACAGATGACTAAAACAACACAGGTCATTACCCATCTTTATATTCCCACGAATTTCATCATATTACCACACTAGTAAGGAGATATCTAACCTCCTCTGAGCCTCTTTTTCAGTCTTCTAAAGAAAACAAAAGAAGGACATGAGACATCTAGGAGGCAGGAAGATGAAGGTGAATTAAAAGGTGTACACAGGGGCACCAGAGTGGCTCAGTTGGTTAAGCATCTGCTTTCAGCTCAGGTCATGATCTTAGGGTCCTAGAATTGAGTCCTGCTTCGGGCTCCCTGCTCAGAGGGAAGTCGCTTCTCTCTCTACCTCTGCTCCTCCCCTTTGCTTGTGTACTCTTGTTCTCTCTCAAATAAATAAAATTTAAAAATAAAGGTGTACAGAGTAGTCTTGAAAAATAACCAGCTGGCTCTGCAGCTAGGTTTTTCACTTCTCAATCCAGATTTATAGGTAAAGATATCTATTATATATTTGCCTTCACCAAATTTTAACAAGCATTCATAATCTATGTACAGAAGAATGCAGATATAATGAAATATAAAGAAATGCAATATAGCTCTGTCCTCAAGAAACTGAAAATCAATAAAAAGATGTTGACATACATGTATATATACATTAAGGTACAATTCTTGTTAAAGGCAAAGTGTAAAAGCTAAGATAGTCTTGAGGAGGAAGGAGCAATTCATAACAGCTCCTCATACCAGGAAAACTTTTACACAGGAGCTCATGTTTCCTTCTGGCCTAGAAGAATAAATTGAATATGAAGGGCATGAAGAAAGGATGGAAGGAGAATGGTACCACTGTACATTTCAGTAGAAGACTGTGAACTAAGGTGCAGAAATGGGAAAGGAGAAGATGGACTAGGAGTCTATAAACATAAACTGTGGCTGGAACATCGAGTGTCTGCGAAGGTTGGTGTGTGAAGGATGAACTGGAGAGTAGCAAGGAGATATGAAATAAAATCGTATTTGTAAAGCATTTTGCACAATGTGACATGGAAAGCATATGTAAAATAGCTCAATGATTTTTCAGGAAGGATCAAAATGTGAGATCTCGAGGAAGAAAGTATAGTACAGTGTTCTTAACAGCGAAGAGAACTACTTATTTAGACTAGAACAGATTAACAACAAATAATGGAGGAAGTGATTAAAGTGAGTTCTAAAGAGTCCAGTAACTAATTTCATTGATAGTAGGCAGCATATTAGGTTCTGCACATGAAGAAACATGATTATGTGTTGAGACATTTGAAACAATTAAGAACTAAGAATAAGCAGCAAAACATATTGATGAAGGCCAATCTTTTATTTATTTAGTTATAGATTTATTTATTTTAGAATGAGAGAGAGAAGGAGAGAGAATATGAGTGGAGAGAGAGGCAGAGGGAGAGAATCCTCTAGAGACTCCAGATGGAGCCTGATGCGGGGCTCAATCTCAAGACTCATGAGATCATGACCTGAGCCGAAACCAAGAGTCCTATGCCCAACCAGTTGAGCCGCTCCGGCACCCCAAGGCCAATCTTTTAAAGTGATGTCATGGAGATTAAAAACCCAAAAGGGAAGACTTCAAATAAAATACCATTTTGAACCGATGTCTAGTCTGTCAATGGAAATAATCAATAATTAGTTTTCCTTTGTATATTATATTGTACATGTAAATTGTTATTTTATCATTTCAATATTAATTATTAATTAAGGGCTATTTAATCTCTGAAAAGGTTCCCTTAATGCTGTAAAAAATTAAGGAGAGGAATGAAGGTATTACAAATTTATCTTTTGATTCTCCTCCCACTGGGATCTTTGAACAAGTCCGTTTCAGTTTGCCTAGGCCTCTTCTGATGTGGTTAGATTTATTTCTCTACTATTTCAGAGTATAACTTTAGGTTACACATACAAAAGAATCTACAGAGATTTCTATTATGAAGAAAGAGCCATTAAGATACAAGTGACACTGTGTATTATGCAGCTGAGAATACTTACCCTGGGTTAAAATATTTTGTTATAATTCGTTTCTTTTCGCTCAGGATAGTTAAAAAGTATTTTATATACTATGTTGATTTTTCTAATAAAACATACATTCCTGACCTTAATCAGAAAAATCCAAAGTTCTTTAAGAAAAGAAAATAGATGGACATAGGGGAAAGAAAAAAAAAGAAAAAGAGGGAGCTAGGCAACTATAAAATACTCTTACCTATAAAGAACAAATGAGGGTTGCTGGGGAGCAAGGGGGACTAAATGGGTGATGGGTATTAAGGAGGGCACTGGTTGCGATGAGCACTCGGTGTTATAAATTCTACTACTGAAATTAATATTACACTATATATTAACTAACTAGAATTTAAGTAAAAAATTGAAATGGAAAAAAACAAATAAAATCCAAAATTCTAAACTTTATTATTCACATTTTCTTATTTGATGTATCATCTTTCCTGAACTTTTCTAAGTGTTTGCAAAAATTAAGAAGGTTAAAATTGGGAATAATCAGTAGCTATAGATTCATTAAGTCCTATGTCACACCAGAAATGAAAGTATGTTAGAATATAAAAGAGATACATGAATGTTTAAAGAAAGTGGTAACATATACCATTATTTTTCACAGATGAGCCCTGCATATGAAAAAGCATGGTAAAATCCTGAATTACAAATCATTTAAGCCAAGTGTGATGTTATAGTTTACAGGTGTTATAGGTGGGTTTCACACCTTCTCTGAATAGTGAACTTTACATTACATGGGGAAGTTTGTTTATAGATAAGCCATGACCTAATGGGACTCTAAAACCACAGAATTAAATATTTTAAGTCGATACCAATAATAAATATCAATTAGACTAAATTAATGTGATTTGTATATGTTCTAGGATATTACAAAATGAGAGGCATCAGTTTTCAATTTAGAAATATCAAAAGTGTGAAAGTGAAATGTCTGTAATTTTATTTTAGACCCTTTCTTTCTAGTGTATTTTATTAGGAAGATGGGATGGTATAGAAAAATATGGAAGGCTTAAAATCAATCCTGTGTTCTCATTTTGGTTTTGATAAATAGTAGTCACATAGCCTCAGGCAAGTTACCTACAAATAATACATATATGCAATGATAGCTTCCTTATGTGGGGTTGTAAGCATTACATGAGATAATTTACTAAAGTTCCAGAACAGTTCCTACCACACAGTAGATGCTCAATAATTGTTTTCTTTTCATCCTTCTCTCTCTCCCACCATATTTCATTTCTTGTCTTACTACCTATAGTTAGTTTTTTTTTGTTTTTAAGATTTATTTTTGAGAGAGAGAATGCACATACATGAGTCACAGAGGGGCAGAGGGAGAGGGAGAGAATCTCAAGCTGATTCCGATGAGCCCAACCCAGGGCTAGATGTCACAACCCATGAAATCATGACCTGAGCCAAAACCAAGAGTCGGACATTCAACCCATTGAGCCACCCAAACGCCTCTAGTTTCTATTTATGATTTAAATGTCTGATAATCTGTACTTGGCCTATTCCCATCACTTGCTCTGACAAAGGTCAAATCCCTACCTTAGCTATGCAACCCATTTGGTAAGGATATTATGAAGAATCCCTTACATCTCCCTTTTCCCTCCTCTATCATTCAACAGATATCTCTTTAGCACTGTGGCAAATATTAACAGTGCTAAGATATGGTTCCTGTCCTTAAGAACCTCAGTCTCCAGCAGGAGAGAAATACAAACAAATAATTAAGATATAATTGGATAAATGACCATTTAAACATGCCACATTTTAAAAACACCTTAATTTTACAGTATACTCTATAAAACATACTAAGTACCCATATCAAATTGGTTCAGTAAATATTTGCTTATTACTTGCTAGGTGTTAGTTAGGCTGACAGCATTAAGAAAAATAGTCTCCACAAGGACATGAAGTTTCAGGGACCATAATGAAAGTCGAGCAGGACTTGGGAATGCCAGTCCTTCTGAGACACTGACTGGTATCACCTTCCAGCAACGTGACCATGATACAGACCCTTATATCCTATAGTCCTCATTCTCTAGATGATGCAATCTCATTGCATTTCATCTGGAATAATCATTAACAGCCGGTGTTCTCTCTTCAGTCTCTTCGTAAAAAGCCTCATGCTGGTATAGTCCAGCACGGTACTTGTCTTCTCAAAACTTACACAAAGAATACATTCCTGATCTTTGTTCCTTTCCCATGATAATGATCTTTTATCTCTAAGTATATCAAACGACCAATGAAAAGAGTCAACACTCTGCACTCAGGAAAATAAGGTCTAATATTCAACAACTAATCATTAAATAAATTTTCAGTCAAAATTCTTTCCTAAAATTTATTCTGAAAAAAATTAACTTGTAATTATTTTGTTTGTATTTGTTTTGCTTGAATATTTTAAAGATTTTATTGATTTATCTGAAACAGAGCAGAGGAGAGAGGGAGCACACACAAAGCTGGAGGGAAAGGGGGAAGCAGACTCCCCATTGAGCAGGGATCCTGATGCAGTCTCAATCCCAGAACCCTGAGATGATGATCTGAGCCAAAGGCAGACACTTAACCAACTAAGCCACCCAAGCATCCCAAAAGATCTTTAAGGATATATAACTTTTTAAGAATTTCAGCAGTGATTTGTTGACCATTTTCTTTTTATGCTACTTAATTTGTTGTTCACATAAATTTCTATTGTTTTGAGTAGCTAAATACTATTCTAAAATTAAAATCCGTAGACACAATCTGAATTGAAGCTATCTAATTTTCATTCAATAAAAATGACAAAGTTCCTCAAACAGAATATTAAAAATATATTAAAAATATTAAAGGAGGAAATATTAAAATTAGGAATAGAATTTTCCTAAAATCTGCCCTACAGCCTTCCCTCATTTTGTGCTAGAAGGAATCCAAAAAGCGATCTGAAATGACTTGTATTCAGCAAAACTGTTGTTATTGTCGTATTCAGTAAAGTTAAAAATCTAATGAGAAAAGTCTGACTCCTTCCTTCCATAATCCACATAAATCCTGCAACTAAAAAACTGAAATGGAAATGAGTCATGATAATTTTATGAAAATGCTTGCTTTTTTAATATAAGAAAATTTCTATAACATGGTATCTTGATTTGGAAATTAGATCATATCTGTTGTTATAAAATGGTCATGAATATAACTTGAGAAATGATATCTTATATGTCTTAACATTAGAAAAAAGCTGAGTCTGGGGATCCCTGGGTGGCTCAGCGGTCTGGCGCCTGCCTTTGGCCCAGGGCGTGATCCTGGAGACCCGGGATCGAGTCCCACGTTGGGCTTCCGGTGCATGGGGCCTGCTTCTCCCTCTGCCTGTGTCTCTGCCTCTCTCTCTCTCTCTCTCTCTCTATCATAAATAAATAAAAAAAAAATAAAAAAAAAAAAGAAAAGAAAAAAGCTGAGTCTAAGAGATTATGTGAATTACTTAAATTCAAATACCAAAAATTCAGATAGGGTCACAACTCTGGTCTCCAGATACCTGATTTTCCCTTTCTACTGAAGTTAAATTTAGGCTAATTAAACATGAGTTAATTAATCCTATTATACACAAACACACAAACACATACAATTTGTCTGTTTGCTTTGAATTCCAAGAATGTAGACCAAGTGCTCATGTTCTACAAAATACATCCAACAGAGACCATACATACTTTTCTTCTTCGACACTAAGTCGTCAAGAGCTAGGGGGTGCCTAGACATGTTAAGATTCTGAAGATGTGCCTTGCTTACAATCAGTAGGCAATACTTCCATTCCATGAAATGCAGTGATGTTCTATGTTCCAGATACTCTAAATCCTTGAACTATTTTTTTCTTGAGCTGTTACTTATCCAGAAACCATCCAAATTAAAAATCACTTATAATAAAATAAAGCAAAAATGACAGCACAGATCTAACATGACTTCAAGTTTTACATTAGTTAATACTTGTTTAGTGTTACTGAATCAACAAGTAAGGAACTGATATGGGTATAACCCTAAACCTACAAGATAAATCTGTGTAATGCATTTTATTAAATACTCTGTGAAATGGGTTTTTCCTACAATTTATAGTTAAAAACATGCAATATCATGTTTACCTTTCTAAATTGTGTAGACCTTTACATAAAATCATGAAAAACAATAACAAAAGGAGTTAAATACAAGTTTAGTGGATCCTCATATTCCTCTATTTCTAGATCATTCAAAATAAAGCAAGTTCATAATAGAGAAAGTACAGCATAGAGGTGGTAAGAATTAAAATTTTGGAGTTAGATTTGAATTCTAACTCAGTCACTGGACTGTGAATGAGGACACAATACTTTGCCTCATTTTTTCTCAATTTCTCTATCAATGTGTTTAAAAATAATACCTACCCGAGAGACATTATGAGAGTTTAATATGATGATATAATACGGAAAGTCCTTAGAACAATGTTTAACACAGACTAAGCATTTAACACGCATTAATTATTTTTTAAAGAAAAAATATTTTTATATTTGGTGAAATCGTATAGTTAGGGATTATTTATTTTTAGACACATGGTTACTTAGTAAATATCTCTTGACTCATTTTAGGTCCATCTGATAAGTAAGAGCTTTCATTCATTCATTCACCAGCTCTTTATTGAACCTCTGATCAGTTTACTAGTTTTGGCTACCATGAGCCATTGATTTGCTCATAATACTGTATATAAAATATAATCATCTACCCAGTACTTATATTTCAGATTGTCTTAATAGATTATAAATGTATTAGTTAATTTAATAAAAAAATTATGAAATACTTTATTTCCATTTGATGCAAAAAAATCTAGGAGTAGATAGGCTGAGTGTATTGCCCAAAATTACTAAATTAGTAAACTATAAAGCTGAGATTCAAACTCTTGTCTCATTCCTGCAACTCTCCTACATAACTACAGCATTATAGTTACACAGGAAGGGAGCACTAACTCTGCCTGAAGGCAAATGAAATTTTTATGTAAATATTCCTATAGCATATTGTTATTAAATCCCCAGGGTATGATGCTATGCTTCTATAAAGTAAGATAACATATTTCTAAAAAGGCAAAAGTAGTTTCATATTAATAATGTATTTGAAAACCATTATGTAATATGGTTACTAAAAGTAATGTTAATTATACTCACATTAATCATGCCAGTAAAACAAAAATCCGAACTAAGATATAAATTAAGTATAAATTAATAATGGTTAAGTAAAATTTTCCCTTTTTCATTATTTATATATCTTAAAATAATTTTCAACAACATGTTCTCTAAGTATGACTGATTATATCTACAATTATAGAGAATGTTTTAGCTGTATTACTCAAGATAGGTTATAGAAATCAAATTATTTGTACAACATAAAGTTACAATTATAGCCTCAATTAAAATTCACTGAACATATCCTTACAAACACTAAACTTAAAACTTTAATTCTTTAGAAGTGTAAGTCTCTTATATAAGCATATGGGTAAGCTTTCATTTATTTAGGGAAAACAGTATCTACCTCATATGGTAGTTATGAGGATGAAAGAGTAAATAATCCAGAATTTCAGGAATGGTATATGTGTCTATCTTCACCATTGGATTTTGAACCAGAGTCTTGTCATAGTCATATTTCTGCATTACTATCCAAGCTCTCTTCATACTAGATACATTTCTTAAGTAAATTTTGAAAAGTTGTTTTTCTTATAAATAATACAAAAAACACAAATTGACTATAATTAAATGATGTAGAAAAATGAGATCTCTTTAGTGTATAAATTTACTGGATAACATATAATTATTATTGCTCATTATCTAATTATATGCATTAAGAATCTCAAATATTGCATTAATTATAGTGCTGTTTTATGCCACTTCAAATTATTTCTAAAAATAAGTACATTAATTTCTGTATGATGCAAGTCTGGATAAACACCATTGTGCTATTAGTATATACTTGATCAATGTTTTTAACTAAATTTGAATTGGAAATTAAATTCTCTTTGTTTTAGGTTAATAGGAGATTTATAGAGAAAGCTAGATTTATCCTTTCAGATTTATCTAAGTTTAGCATCCTAATCTGATTTTCCAGTACACCATATTTAGTCCCTGATCCTAAGTTAATTCTATGTCTCATTAATAATTTACTTTATTCTATATTCTTGTATCGTTTCATTTTGTTTTGTTTTGGTAATATGTGGTACATAACTTTTCCTTCCATATATATGTGAATCCCTTATTTATTCATATTCAAAATATATATTCCAGGATGTGAGAGAAGATTACTGCATCTAGGCTGCTACAAATGCCTTAGTTTTATTGTTTATTAATTTTAAGATGAACAAACTTTTAGATTGTTCTCTTTCTGACAGAACCCAGCTTATTTTCACTACCCAAGAGATTGAGAAGTTTTAGATGTTAGATTTCATAAACGTGTTCTATCTACTTGACGTAGCATGACACGTGACTCAGAAGTTTTCTGCTCAAAAATATGAAACTAAATATATTTTTAATTTTGCTTAATACACACACATGTATGCATGAAAGCAAAACACTGTTTATGCATCTTCTATCATAATGCCAAAGTTACCAGTTGGGAATTGTAAATGCAGTCAATTTGTATTATCCTCAGTAGTTGTATCCTATTAAGTTGCTGCAACCACTGAATCAGCAAATACTGAACAACTGCTCCTAAGGGAAATAAAACCTTAAGATTCCTGGGAGACTCTAGTCGCAATATTTTCATCACCTAATCAATACATAACCTTGTTTTTGTGTGTGTTTCTGTTTAAAGATCCTTTAACATTTTAAGACATTGACACTCACAGGCTTAACAAGAGTTAAGGCTTCATTAACTCATTGAACTCACAGCCAACAGCACTATAACTCAGGCCCGAATGAAACTTACCTAACACATGTATTTCTCCATAAGACACATCACAGCCTCTTGTACTAAGGAACACTCCACAATACTTCAGCATTGTGCTTGGGGGCCATTGTAACCAGTGAAATCATAAACAAAAAGCAAAAAAAAAAAAAAAAAAAAAAAAGGTGAAAAGTGTGGCCCTAAATAGACTGCAAAAAGGACAGTCTACAGTATGAGGGCTGAAACAAGATCATCACCTTGTTTGACCTCACGTGGGAATGTATGCATTTGGCCAATGCAGTGCTCTGTGCATGTCCACAAATGGTCATGAAGGGCCACAAGTATTGATTTTGGGGTTAGAAATACACTGTAGCAACTTCACAAATACACAATCCACAAATAATAAGGATCGGCTGTTGTATGTTGTCAAATTTCCATACTGAGTCCCCCAGCCCAATAGAGGTTTTTTTTTTTTTTTTTTTTTTAATTTCTTGAGAATTGATTAAACAGATTTAAATAATTTATTCAGTAAGCAAACTAAAATTTATTAAAGAAATGTATGGGATTAAAGGGCTTATAAAGCTATACCTATTAGAATAATCTGAGCCCCATCAGGTAAAGAGATTCTTCTACATCACAAGTTCTACTTAACTCCTGAGTTAATGGTACAGTCATGGCACCATTAATAATTCTTAAAAGACCAAAGAAAATTTAAAGTAATATGGCATCAATTTCTATTTTAAGAATTCAAATTTCACAAATAGTCAGCTACCCATCAACTATTTAACCACAGCATTTCAAAATAATACATTAGAATGCTATTATTTATTAAAAAATGAAATGAAGGGACACCAGGGTGGCTCAGTGGTTGAGCACCTGTCTTCGGCCCAGGGCATGATCCTGGAGTACTGGGATCAAGTCCCACATCGGGCTTCCTGCATGGAGCTTGCTTCTCCCTCTCCCTGTATCTCTGCCTCTCTCTCTGTGTCTCTCATGAATAAATAAATAAAATCTTAAAAAAAAAAAAGAAAATGAAATGTACTTTGCTACTTTTCTGGAAGATTCAAATATTAATTTTAAATATAGGAGAAATAAATTTAGATGAGAAAAACATTTTAGGCATAAAAATTTTCTGCATATACAATGATGAAATATGGCACTCCCATTTCAATTTAACAAAATTGCTAAATAGGGGCACCTGCATGACTGGGTCAATTAACTGTCCAACTCTTGATTTCGGCTCAGGTTATGATCTCAGGGTTGTGATACGGAGCTCCGCTGTTGGCCCTGTGCTGGGCATGGACCTGCTTGGGATTCTCTCCCTCCCTCTCTGCCCCTTTCTTACCCACCCTCCCAAATAAATAAATAAACAAACAAATAAATAAATAGCTAGGTATTACATTAATCTAAAAGCAACTCTAAATTCTAGACTTCTAATATATATAATTGTTTTGTAACCTAACACTCTCAACCTAAGTGTTTAAAATTATTGACATAAAATTCTATGCTATAAAAAATTAAATCCTAAATGGGGGTAGATTAACACATTGTACAAATTAAATATAAGTTTTGAAACAAGAAATCAAAATACTATTTATTACCATACTTATCAGTATGTCTCAAAAGTGCATGTTCCCTTGATATATTTAAATTCCAACTTTACAATGAGATGAATTGCAATTATCACAGAAAGTGTTTTATCCCATTCAGTAAAAATCAAATTGACTTTATATGTCCATTTCCTGTTTGCAATAACCTAAACTAATACTTCTTCTAGTCTTATTGCTTTCTTTCCATCAATTGCTTTTCTAAAATGTAATTCTGACTAGATCATTCTGATGCTTGAAACAATTCACAGCCTACAAAATAAAACTCAAGTTATCACCAGTCTTAAAAATCTCTTTATGATCCTGTCCTTGCCCAGTTCTCAAGACTTTTCTGTGCTTCCTCCACACATTACAGTCTAACAAGAGGTTAGTAACTCTAATTCACCCCAATCTGTGCTATTGTTTTGTATCTCTGTGCTTTGCATCCCTATCTTGGAATTCCTTTTTCTTTAGTTTGCCTAATGAACTCTTACTTGACCATCAGCTCAAGCACTGCCTTCTCTATGAAACTTTGCCTCCCTGCCTTCAGAAATATGTGGGTCATTTTTCACTTTGGAAATTTTCACATCCATTTGTTGGTGACCTTATCATATAGGGGTAGGTTTCCGAAAGACTTGGAATGCCATTATACTAGTATTATTTACTTTGTATTGTTTATTTGATAATCCAAATACTAGCACAGTATCAACAGATGATCAATGAATGTGTGCTGAGTGACAAGATGAAATTAAAAGTCTCTTTCCATATTCACTGTCAGTTTGGTTTAATACATAACACAACAGTAGTGTCAGTGTCCACTCAATAAAGATACATTAGTAATAACAGAAAACGGGTATTTTCATTATATACATTAACAAAACTCAGATTAAGAGTTAATATTAAGCATTTGATGAGTTCACCAAATATCACTAAAGTGATCTCAATTTTTATCTTTTGTCTTAAATTTACAAATTGTCTACTTTCAAAAGACTGTATGCATTGTATAAGAGCAGAAACGAAATGCAATAAAATATAGGGCAGATAACAGTCAAAAAAATTTTCTAGGGGATCCCTGGGTGGCGCAGCGGTTTGGCGCCTGCCTTTGGCCCAGGGCGCGATCCTGGAGACCCGGGATCGAATCCCACGTCGGGCTCCCGGTGCATGGAGCCTGCTTCTCCCTCTGCCTATGTCTCTGCCTCTCTCTCTCTCTCTCTGTAACTATCATAAAAAAAATAAAAATAAAAAAATTTTCTAGTACTTCTAAGTACCATATCTATATTGATTCTAAGTACTGTCTTTATATTGATTCATTTAATCCTCATGGCATGAAATGATTCAGGTGTTACTTTCTTCATCGTCACTGCAAAACAAAACAAAACAAAACAAAACAAAGACACAAAAGTTAAAAAAAAAAATAGCAAAACACTTGCCCCTGGTTGCTCATCCAGTGGGTGCAGAAGCCAGACACAAATTGACGAGTCCCACTTCAGAGCTCATGATCTTAATCACTACTCTATACCCCGTCTGCTCAGGTCAGAGAAAGATGCAGCAGATGTCACTAGACCCTTGCTATGAAATAACAGCTAGACTTTAGTAAACTACCGTCTCCACTGTCTGACTCTTTGCAAATACAAATAATTTTTTATTATTAAGATCTTACTCCAGACCAAGTACTTTGCATATTATTCTATAAAACAATTCTGTAAAGTAGCATTTCAGCACCTGGCCATGTATTAGTATCTTAATAATCACTGTTGACTAACTGGATAAGAGACAGCCTACTGAGAATCGTATAGTTTTAGTATTATTTTGAGAAAAGAGAGTTAGCAAATTTATGTAATTTGCTCATTGTCAAACAGTAAGAGACTGAGTGGGGACAGAAATTTGGGTGTTTCCAAGACATAGTGCCGTATTTGGTATAAAAGTTACACATTAAACTGAGTTTCAGTGAGTGTTGATATTTCTGTAGGCAATTAAGCTCAAAGGCTCCAAATGCTTTGAACTCTGATGTACTAATTTACTGTGAGGAATAAACTATGAAACATCTAGAGGAATGAAAAGAGAGCACACCTATTAAACTCTCTCTCTCTCTCTTCACTTCTTCAATAGGTATCTATGGCATGCTTTGTATCCAATGGCTAAGTGCCTGAGATATGAAGTCAAAGCGTTTGCTATTATTGAAAAGCTTATATCATTCCTGAATCTATACTTGAAAACAAAAGGAATAACTAAAAGTTCCTAATAAGTATCTCAGAAATTATCATCTTCCCAAGGAAAGCACATGAGAATGTTCATATAGCAATAAGAAATTATAGTGACTTTAAGCAACTTTTTTATGTTAAAGTATCCATGTATTATATGTAAAACACTTAATGGGCTTTCCTAGAAATATTCCTGAGAAATTCCTGTTAAAATTTCTCTAGACAAAAAAAAAAAAAAAAAAAAATTCCATTGAATAAACGAACAAGCATTATTTAAACTCATAATGGAAGATTCATCAATTAGATAGTGTTGTTAATAGAAGAACTAGGATATTTAAACATATATCAAATGTATATTATATGATGCACATTATATGTTGCATATATCATATAAAATATTTATCTTAAATGTATCTTAAATACTGTATTGTATTTTATATATATAAAATATCTTACATATCTTATATATTTTATATATATAAATATATATTATATATATATAATTCCCTTCATCTACTGTAATGTTACTCCTGACTATTTTTTCAAGGCATAAATGCATAAACACAGGAAACAATCACAGAAATTAGTTATTTTTCTTCTTAAAAGAATTAAGCTTTTTTGGCTTAAAAGATGAATATATTAGGGCAAAAAAGTTACAAATCAGTTTCTATTTAATATATATTTATTATATATAATTATATATAGATTGCATATGAATTTTGTGTTAACATATTACTTTTATAGATTTTAGACATTTTGAATATGTAGTGCCATATTAACTGTATATAACATATAAATTATTATCATTTTAATAAGAAGCCATACCTTATTTTTCTATACTGATTAAATAAAATTTTTACTGAAACACTAAAAATCAAAACTTCTGATCAGAATATTGTTGGTATTTTGTCATATCCATAAGGTTAATATGCAAATCTATTAAGTTCTAAAAATATGTAAAATAAAAACTTTCTGAAGATGAAATACTAAATCATGATAAATATAAATAAGACAAAACTGATAAGACTCAGTTCATATTCAAATTTCAAGTGTTTTGAAATATATGCATACACCTGTTTTGTTGGAATCAAGAGCCACACAAGTTTACACACTCTATTTGTTGATAATACCTACTAACTTTATTTTAATCTATAAAAGTTATCTCCACGTGCCCCTTTTCATTCCATAGCAACATTTTTCTGGTTGTAACTCCTCACATGAGGGAAACAAAAGCAAATATAAACTGTTAGGACTACATCAAACTGAAAAGCTTTTGCATTAATGAAACAAAAAGGCATCCTACTGAAAGGGAGAGGGTATTTACAAATGATGTATCCAGTAAGGGGTTAATGTCCAAAATATGAAAGCAGTAAACACACAACTCAGCAGTAAAATAACAAAATTCAGCCACAACCCAGCAGTAAAATAAACAAAAAACCCCACACAACTCAGCAGTAAAATAAACCAAACAAACAAACAAACACAAACAAAAAATAATACAATTAAAAAATGGGCAGAGGACCTGAATAGGTGTTTTCCCAAAGAAGATATACAAACAACCACCAGACACGTGAAAAGAAGCTTGACATCATTTATCATCAGGGAATTGCAAATCAAAACCACAATGAGATACCACCTCACATCCGTCAGAATGGCTAGTTTCAAAAAGACAAGAATTAACAAGTGTTGATGAGGATATGGAAAAAAGACATCCCTTGTGCACTGCTAGTAGAAATTTAAATCGGTACAGCACTATGGAAGACAATATGAAGGTTCCTCAAAAAATTAAAAACAGACATACCATATAATACAATAATTCTACTCTGGGTTTTGAGAAAAGAAAAAGAAGAAGAAAAAAAAGAAAAAGAAAGAAAAAAGGAAAAAGGAAAGGAAAAGAAAAGAAAAAAAAGTAGAAAACTAATTTGAAAAAATATGCACCCTTATGTTTATTGCAGCAGTACTTACAACAACCAAGATAAGATATAAAAGCAAACTAAATACTCATCAACAGATAAATGTATAAAGATGTAGCATATTTACAATAGAATATTACTCAGCCATAAAAAAGAATAAAATCTTACCATTCATGACAAAATAGATGAACCTACAAGGTACCATGCTGAGTGAAGTAAATCAGACAGAGGAAGACAAGTGTCTTATCATTGCACTCATATGTGAAATTTTAAAAACAAAATAAATGAACAAATAAACAAAACAGACTCATAAACCCAGAAAACAAACCCGAGGAGTAGGAAGATGGAGTAGGAAGGTGGAGTAGGTAGGGGAGTAGGAAGATGGATGAAATAGGTGAAGGAGATTAAGAGGAACAAACTTCCCACTATAAAATAAGCAAGGCATGAGACTGAAAAGTATACCATGGGGAATATGGTCAATAATACTGTAATGATGTGGAATGGTGGCTGACGGTAATTACACTTATGGAGATGAACATTGCATAATGTAAAGAATTGTTGATTCACTATGTTGTACACCTGACACTAATAACATTCTATGATATATATACACCAGATTAAAAAAAAAAAAGGTTTGCTTGCCCCTTTTCAAGCCATTTGGGAAATCTATATTAAAATATTAGAGATGAGGGGTGCCTGGATGGCTCAGTGGGTTAAGCATCTGCCTTTGGCTCAGGTCATGATCTCAGAGTCCTGGGATCCAGCTCCACCTCAGGGTCCCTCCTTAGCAGAGTCGGCTTCGCCCTCTCCCTGTGCCCACTCCCACTCATCCTTGCGCATGCTCTCTCAAATAAGTAAAATCTTAAAAAAAAAAAAAATTAGAGACGACAAAAACTTGCATTCTACTACCTATATTTGTTAATTTTTTATGTCAATTTGACGAGGCTATGGTGCCCTGCTGTTTGATCAGACACCAGTCTGGATTTCCCTGTGAAGGTACTTTTCAGGTGTGATTAACATTCAAATAAGTATATTTTGAGGAAAGCAGATTATCCTCCATCTTTTGGGTGGGCCTCATCCAATCTGTTGAAGGCATCAGGTACAAAGATTGAGGTTTCTCAAGAAAAAAAGAATTCTCCTCAAGACTGTAACATGCAAACCCTACGTAAGTCTCCAGCCTGCCAGCCTGTACTACAAATTTTTGATCTGCCAGCCCTCACAGCCCCTTAATACTACTCCTTAAATCAACCTGTCTCTCTCAACAGATCCGTACACACACAGATATACGCACACACAGGATGTACACATAGATTCTATTTCTCTGGAGAACTCTGACGGATACACTACCTTTGAACTGTAACTAATTACTTCCCTAATTAGTAAGAAGAAAATTATTTTTAGTCATTACATATACATGCATATTATGACACTCAGACAAAAGGGAAATGGTAATTTGTTAGGGAAAAAAAAGTGTTTGGAAATGTAGCTGCTGTTTTGTTTAATTAGGGACAGTGAAATACAAACCCCTACCTTTAAATAATAAATAATCAAATAGAAAAAAAATAAGGAAAACAAGTCAACGAAGACTACTTTCTTATTTGCCATTGCGTCTAGAGACAATATACAGAGCATAGAGTATTTTGTAGTGATCTCAGAATCCTGCAGTACCTTCACCCATTAGAGGGCTTTAATAAAGAGAAAGATATATTGAACTGTGAAATTCTTTTCTTCTGCCCATTTTTGCCAGAACCTTTAGAGCGATTACAGATGCTCTTTTGGACACCGTTAATTAAAGTGTCAGCCACCAAAATATATTCAAGGCAATATGGAAACCGAGAAGACTGTGATTCTCTCTGCCAACGGCAGTCTGCAACGGGGCCGTATCTATGCAGCCTAAACAGCTCACTCCCACTGGGAAATCGCAACCTCCCTATCACGGAGATAGCATTATTTTTCAAGATGATCTGCTCTAATGTACTGCTCCCCAGCATGCTATCCATAATTCTCCAGATAAATTGAAGGGGCTGAAGGATTTATGAACTCCTGAATTCTTTTCTTGTAGGGAACCCCAGCCGAATTCACCAGAGGATTTCTTATGCTTATGTGAGATCCTCTGGCAAAACAGAAAATGTGTGGAAGGAGTAATGGGACATTAAAATTGACTCCTACTTACCACAAATGCTCTTGTGAATATGTATAAGAAAGAGAAGACCAGTACCACATTATACCTTGATAGGTTGTACTATACCTTAAAAAAAGCATATTATGTTGTGCTGACCACTATAACTTTTCTTTGTAAGTTATACACGGATTTTTTGAAGTAATGATTTTAAACAAAAGAAGTTTTATGCATTTTTTATCTCTTACCCTATGAGTTGTATTTGTCATAAATATTAGTTGGCAATCTATTAATAGATAAAAATAGATTAATAATTGATGGATAATAATCACAAAATCTTTACTTAACAATATATATTCAAAAAGACACAAAGGTGAAGGACAAACAAAATATACACTATTTTGAGTGATTTAATTATATCCTTACATAGAAACATTTTTCTTTTTTTTTTTTTTAGAAACATTTTTTCTTTCAAGATTTCTTCAAAACTGTTTTACTTTGTATTAAGAAATATAATCCAGGTGAATTTAGTTAGTTATTCCTCAAAAAGATTTATCAGAAATTAGAGTTTTATTTAGAAAAACTTTAGCACATTATATTGTATTTTGTAGATAACATAGTATTTTGATTACAAAAAAATAAGCACATCTTTCTCAGTAACCACATTTTATTTGTATTTTCCCAGAGCATCTATTTGTGAATTTTTACATAAAAATGTATACAATCTAACCTCTTAGGGATTTGTCTGAGGAAGCCAGTTAATTTACTCAAGAATTCTATTGCCACTGAGTCTAGTGTCAAGTTCCTCTCAGCACTCAAAAACCATTTTGAACATTAATGTACCAAATCCAAGCACCATGACTTGGGCTTAACAATCGCAAATCTGGTTCATTTCGGTAATACATTTGTTGATATCTCCTCTTCCCTAACTATGTTCCGTTCCTTTATAATTCCTATATGGAGGGGCGCCCAGGTGGCTGAGTCAGTTGTGTCTGCCTTCAGCTCAGGTCTGATCCCGGGATCCTGGGATGGAGCCCCACAGCATCTGGCTCCCGGCTCAGTGGGGAGCCTGCTTCTCCCTCTGCCCCTCCCCCTGCTCATGCTGTCTCTCTCTCTCTCTCTCTCTCTCTCTCTCTCAAATTAATGGGTAAAATCTTTTTTGTAAAACGTAATTCCTATATGGAATAGGCTCTACAGTTTATGCATTACTTTAGCTTTAAAAATTTGTAGAGAGGGTATGGAATGTGGGTCTGTGGGTACCCGTGAGAGGGAGACAGAGAGAATGGTGTTAATATATGGTTTCTTTTGACATTGCAAATTAGTCAGGATGAGTACTCATTTGAGGATTTACAGATATACCTTCCCCACATGATCTACACCATAGAGGTTTTTGGATCTAACAGTATATGATATAACCTCACACCATCTATTTCAGACCTTTGCTTCTAAAGGATCACATTTAAGGCAAAGTAAAAACTCTCTAAGTTTAGAATGCAATCTTTTTTTTTTTTTACTTTTTTCCCAAATTTTTATTTAAATTCTAGTTAACATATAGTGTAATAGGGGCTCCAGGAGTAGAATTTAGTGATTTATCACTTACATATAACACCCAGTGCTCAACACAAATGTCCTTAATACCCATCACCCATTTAACACATCCCCACCAACCTCCCCTCTTAGAACTCAATTAAATTGCTAAAAAGCAATAAATTGGTGATGGCTACGCAAGAGGGCTATATATTTGCAACTCTGCTATTACAATCGTGCTTGTTATTTTAATTAAACGATATTTTTTTACCCCAAACAATAGCTTGATAAGTATGAATACTGGGAATTTTCATATAGTTGGATGTATTGATTCTAATTGCCCCAAAGATGTGGAGGATTTTCAAAATATCTGAGAATGTAGCTTCAGAATTTATCCTGAATTTGTTGGGTAGTGGTTTTTTTTTTAAGACATTGGGTTATAATTCTCCACTGCCTCATCCATCATCTCTTCCCTCTTGTCAACAAAGAATCTCTAATAGTTCCATTTTCATTCTCTCATTTGAAAATACTTGAAGAATTGAAAGTTCATGTCAGGATGCTTTGGGGACTCTCTAGGAAATCCTTCCATCTCATTAGGCTACATGCCCAGAAGTTTGGGCAAGGAAGTCAGTCATACAGTGAATTTGAGATCAAGTCACAGAATCAGAATACTTCTATGGAGTGACAATAAGTCTGAAGAAGGATTAAATAATAAATCAACACTCATCTTCACTTCAATACATTATGCTTTCTGCCATATCTTGGGGCAAATCCAAGCACAGATCTTTTTTACATTCAACTACAGAAAAAACTATGAAGACAGAAAATAAGCTAAGAGTGTTATACAGGAAGTAGTAAGTGTTCACCCAGGAAGAGATAAACACCAGAACATTGTGTTACCAATAGAAATGAAAACGATGCATTTATAAAAGATTTCAAAAGTCATTTATAACTGAATAGATATAAGAAATAAGACGGGAAAAGTAATCCAATAAATATCTTTAACTGAAATGAATAGCAATAGTATTTGGATAGCAGTGTACCAGCAACAGATACAATATCGAGCATATAAATATGTAACTGAATCCATGATACTGAAATGGAAACTAGGAAATGGGAACTTATCTCAGATACGTACGTAATCAGCAAAGAAACACTAGCTGAAGCTGAAATGAAAGACTAACTCAACACGAAAACCTTGAATTGGAGACTTTTTAAAACTCCATCTTTTACATATGAACAACTGAAACCTTAAGTGGGTACAAATGATTTCCCCAAGGCCAAGAAATGAATTTCCCAAGGCAGAGTTGGATGACATGCTCTCATAGAACCAAGACTAACCCTCCTAACGTAAATTTCGTACACTCTCGTGTCCATCTCAAATCTTATCTTTCTGTCTCTATGTCAAATGCACTCTGTCTTCTCTGGATGTAAGTCCCATATGTTGTCTTTACACTGCATTTGATATGTTAGTACACCGAGAACTCCTTCATGGGTGTGTTTCTTACAGCTGCAATCAAATGTTCCCTAATGAACAACGCTTTTATGACTTTCCCTCAATACCTAGTAAAATTGTATGTATTTAGGAGGCACTCAAAGAATGCTTGCAGCCTGGATGAAATGAATGTAAGAGGAACACTGCTGCCTTTCAAGCCATCAAGTTAAAGTTCTAAAAGCTTTTGTGTTTTCAAAAATGATACCTTGGCTCCCACTTCATGTATACATCAAGAAAAAGCATTTTATTCAACATATGGTTAAACATGTTTCAAAGCCAGTAAAATGTTGAGACATTTTATATAAAGTGTCTTGTCTTCTTCTTTCCAATAAACTATATTTGTTATTTTTCAAAAGACTTCTATCTTTCATTTTCTTTCTAGGGAATTTTCCAGAAACTTAACAACCATCCCTACTTCTACAGAGAGCCTCTTGGAAGACTTACATATCCAACTCTATAGATGTAGTTAAATGAATATATTTCTATCTACATTTTAATATATTTTTGTGGTTTCGGGTTTTTTCTCATTATTCACAGGTTTTCTGTTTTCTCAAATGCTCAAGCTTTCATTCTGTCAGTCTGTCAACTTGATTTTATCACAATTAATATGCCTTGAAATGAAGCTGAAGCCTTCTGAAAAATAAATCTGTGAAAAAGTCCATATTTGAGTAGAAAGTGCAGGTAAGTAAAATACTCTCCTTCTCTACTAATCTAACACAAACATCATTAATAATAAAATTCTGTTTGCTTTTGAAGTAAATGATTTCACTTACAAATGATTTGAATAATAGCACGAACGATAGACAATTCAGATCAAAATCATGAAAACCAATTATTTTATTTACAAAAACATGAAATGATAGTCAAATAACTGGTGCATAATAGGTACCAAATAGATATTAAATGAATAAATGAATGAATGAATGAAATTATATCCAGAATACAATAAAAAACACACCGTCTTAAAAATCACCCACCCTCCCCTAAAAAAGAGAACATCACATTTACTTACTCTGAGCATTAACATACTCTGTCTCATGTAGGGAACTTAATTTTTCTTATTGAAGAATATTTACTATGATGTGTCAAAAATACATATTAATTCTAAAACATTAAACTTTCAGGGAAATAGAGTAAATATTTCTCATGTTTTTTTCCCAAGCTAAATGAGAGCTGAAAGTCATACAGAAGAGCAATCTAGAACTTTGGATGTAGAGTTTTATATGGTAATTGCACAATAACATGAACTGCAATAAATAGAGCTAAACTATTTGACCCACTCATTAATAAAAATAATAGAAATTGGAATCCAATCACTGGGAAACATATATTTTACAGAACAATGCACAATAAATGTTTTGTTCACACCTAAACTATCACCAAAACATTAAGCCTTTGTAGCTTGCAGTTCAGGTTAACAATTGAATTGTGCATGCACTGCACACACTGAATAGATTTTCACCTTTTCATCTGAAGAGTGTTCACCAGATGATAATTAGTGTCTGCTAAGTGCTCTTCAGACTAACATGATATCATCAAGAAATATCACAAAAGTGTTGACACAATGCTCATCCAGCTGGAGATTCCAAACAAGTCTGTTTTCACTGCCATTTACTGTAAATTTTAACTCTGCACCAGCTGGCCAGATCATTTCCCTTTACCCCACTCATAACAGAAAAGAAGAAGAATGTGCTTTTTTGTTTGTTTATCTACTTTATGTAGCTTAAACTGATGAGGAGATAGAAAATACATATTTGAAACTGAAACTAAATTATGAATTATAATTACTCTAACCATGTAACTTCATTACTTTATACATATCAAAGATAATTTGTTTCCTAACATCTATTTCATTACGTAGTTCACAGAAGAAAATTAATGAGCTAAAATTTATGTAAAAACTAGAATATATATTCCGTGCATAAGCAAATTTTTTAGTTTTATTTACTGTTTTTAATAAAATTTTATTTACCTGATCAGAAAAATAATAGAGCTTAACTCTGAAATTTGAATCTATATTAAAGGATAAACAAAAATGGAATGTGCATACAAAAATCCATGAATTGGATTAGTTAACCTAGTATGTTCTAGATAGAGTAGGTCAAACTCTGATTTAAACCCATATTATGTCTGTGGTTTACTTCCTTTATGTCTATTTTCTTTAGCCAAACATGTAAGAATAGCTCATAGTAACATTTTACTTTACAAGGTTGAATAAGTATTGAATGAAAACATAAATGTATGTGTAGGTTGATACTATTCCTGGCAAACTGTAAGCACTTAATAAAGGGGAACTGTTATTATCATCACTTTTTATAAAAATATTTATATATATACATACATACGATGCCATATTAATCTATGTATCCTATATTCTATGTCCTTCCTCCATATATTTCAAGACTTATTTATATTCACATACTTTCTTTTTTTTAAGTAGGAATGTCTCCATCACAAATAAATTGAAAGATAAAAAGGGGAAGGCAACCTAATATTCACCTCTACAAAATATCTACTGAAGTATTTCTTTGTTACTCACTGGGCATAGGGATGTGCATCTGTTTTTGTGCCTATTTTATGTCC